>NC_069711.1:20141572-20741572 GCF_027358585.1 Pangasianodon hypophthalmus
AGGGGGAGGGGTGGGCTGTTTGTAATGTGTATGCTCACAGTGCGGCTCGGTATATCTGTCAACCAGTTACCTCACAGAAAAACATTGTGAGCAGGTGAAAACTTCTTCCTTAACAAACTTCTAATAATATACTTTGACACCTCTTCTATAAGAAAACAAATATATTTTAGCAAAAAAGACAGGAAAAAGTCATTTATTTAGGTTACTCTCTAACCTTGCCTTTGTGGTCTGCCTGCAAAGTAACAGTTTAACAAAGACTGCCTAAATGCAGACAGTCTGCTCAGTGACTGATAAAATCTTGAGAACTACATGTGCTTTTCTCACAATTTCATCATGTTGTTAGATAGTTACTTTATATGTCATAGTGAAATGGAAATTAAGCCTAAACGGTTTCCATTTGAAATCATCTGGCTGGCAAAATGTCCACGATGTTCCTGCACTTTCACATCATCAAAACAGGGAAGAGCGCTTACATACTCTGTTCTGACAACAGCAAACAAAGTTAAATTGTTTAAAATGACCCAATAAAAGGACATTAACAAAACACAAATTTAATCAACAGGTCAGAACTAACTAAATTAATCAGCAATTATTTCCCCACTGATGTAAAACAGGCGGTGATCAGTAGAGTAAAGCGACAACGATGAGGTTTGTGTTCAAATGCCACAAGTGGCTTTTAACTCAGGTGATAAAACGGAGATGGATGTAAATGATGCTCATAATCAAAGTCCGAACTCATCCCGTCATAAACTTATAATTATTTAAAAATTTGGCAGCATTGTTTTCCACAAGTAAATTAAATGGTAAATGTAACGGTAGACGCAGCATCTTTCAGTGGAACCAGAATGAAATCTTTAAATGCAATTTCTCCCTTTTCACTTTTCTCTCTCCATCTTTTCAGGCTTTAAAATGCTAGAAATGTACTTCAGGTTGAGATGCATATATGCAAAAGAGAAACATATTTCAGTGCAGGAACATCTGTAGGTTTCAGAACTATATATAGTAGAATATATGTCAAAACTTGATCATGTGTAGGGTTTTCCAAAATCGCCACACATCTGAGATGCATGCATCTTTCAAGAGATTAAATGTCAAACATTCCCCCATTTATTTATTCATTTATTTGTATTTAATTCAGCAACTGATTTCACAGTATCAACTATAGCAAACTTTATTATATCTCTGCCCTTGATGCGTGACAGCTTTTTCAATGCAGAAGAACAAACTGCAAAGCACACTTTCCCTTCTCATCACATGTGTAGCATTGTTAAACAGCTTAGTTCAACTCTAACTCTCTAACATGGACAAGCTGAATTTGGCTCTCACTTCTACACGTGAATTATATGGGTTAATCCGGGGCCACTGGCTGACCAAGGAGTTAATTATCTGACCTTTACAGTTCTGTAGAGTGTAGGAGTCTGAAAAATGTGGCAGGACAAGGCTGCAAATATGCAGGGAAAAAAACAGCAGAGAAAAGAAAACCAGCCAGAATTTCAATACACTGCTATCTAGTAATTTTCATATGACCAAATTATCTGCAAAACATTTCCTATTTGAAGACATGTCAGAATGAAAACCTTTTTTTTTAAAGCTGGGCCAATGACCTATTTTGTGGCTTCTGTGCTTTTGCTGAATATTCCCACCCAGGCCAATTTAGCCACTACAATGTGAAAGATCAACTCTGGGCATGCTAGTTATGTAAAATCTCTACCCTCAGCTTCATCCAGAGGATTGGAGATTTCACAGGTCACTGCCTTGGTGGTATGCTCCATGAACAGGGATCAGGAGAGGGATTTAGAAAGAGAAAATTCAGAGGGAAGGAGGGTTAAGAGTATGTACTGGCTTTAGGGAGAGATATTCATCATGGCCAGAGGAAGAGGGGAAAAAGTTATATAAAGAGAGAGGTTTAACAGTGAAGGCTAGCAGGAGTAGATGTTTTAAAGATATTTTAAAAGTAGAAATGCAATTAAGTGACATGCTTTCTGCATACGTGGACATACACAAAACAAGTATACTCTTGGAGGTTAGCACATTTAGCATGTTAAGAATTCATTCCTGTGCAATTTAACAGAAAGAGTCTCATCTGCTTATTGTATTGAACTAAAATAGTTACTGACAACATGCATGTCCTGGCCTGTAGTATCATTGTATTGTCTAAAGTATATCTAAAACTTTTGTACTTTTGCAAATAAATAGGGTTAATTAGTTAGTTAGGCTCATAAGCCCCAGGTTGGGAAGCATGTGGATTTCACATGCAAGTGCACTGTCATACATGTGATAAAGGCACCTTTTAACTCTTTGTCTTCACATGCACACTTCTACAGACTCACCATGTCTAATTAGTTCTAGCATCAGCCTCAGACGCTACCCACAGCCCTTGGTGCATCTGATGTCTTTTGTACACTTTTCTGGGCTAAATGAAATAATCTCGCAGTGCCATGTCAGTCAAATTGCCTTTCTGTGAAAGTAGGCGGTTCTTTGCCATGTTTATTGAAAAAATACACCGGACTCTCCTTTTTACACTGACGTTTTCTCCAACTCAGATTTGAGTCTGCTTAAAACCATTTAGCTGCTCATGCTCCACTAGATCATTGAAATACTTTGAATATTCTCAAGGCAATTTTACTAAAATAGCAGGACCACAATTTTTTTTTTAGCCAGTCAGTAATTAAAAGGCCTTTAAGAATTAGGTGAAGACTATCAAAGCAGCAGACATGCTCTCAACAACACAAGCATTTTTAACACAGATATATTGTGTTTAAATAAAAGTGCTCATTTAAGCACAAAGATAATGGTTCACAAGCATGCAAAACAATATAAAGCTTTGTTACAGCTGAGACCATAAACACAACAGCAAAAAAATAAATAAATGTCCCACATTTAATGTACATGTGAAACATACAAAACACCTGACATGTGCTGTCTGTTAAGCCTGAGGCCTGTGTGTGCGTGTGTGTGCGTGTGTGCGTGTGTGTGTGGTGCCTTACCCTCCGAGATAGCATGTGGTTTGATGATGCAACAGGTAGAGTCTTGGTATTTGGCTGTATTGGTAGGGCCATGACCTGCAGTTGAAGGAAAGAAGAACTCCAACTCCTAGAGAGGGAGAATTAAATGCTATAACATCATTCAGCTATAACTTGAACATAACTGTTGCAAATGTAATCAAATGTAGTTTCAAATCTGCTCTTATGCAGCAAGAAATGCAAATTCCACCAACAGTGTGTGCAAATTTAAGCAGAATTGTTCAACAACCCAAGTTTAATGCAGTGTAAACCTCAAAAGCAATACCATTAATAATTATGGCAAGTATAGTAAACTGAGTAGCACAACAAAAATAAAAATAGAAAATCACACTGATACTCAAAATTGCACACCCAGAAACGTTGTTTCTAATGCACCTAATGCAGTTTGAATAGTGTCAACATGTCATTTGTAATGTGAATTCGAATATGCAGTGTTTCACGATATTGCACAAACAAACGTCTTGCTTCTCCCAGATCCTATTCCACGATCTGGCAACTTGAATGCGGCATTTTGGGGAAGGGAACTACGTGTCCGGGCTGGATCTCACTGAGCGATGTTTGAGGACATTACATAATTACTTCCATTTAAAACTAAAACAAAACTTTTTCTTGTTAATGGGCTTTTAGTAATTTTGATAGTCGGGTTGTCAGTGTTTAATAAATTTCCTTCAAGGTTTCATTTATTTCAAATAATGATTCGTTTCAAGCAGCATATTCCTTCCAGCGCTGCCTCAGTTAGAACCATGTGGGACCTTTTGTGAGGCTCAGCACTACATGGCGTATCTCCAGGACCTCAGGGCACTCAGCACCAGCTGGGGGTTCAGGATGGGAACTTGGCTATATCCATAAATAAAACTTTAATTAAATCTGACTTCAGTTAAATGAAACCTATTGAAGCTCTAAAATGAATAAAAAATCTAGCTATAATTAGGTAGGGGAGTTAAAAGGAAGGCTTGCAAATGACAAAAATCTTTGACCAGTTGTTCCTCCACTGAAACTGTGTCAAGTGTTATTTTAATTCATTATTTTTTCAAGATTTCATTTTGTGTGCACTTTTTATGCCATTTCTGAGGCTTCCAAAAAGAACATCTTTATTTGCAGCAACCACAAACACAAGTACCTCTTTCCTTAAAGGTTGGATCTTTTATCGGGTCATCATCACATCACCAGCCTAAATTAAGGCGTGTTTCATATACATTATACGCTATATGGCCAAAGGTATGTGGACACCTGACCACATCACACCCACATTTGCTTTTTAAACATCCCGTTCCATATTTAGTCCCCTCTTTGCCGTTATAATAACCTCCACTCTTTCGGGAAGGCTTTCCACTAGATGTTGGAGTGTGGCTGTGAATATTTGCCCATTCATCCAAAAGAGCATTAGTGAGGTCAGGCACTGATGTCAGGCGTGGAGGCCTGGGGCTCATTCAGTGTTCCAATTTATCCCAAAGGTGTTCAGGACTCTGAACAGACCACTCGAGTTCTTCCACTCCAACCCTGGCAAATTATGTTTTCATGAACCTTCTTTGTGCATGGGGGCACTGTCATGCTGGAACATGTTTGGGCCCCTTAGTTCCAGTAAAGGAAATTGTAATGCTACAGCATACAAAGACATTCTAGACAATTGTGTGCTTCCAATTTAGTGGCAACAGTTTGGGGAAGAACCAGATATGGGTGTGATGGTCATGAGTCCACAAACCTTTGGCCATATATTGTATGTATAGGATGGTCAGCTGCAGTGGTTGCATGCATATTATATGTAAATAAGGGTTTAGGGAGTGGGAGTGCTGCACTTTCAAATCTGCACTCGTTTCTATGCAACTTTGATGAATACGAGCCATTGTGTCTAAGAGGAGTGTTTCTTTTTAAATACCCGTGCTGCCGATGCCAATGAGTCTGACCCATGCCCTGCGTTTTTGGTGCCATCTGTTCCAAACTGGGCACGGAGGCTGGCTGGAGCGTCTTTGCGTGCCACGCCAGAGTCAGTAGGACCCAGAACTTTCCGCCATACAGACACAGCCTCGTCTCCCATCAGCTCCATGACAATTATAGGCCCAGAGCTCACAAACTGCACCAGGTTACTGTTTAAAAAAAAAAAAAAAAAAAAAAAAGTCAGTGTGTGCATATTCAATTTAAACCTCTCAGCACAGAGCATTATTTTGCTCTGGAGTTAAACATACTGCCTTGTTATTGGGCACTTTTTCTTGTTTTAAATTTGTCACACTATTCGCCATTTTTACATTTTATCATTCTCATGGTCTCGAAGGTATAACAGTCTTTCTCACTACAGACATGTATATAAACGGCATAACAATTAAAAAAAAATACTTGATTAATTGACAATTGATTAATCTGAAAGCAAGGTCACATACAATGTCACTATAAATATCTTTGCAAGGTCCTTCAAAGATTCAAGATGCCAGTTCAAAGGTCAACGAAATGATTTTACTACATCACTGCCTTGGGAAAAAAAAAAAACACCTGCAATGTCATCGAAAGACATCGGAAGGTGGTAGAAACGTCCCAGAGCCAGCATGCAAAGTCAAAAGAATGGTGACGCAAGAAAACCGGCCTTTAAAGTACCTTTGAAAAGCTCCAGCAAACTCACACGAGTGAATGATTCACTCAGGAGAGACTTACTTGAAAAAAGACTTTGACTGATGTTCCATGTAAAAGTCCGCTGCCTGCTTCCTGTAAGAAGCCATAAAAGTACACACAGTTAATAAGTGATCCAATGAGCCCGGCTTACTTCTATAACAAGACCAAGGTCTGCAATGAGAACAATTTGTTCCTAATCATTGGTCAAGCAATCTTTAAATCCCAATTATTTTCTAAATCAAACAGGTGTCACTAAACTGATTAAAATGAATGCAACAAGTTTTCCCCATTAAACTAATCATTTAAACAAGACAGTACACAAAGATGTGCACTTCAGTACCTTATTCTTATACTCTTATTCTTTTGAACCACTAAAGTGTAAATTAAAATGCTGATAAAAGGTTAACAGCCCTGATCTCCCTAAAAAACAGTCGCTCATATAATTCCACATAACCTTCTGGGAGGAAAAAAAAAAATTAACACTCAGCACTTTCCAATTTCCAACAGTCACTGTGATTTATTACTTAAAGGGTCAATGTTATAAAATGATTAACAGAATAATAATTATGAAAATAAAAGGTTTCATATTAGTATGCACACCATCACATGTTGAAGGTTATGCAACACCACTCAGCACACCTACACATCTGAGCACAGTAGTCAGTTGCATAAAATCTTACTCTCCTGTGCCTATTAAATATTTTTCTTCCAAGAGGAGGAACAAAGTGCATCTGTAGTTCAGCAAATTGACATCTGCAGTTATAATTGTGCAAGAGCAGTTATGGGCGTCTAAACGGATACATACATTTCAACAGGAAGAGACTGAACATGCAGAATTTTTTAAAAATGAGCAATGGAGGACACGTCACACTCATCAGACCAGAGCTGATGTCTCAGCACTTGACAGGGCGTGTGTTTACACCATAGTCAGGGGTAATAACAGAGAGAAAGAAAGCTACAAGAAGAGACAATAACAGTTATTTAGACAGATAGCAGACAATCTTTAGTTCATTTTCTTTTTAACTAGTTCAGTTGGAAGCAGATCTAGGTTTCAGAACCACAGCTAAATACACCTAATTGATTAGTCATGTCTTTAATGATCATGATCATTCATTCTAAAAGTAATATGATATTCACGCTTAACTGTATCGACCTCTGTCTGTCAAAACCTTTTGTATGCATTCAGATGTGTGCAGTTTGTCTGCTTCTCACAAGCTTGGTGAATGGAACCTACATGGCAAATACCATTATTTGATAATTATCACACTATAGTAAATATTACAGCCTCTCTTTACAATTGTTAATAACTATAATGAAATATAATTGAGGTGACAGTTTTTACACATACATGAACTGTTACTGTCATTCTTTCATTATAACGGGACAGTTCCACATGACTAGGAAACAATATATAGCGGCATCACAAGTGATCTGACTTGATATTTATTTTTAGACCAGAAAAGAGGAGATGGGTTTGGACAGTTTCAACTGTTTTCCCTGCAGCTGACTGGGAAGTAGTGTTTGTTCTGCAACCTTATTACGATAACAGGCACTACACTCACCCACCCCTTCCCGGAGATCCACCACGGCTCAATTTCCAAATCCTACCAGTAACAATCTGCCTGATCCAGCTAATCACCGACTTTAGAAAAGAATGACAAATTGGATCAAGTTTGGCAGATGACCACTGATATTCACTGGTCTAAACATCAATGTGGATATATAAATGGAGTAACTGACCTCTTCACTTGTCAGTGCTTTATGTGCACTGTATAAGCAAATGCAAGAACAAGTGACCAATTTCCTCTGTGCTGCCAGAGCTCTCAGCTCTCACAGTTCACAGCAGAGCTCCAGGTGCCATCAGCAGTACTTAACATTGCAATTTCAGACTGCTCTGAGCAAAGAGTTCCTAGCAATCCCACTGCTTTACTGTTACACTACAATGGAAAGCATTAAATGAGCTACAAAGAAAGATCATTACAACCTACAGTTTTATTTCATATTAAATTCTACAGTCAACTGCATAAGACTATACTGATTATATACTGTACAAGACTCTCTACATTGCTTGCTGTTACTCCCACCTTCTCCATAAGGAATACCTCTCACAATTTTAGCTTTTTTTAATTTTGATTTCAAACTAAATTTAAACATTTAAATTGAAATAAAACCCTTGCACACGGGCAGAATGAATTCCACTGCTGACCAGCGCTGTGAGAAAGAGCACTTCTGGAGCTGTGGGTTGCACGTCGCTATCCAATCAAACTCAGCTGGTTTAGAGTCAGATAAGCTCAGAGGCACATGACGCTCAAAGAGGCTGATCCTGACTCATTTCAGGCGCTACTGAGGCAAGAGTTTAACGTAGCAGAAAAACCTCCCTGCTGTAGACGTCACATCCTCCATCCATCATTAAGCTATGAAGAGCTTCTGTGTCATGCTGTGCGTTCTCAGTTTAAGAACTAACTATTTCAGCACATCCATACGCATGCATTTTAAATACTGAATGATGTTACGTACTTAAATTGTGTAATGTGATGCACAGATTTATTATTTGGCACATTTATTGCACTGATTTCTTTATTTTCATTTGGTGTAGCCAAACAGTGTAGCCAAATGAAGCTGTAAATTTATTTTGTAGCCTTTGTATGGCCATTAACTGAAGAGTGGTTTGACACGTTCTTTGCTGAACAAATAAAACGGAATAAAAATTGCAATGCCCTGAAACAGTTTTCACTTTAACTATGGAATAGATGACTAGTTGACTACATTTTTGAATTTCTAGTTGACTAGTAAAAATTAGTAGTTATGCACCACTAGCGCACTTTTCCCTGCATGAGGAAGAAAGAACAGCTGTGAATGTGGTCACTAATCCCTCAGGCACTGTGAGGTAATTAGAATAGATTTAAAAAAAAAAAAAAAAAAAAAAAAAAAAAAAGAGGTGATTAAATGGTGTTTCTTGACTCACCCAGTTAGCTTGGTCATTTTGGCTTTGGTGAGAATAAGGCCAGCATCATAAACCATCTGAATAATGCTGCCCACTTTGGTCACTGCATCTGGCTTAATCATAGCCAATGTCCTATGGAAGAGAAAAAAAAAAGAAATATTTTTAAAGACTTAGAGAGCAGTATGGCTCTCCATTTTTACATAGGTCAGAATAACACAAATTAGAAATGCTGATCTGGGCATGACTGTGTAGCTGAAAGTACTGGTTCACAATAATCTCTTAAGCCTACTAAACACAACGGTTTCTAATATTTTGACTCTTGCTGCTCAGGTGCTAGGTTACTAGGAAGCAAATAGCCAAGCCATGAGAAAAAGGGAGCAGCAAGAACTACATTACCCAGTGTGACCACCTATCACATATAAAGAGAAAACTGTGATGTATAATCTACCTTTGCTTTCCCACTGGCTTGTGTCTAATGAGCCTGCAGAGTATACCCATACCGCCCAATTTTAATCACTCATCACTTCATGCTCTCCGAGTTACTTTCACTCTCTGAAGCAGGGGAGTTGCAGCTACTGTAAACGACGTCTGTTGTCTTATTCCCATTTCTGAGTTACTAGTTTACTACTAATTGCATTTACAATTTGAGAGCAGTAACGATTTGAAAAGCTTGACAGCCCGATTCATTAAGGTCGATAGAAGCAATTTGAGTTTGATTGGATAGGGCACTTGGACAGCTTGCTCCAGAATCCGATTTCAAAGTCACATAAAGAGACTTGGGATTCATTTACATGCTATCTATTACAATACGAAAACTGTTCATTACACAGAACAGCAAGAAAGCTGATGCTTGGAGGAGTTTCTTTTTTTAAGTATTTTCTTTCAAACAAAAAAGAAAACTAACTGTGACTAAACAAAAATAACACTCAAAGGTGTTTGGAATGCATTTTAGATGAATTATACAGCTAGAGAGCCCAGAGGTGTTTATTTTCAGTCTGTGCCAAACCACAGCTTGGTGGTGTCTGTTGCTAATGATTGTTTATGCTTCTAATGCATCTTTATTTCATGCAATTGCACAATACTCACTAACTCTATTACAGAATCAGAGATGCCACTCTTCGTAAGTCTTTGGAATTTTTCTGACACAAACTTGTTCATCAGGTAGGGTTGGTGTTATAATATTTAAAGAACTACCTCTCTTTCTTGCTGCCCAGTTTGTTGGCTGTGTACTGGTCTCCGTAGTCAATGAGGTTGAGTTGCCGAGAAAAGACAATAACACGGTTCCCCACAAACAGATCCTCTGGATGGAGGTCATCATATTTGGTCCTTCTCAAAAAGGTCCGCTGGTTCTTCACATCAAACTAAATTGAGAAGAAGAACCACTCTGTGTGTGTGTGTGTAAAACAATCAATACAGACATTATACAATGTGGAATCTTAATTGGCCCAAAAGCCTGGATCAAGACACGTCAATTTCGAAAGCTACACAAGTTCAATCTTTTCCTGTTTTTCGTCTGCAAAAATAACACCTAACCTGATGTTCAATTCCAATTTTGTGGTATTGAAATCACACGCAGATCTGGTATGTGGCAATAAGAGCTCAGTCTGAAGAGTCAGATTGTCAGTCAGTTTGATTTTAATGTCAAAGTAACTCAACACTCATCATAATTCCCTGCAGACCAGAATTTTTTTTCCTCAGGTGAAGCGTGGGTCTTGGGTGCTGAATCTTGTAATATTTATGTACACTAAATGGGGTCACTGATTGTTACCATAGAAACAGACTCTTCCCTCTGGATGACTGGATGAAACTTTCATGTAACTAATTGTAGGCTGCATGTTGCATGAAAAGCAACTGATAGCTACAGAAACTGATTTAATAATCAAAATTACTTGTGCAACAAATAAGCAACTTCTGAAAGTGAAGAAGTGAAAGAAAGGTTCTCATTCTCAAGATGTGTAAGGTTCTCATTGCTGTAATAAAGAGAATAGAAAGAAATGCAACACCGGGACTCATTTATCAAGCTGGATACGAGCTAATTTACTGTCAATTATTCACAGGAGCATTTACACAAGAAATGTGGTATTCATAAAAATAATGAGAACTCCTGAGTTTTAAATTGAGTTTTTAAGTTGTAAATTTACATGTAAGGAGACTACTTGATTGATGGACTTCAAATTACATAATTGGCGATGAATTACTGCAATTTTTTCCACCACTTTCTCCCAAATTTGGTCAGCATAACACAACATGTTATCTCCTCTCTTACACATACATAAGCTCCCAGATGCTCGTGACTGGCTTGTGTCACAGGCTACGTTTACAAGCACATCAATATTCCGATATTAATCGGAATTTGGCAGTATTCTCATTAGTATTGAGTCATGTAAACCCCGCAATCCATTTGCCTGATTCAGATTAACACAATATTCTGACTCCCCAAATCCCAATTCCTACCCCTGGAACATGCCTGTTTTAATCGGAAATTTGTTGCATGTAAACAACTTATTCAGAAAATCCACTGAAAGGAAATATATGTGCATGCTCAGTCCGTAAGGAATTGTGGGTGCTAACAGATGGTTAGCTGTAGGCTAGGTGTTTCGGAATGGCAACTCAGGCACACTTATAACAACCATGTATACAGGAATATCGACAGGATTCAAACTTCAATCTCCCAACCTCATGGTGAAATCTCTTCTGCTGCACCACAGAAGTTTAAATCACTTATTTATTTCAATTGCACACTATACTTTAGTAACACTTTTGTGAATATATATTTCATGTTAATGACTTAACAGAAAGCAATCCAAAATAAATCCATAAAATAAGACAAATACGACTAGCTATTCAATCAGGACAAAGAAATGGCAGCTTATAAAAGGAGTATCTGTGGTAGCTGATGCACTGCAATGGCTGAGCTGTGTTACCAGAAGATTTAACGCCCATAGTGCATACTCATGATTTTGTCATTTTCAGTTTTCTGTGAGCTTTGCCTTTTTCGAGTTTTGTAGGGATCATTAAAATTAAATCAGCTGTGCCTTAAAAACGCTTGGTAACGTGCTTATAAGTACAAAGAAAATCAGTGTTACTGAAACTTTCAGAAATCTGGTAGGAATTTTTTGTTGAGTTTACACTACAAAAACATTTACACAGTTTTACTATAAGATTAATCAATGTTGAAAAGGTGAAAAAATAATCATGTGAAACATGCTTGTCTTGTCTGGGAGTAAAAGTTCTATCTGGGGGAAAAAGAAAAAAAAAACAGAGGGGAAGTGCGTACCATCTCCACAGAGCCATCTTTAGGGTAGTACAGGAGCTGGTAGCGGCGTAGGAGAGCAGCACTGGGGTCGTACCACTCAGTCAGAAAGGCAAAGCGCTCCTCCTGTGAAGGGAACAACAGACACAGCGTGAGCTCTGTGATCGGCTCGGGCCCAGCGGGGACATGTCGGGATGGTGTGCTAGGACAGGGAGTCTGAGCACTTGAGGTCTGACCCTCAGCATGAGCAGGCAGCTGGGCTCTGTCACAACATCGAATCCAGAGGTCACTGTTTTGAGTGTGAGCCTCTGCTCCTCTGGGGATTCCATGCTACAGTTATTACACAGTGTTGGAGCTACCTTTTCACAAACACACAGCTGTAGAGTCAGGACTTGAAGGAGCTGTGATGATGTCGCTATGTGAAACAGGCCAGAGGTCAAAATCATGGTTAAATGATGGTTATTCATAAAGGACCAAACCAACACCCAAAAACATGACAAAATGTTATAAAATGCAGGGGGGTTTAGGTATTCTAGGGAGAAAGCTCTATTTTGCCTTTAATGCTGGTGGCTGAACTTTCTGCTTTTCAGTCTAGTGTTGCCTTTTTCACCGTCACACTAAGCAGAGAATGTCCTTGAGCAGAAACATGGAGGAGACAGGGAGTGGGCAGCACTTTGCGTGCAGGCTGCCCTCTGCTGGATGGAAGGCCGCATGTCGGACATATCAAGCAGCATGTGATCCAGCCAGAGCTGGAGTAGAATACTGATGAGATACTCTTTTCAAGGTACAGCCAGAGAATAACAAGGGTCACATTTATAGTGTTAGAAGCATAAAAAGCTATAAAGCACAGCCTGTAGGAGCTCCTTTTTTTGTAAGATGATTTATTAACCAATAATAACAGCCAATATTCAGGTTAATAACTGACATGCTTTGTAATATTTCACATCATTATACAGTCTGTGCAGGAAAAGCACACAGCCTCAGATCATGTTCCTAGAAGTCTTTTCAGCAACCTTTTCAGTTTAGAAAAAACATAATGAGTCCACTAATTATATTAAATAAACTAAGATTAGCCCAACAACAGTGAGGCAGTCTACTCTGTCATCCAGACATACGTTACCTATTTCTACAGTCCTTTAATACACATTGGATTAGTTTTATCAATTAAATTGTGCAGAATGTGATTACTAATGTAGTTTATTAAGGTGTGGTTTGGATGTTTCAACAGTCACTCGGTTAGATTTGTGAAAAGTCAGTCACTCATAGCTACACATAAGGCATCCTTCTTTTCTCAGCCCAGTTTATATATAACCTAACAAGCCTAACTCAGAACAGTACCTAATAAAGGTTTAGATTAACTGAGTGATTTTAGTTTAGAGTAACCAAGTGATCTTTGGAAGCAACTTTGACATTTTCTTGCCTTCAAATACTAAAGCAGCACTTGTTTTAGACTGAGGGGAAACACTTTTAAACAACTGAACAGTTGATATTGAGTGCAATAGTGAGGGCCCTTCCCCCAACAGAGGCCTATTTTTACCCCTCACTAAGCTGTGTAAGAGATAATATTGGCATGAACAGCCTGCACTTTACAAAAGGGAATCTTGATGCCCTATCAGAAATCTCTTGAAATGTTTGGATGTAAATGTGCTATTCCTCTGTACAATCAGGTTTCTGACTGGTTATGACATGCCACATCAGGTGACTGAGAGCTGTTAAACATGAGACAGGGTTTTATTCATTTTGTCCAAAATCTTTTATCCTCCTAATTATTATTCTTAATAATAATGCACACTACGTAGCTGAGAGGTTATCAAAAATTATCGAGCCAGTGAAACAACTGCCTGTCCCGCACATTGTGAATAAACATAATAAACATATTAGAGAAGTGTACTTAATATTCAGCTATATTCGGTTATCTTCCTTCTGAAAAAAGGAAGTGCTGATTCGACTTCAACTGTGCAATGGACTAAAGCATTACTCGCTACTTCCTGACCACTAGCAGTCACACAACTGGAGTGCCAACGACTCGCTACATTCCACATTTATGTCAACAAAATACCAAACATTTTTAGGAAACATGTCAGTGAATGGAGAGAGATTAGAGACAGACAATAAACTTTTGTAGACTATTTGATATTTACACTATTTGTGATGTATACACCATACATGAAGCCTGGAATCACAGTCTCAAAAAAAATTATTTTAAAAAATAAATAAATAAATACTATAAAGTGCTTGTCAGCACTGACAAATGTGTCATCTTGTGATGATTGATTCAGAGCAAGGACAGTGTAAGAGAAATTTCAATGCAAGAGGCAAATACTATGTCAAACCACATAAAACTTAGCTCATATTTCAGCCAAACATTGCATGAATCAGCAGGAACGCTCCTGAACTACTGTTTACACAGCCACTCTGCCTGATGAAAGTATGAATGATATTTCCTCTTCATGAGCAATGTTGTTGTGAACCATACTGCGACTCTTGTCAGTAGGATGTTCTGCATTCTCATTCCACTGATGGCAGAGGTAACATGGGTCTACAAAAGACAGGTCATATTTCTTTACTCTCTGCCTGGTCCAGGTTTACCCAAGGACAACAGCCTGTCTCTCGGAGAGTAAGCATATGGTACGAGTGTTTCCTCAATAAATTTGGCACTATGACTAAGTGCGAGGAGCCTGTGTTCTTTTATTGAGACAGTTCAACGACAGCCTGGTAGAAACTTTTCTTCCACTGACATCACTAAGCCTTGGCTAATTTCCTTGTTTGGGTCCAGCCAGAGCAAACTGGAAAAAGCCAGGCTAATCTGCTGCCTCTCATACTCACTGGACATACAAGTGGGCTTTTCCTTTCTGAGCTGTTTCTGGAAACCTGTACTTTCTCAGACTCCCACGGTCACCCTGTGCTATCACAGCAAACATTTCACGCTGCTTGCACGGAGCGTGTAGACAGATCAATGCACAGTAATTCAACAGGCAAAACGAGATATGTGGAAACATGTCAAAATGAAATGGAGCAATGGAAAGAGGACAGAGTCACATGTGCTGTCTGCAAATGAATAACAATGAACAGACTTATTATCAATAACAGCCACTAACTTACCTAATAATAAACATTGCTGGATCAGTTTAATTAATTAGATTAGATATTCACAAACACCTACATATCAGTTATATTATAAACTTAGCTGATTAGACCTTATTAAAATTGCTAGCACTCTCCCATTCACTCTGAGTAATGTCGACAGGACTGATGTGAAAGTTAAGTGCACCATGTAGAGGCAGGACACTGCATAACGCTCTCGCTGTGACAGGACATGCTCGCATTTTCTTCAGCTCTTATCCTGACACACATTAATTGTGATATGTTTGTGACAATGTGACAATGGCCATTGGAAAAAGCGCTATACAAATAAAATTGAATTGGACTGAATTAATTCTTTATTTATAATAATGCATGATTGTGTGAAGGCCTGGGAAAACCTTCTAATGGAGAAATTTTGACTTTTTTTTTTTTTTTTTAACCGTATAAGGTTATGAAAACTACAGAGTCTATATGTATCTTTTAGCATGCGTCTCACTCACAAGATTGAGGCATTTAAAGAATCCATTTCATTTCCAGTGAAAGCCAACAATGCACTGGTTGACTAAAAGCAACCAAAGTAAATTGGTTCAATTTGCATTTAACATGTAATAAATTAAATATCAAACCAACAGCAGATATATAAAGTTGCAAGCACATAGTTGTATAGAGTGTCTACGAATGCTGTAGTATTTCAATCTCCCTTCACCTCACTTCGCTCAAACATGTTCCAGCATGACAGTGCCCCTGTTCACAAAGCGAGCTCCATGAAGACATGGATTGAGTGGTTGGAGTGGAAGAATTTGAATGGCAGCACAGAGACCTCACCTCAACCACACTGAACACCTCTGGGATGAACTGGAATCGTGATTGTGCAATAGGCCTCCTCTCCTCACAGCAGTGCCTGACCTCACTAATGCTCTTGTGGCTGAATGGGCACAAATCCCCACAGCCACACTCCAACATCTAGTGGAAAGCCTTCCCAGGAGAGTGGAGGTTATTGGGATGTTCAGAAAGCAGATATGGGTGTGATGGTCAGGGGTCCACATGCTTCTGGCCATATGGTGTAATATTTATGTTTAAATATGTATATTTTTACATGACACTTCCAGACCACAAAATTAACAAAGCATTGCTCATTTTAGTTAGGTCTTTTTTTTCCCCCCATTCTTTTCCTCTTTTAATTTATTCTATACTGTATCATATATTAATGATGTTACTAGCTAGTTAGTAACTGATGGTGGTTGGACGTTTAAAAGCCATAGCGTCTGTCCTCGCAGTGTAAATGCCCGTGACCGGGTAACTGGGTGAAATAGCTGTGCAATGGCGACACCTGCTGGCGGCAAACAAACACAACATGCTTACTGTTACCCAGCTAGATACATTCCTCATTCATACATAAACTGCCAACGTATTGATTATTCATGCTAATTAAACGTTCTTCCGTTCACACAGCGTCGTTCGCTTCTACTACATCTTACCTGGTTGGCTTGCAGAATTATAAATTGACCTTATAATATAACAGTAAACTAAACATTCTCCCACCGCAATTCTGACTAATCCCACCCCTGCGCTAGGATTGGCTAATTGTTCTCATAATTACGGGTAAACTCGTAGTTGTATGGCTGAAGTGTCTCCTGTGTGACCCAGTAGCCAATCCTAGAGCAGTAGGGCGGCATTTTTGCAATGCTGGTGGGAAACAAAATACAACGCTGCTAACTTGCTCACGTTAAGCACCTTAGCTAAAAAAAAACGCGCTT
Source organism: Pangasianodon hypophthalmus (assembly GCF_027358585.1). Classification (NCBI taxonomy): domain Eukaryota; kingdom Metazoa; phylum Chordata; class Actinopteri; order Siluriformes; family Pangasiidae; genus Pangasianodon; species Pangasianodon hypophthalmus. The sequence continues at coordinate 20,158,235 of NC_069711.1, forward strand.
TGTAATAAAATAGCCCATGCTATATTACAAAACATCATCTTTAACTTCACACTGCCATATAGTGAGTCAAATGTTCCTACTTTACCATTTCCAGCTAGCTTCTCAGTCTTGGTTTGTTTTGTTGTTTGATATGCAGCTCACTTGCTTGTCTTCCTAGCGTATTTGTGAATTATCGTTTCCATAGTAACAAAAACGATGCCGGGAACGTTCTTAAATTAAAATTAACCGAGTATAATAATAATTTCTGTCAAAAATGAAGGGAATTTTCATTATAAATGTCTTCTATACCACCAGAAATATCTCACAAAAACCGAGCTCTATCGACTTTTCTTTTAAATTTTAGACGCAACCCGGAAATGATCCTTTGACCCCTAGATTTGTTATTGTGCTGCAAGAGTTTACAACAAGTTTAATGGAAACCAGGAGATCACGTTTTCTGCATTCGAATATTATTATTATTTATTTCTCTTTTATTTTTGCAGTTTTTTTTAACTAAGGAGTCACATTAAGGGTGTTGTCTCTGTCCCATGGTGAGCAGCTTGACTCTGTGGCATTGCAGAAGTTGTAATCATTTATACACAGGTGTCATTAGTAGATCCACCCTACAACAGCCGCCATGGCCTGCACACCATTTATTCTGGACGGTGGAATGTCAACAGAATTGGAGGAAAGAGGATTTCACATTCAGGTATATTCAAATACAGACATAGACTAATGCAGAGTCTAACAGGACAAGCAACTGTTTATGTGGGTTAAATAATAATAATAATAATAATAATAATAATAATAAATTGATTTATGACTCTTGTTCTTGCAGGGAGATCCTTTATGGAGTGCAAGAATTTTGTATACAAATCCAAATGCTGTTAAGGAAGCACATTACAGGTAATTCAAAAACTATTCCAGCTGAACTTGTGCGAGTTAATATCTGTCTCAAAACAATTGAATAGATAAATCTGTCTGTTTGTAGCTTTCTTCAGTGTGGATCTGATGTTATCACAACAGCCACATACCAGGCTAGTATTGAAGGATTCACCAAGCATCTTGGTCTTAAACCTGAGGAGGCCGAGGACTTAATGATGTCAGGGGTCCGATTAGCTAAAGAGGCAGCAGCAGACTTCATGGCCAGCTGTTTAACAGCAGGTGTGTCCTCGCATGATTCCTGTCATCTCTCAGTTCATGGCTGAGAGTCTGAGAGAGTAAAGAAGGTTTCATGACTGAGTGTGATATTGTCCTAATCATTAACAATGCAAGTGATGTTGGATTGTTTTTTTCAGACAGAAAAGTGCCTTTGGTGGCAGGTTCAGTGGGACCTTTTGGGGCTTTTTTACATGACGGTTCAGAGTACACAGGGCTCTATGCAAGCAGCATGAGCATAGAGGTACGGTGGAACCTAACACTCTTTGCACACTCTGTTACTGCAGAAAATAACATACTGCATGTAAAACCTCTATTATACTTGGCCTCAGGAGCTGAAGAATTGGCATCGGCCACAGATTCGCTGTTTAGTGGCTGCAGGAGTTGATCTACTTGCATTGGAGACCATACCGAGTCTTAAAGAGGCAGAGGCTTTGGTGGAGCTGCTGAGGGAGTTCCCTGATGCTAAAGCCTGGCTTTCCTTTTCCTGCAAGGTAACTACCAGTGGAGCCTTGATTAACTTGGTTAATATGGTTTGTATATAGCAATGTCTCCCAGTCCTGCTCTTCACTATCCCAGTATGTAGTCTGGGGTCCTTGATTCACCATATGGCCAAAAGTATGTGGACACATGACCTTCACACCCATTTATGGGCCTTGCCCAAACCCTTGCTACAAAGTTGTAAGCAAACAATTTTCTAGAATGTCTTTGTATGCTGTAGCATTAGATTTCTCTTTAAGGGGCCCCAAAAATATTACACCATAAAGCATACACAGAGCCAGCTCCATGAAGGCATGGTTTCCCAAGTTTGGAATGAAAGAACTCGAGTGGCAGAACAGAGTCCTGACCTCAACCCCACTGAACACCTTTGGAATGAACTGGAACACTGACTGCACCCCAGACCTCCTCACCCCACATCAGTGCCTGACCTCACTAATGCTCTTGTGGCTGAATGAGCACAAATCCCCACAGCAGCGCACCAAAATATAGCGTAAAGTCTTCCCAGAAGAATGGAGGTTATAGCAGCAAAAGTGGGACAGACTCTGGAATTGGATGTTCAACAAACACATAGGCTTGTGATGGTTAGGTGTCCACATACTTTTGGCCATATAGTGTAGTTGAAGTAATCCTAATAAAATTAATAATTTACAGTAAGTGTAGAACTATGGTGCATTGATCCCACTTTTTTTAAAGTTTCTGATACAACACCAATAGCAGTTAATAACTAATAGCAGTTAATCAGCTAATAACACTGATCCAATGCTGATCCAGCATTTTGAGTCTGTAGCAAGGTTTTAGTGAAAAACTTCTGACTTTTCAGAGACAGGTCTAAATATTCTAGCCTCAAGTACTGAAAGTGTATAAAGACAGTAGCATATCTTTTTCAGGACACCCAGAGTATTTCAGATGGCAACAGGTTTGCCAAGGCTGTTCAGGTGGCCAGTAACTCCCCTCAGCTGGTTGCTGTTGGGGTGAACTGTTCCCCACCTGCTCTAGTGAAACCTCTTCTCGAATCCGCCAAGTCACATAAGTCAGCTGACATGAGCTGGGTGATCTATCCAAACAGTGGGGAAGACTGGGATCCAAGCACAGGGTGAGTGTATAAACGGTGTTAAACTTCTAGATGTCTTAGCCATGATCAAACCTTAATGCCTCTGTATGAGTACTGTACCAAGAAACCAATAAAAAAAAGTGTGCTGTTATAGGAAAATAATCCAGAACAAGGTGGTGTGATACGGCCCGAGAAAGATTATTTTCCTAAAACATCATGTCTCAAAGTGTGATGTCCGTGAAACAAGTTAGTTCCTGTTATCGCTGATGTTGTAGCAGCAACATCAGTCATTTCCTTACCAGCTTCTCTCTTGAAGTTAATAAGATAAAAATGCAGCTTTTCATGTTACTGAAGAACTGGAAAGTGCAAAATTCCTCTATCTGGAAGACTTTCCTTTGGCAGAAAACTTACTGACCATTACAAAGCAATGACTGTTGACTCGTTCTCTAAATGTTAAATAAATGTCTCCTTACAGAAAGCTTCACCATATCAATGATTACACATAGTTTAAAATCAATTTATTATTAGACTCAGATTATGTTGAGCATCTGCCACACAAATCCATGAGCTGTTACCATAGAAACAATAACATATTAGAACGACCTGATTTCTGGCCAGTCTTATTTGAGCATTGAACAGCCCTGTGGTATTAATGTATAATTAATGTATATGTATAATTATGTAATAATGTAACATATAATTAATGTATAATCCACATTTGCAGATGGAAACCAGAAAAAAAGATTCCATTTACAGAGCTAAGTGTCGAGTGGAAAGAACAAGGGGCTTTATGGATTGGTGAGCCGAACATATTTTTTATTTTTTAAATCTTATATAAAAATAGGGAAACAAAAGTCCTGATTCATTCTCCTGTCTAGATTTGTTGAGTAAAACTCCTTTTTGCTCTTTTGACAGGAGGCTGTTGCCGTATCAGTCCTGCTGACATTGCACAATTAAAAAGTCGATTAACCAATACGCAATAATCACAGTCACCCCCCCCACACACACACACACACCCACACCCCCACCCAACACACCCCCACACACACACCCACACACACACACACACAAAACATCACACTGATCAGTAGACCACTGTGTTTTACAAGAAATTGTATAAATATTTATTAAGAAATAAAAGTGACCACCTATTTCCAGTTCACACTGTTTTTAAGTGTATGTGAGACTTCAAGTAAGTGTAGACGCTCGTCATATTACATACTCGAGATACTTCGGAGGCAAAATAACAACGGACACCACAGTTCACATAACTTGAAAGCCACCATGCTCTCGTACAGCTTTTCACAAAGAACTGATATTCAGTCACCATACACAATAACAGAAGTGTCACTGATTTTTCATTTCACAGTTATCTCCCATGTGATTATACCGCTTTAAATGAGGAGAGAGCTCTCTGTCCTGATCAAACCGTTCTCCTGTTTCACTTTCAGTGTGGTCGTTCTATTTTCTCATGGCTTCTACTGATGTTAATGCACTTTAAACGTTAATCATAACATACATTATACGCATAATGTAATTTACTCACTACGTTAGCCCATTCTGTGCTTCAGGTGTTTATGAACAAGTCCTTCTTTGAAGCACATGACTGTAATGACACTAATGGAATGCATCACGCACATAAAATACTCATCTTACATTTGGGTTTATAGACAGCTGCACGTTTTTGTTTGACCTGCCTGTTTTTACCAATCCGGTTTCTAGAGAAGTCTCTGCATTGATCAGAAGGAAGAAATAATTCCTTCAATCTACCTCAAAGGCTTGAACAAGTGTGTAGAAATCCCAATGGAGAAGTAACCACTTCATTTTCAGTCAGCGATGTCCTCATCCAGATCGCTGTCGGGGCAGCCTCTGTGGCTGTACTCTGCAGTATTGGAGATCCGTTTCCACGCTTGCTCTGATTTCTGATTCCCCGTGCAGTGAGAGCGGCCCAGGTGCCCGTGTTTGGTCTCACCATCGTCTACAGCCTCCCCTGCTGAAGTCTGGCTCCTGTGATCTGCTCCCTGTTGGTGGTTATCATGCCTCAGATTCTCCAGGTTTAGTGCCCAAGGTCCGATTTTCTGCCAGTTCACCCTTTGGAAGGCCATGAGACAGTGTAGGTTGCCTCCCACCTAAAAGTAAGAGGAAATGAAGTGTTATTTCATTAATTTTTAAGTAAGCATCTCCCATGTATCCACTCTGTAGTGTAAGACATGTTGGAATTCCTTAGTCACTAACCTTTTTGGTTTTCCGAAACTGAATGCCTCTTTCTGTATGGCGAATGTCCAAGTATTCTGGGTTCTGTGTGTTCAGGTCAGTCACAATATCTGCCCACCTAAAATTGTATGCATGGCATCAGGGTTTGCAGAATATAGCTAATGACTAAATCAACCATAGCAGCTTTTAGAGACTCAAACTACATTTTCTTGATTATGTTGCCTATATCTATATCTATATCCGTTGGATTTCCTGACCAGACTTACATTACAATACTAATCACCATCCATTCATTTATTTCTTCAGTAATCGTTTGATTGTGGTGGAGAAGCGGTGGATTCAAAGCCTATCCCAGGAACACTGGGCACGAGGCTGGAATGCACCATGGATGGGACACCAGTCCATCGCACACACATTCACATTTAGGGGCAGTTTAGTGCAGCCAATCCACCTACCGGCATGTTTTTTTTTTTTTTTTGGACATGGGGAGAACATACTGACACAGAGAGTAACCCACACTTACATCCACACACACATACACCACAGTGTTGCCCACTAATCATCATATGTAGTCAAATAATAAAAGGAAAATGTACTTTTTACAGTGGATGGCAGGATGTTTCCTGCTTGGCTCCCCAATAAGAATCCAATGCTCCATTTCATTGAGAGCAAGTGGTCCCCTGTGGTTAAAAAAAGAAATTAAATGTGTAAAAAAAAAAAAAAGATTCCAACTCAGTAAACAACATGGAATGGTATTCTAATTGATTATCTACTGCTGCATACAGTTTCAGTGTTATCATAGAAGGATACGGCTGGGAGAATAATCTTTTACAAGAGAAGTTCACTTGTTTTTTTTAAAGTGCAACCAAGATTGACCAAATAAAGGAAGAAAGCAATTGGTTATGCGGTGTACCTGTAAGCTTTGGCTGCTTTTAATGGTGTAGCTTCGAAGCCCACAGGGCAGAAGTAGTGGTTCTGACAGTGGTAAATATAGGCCATAGATTCATCTCTCAATCCCTGGGTCAGCTTAAGCAAAGCTCCTTCAGCTAGTCCAGGGAAGCAATGTCACAAGTGGAACATACTGTCAATACGTTCATTGTGCACTTGTCATTTTAAAAAATATTCAGTAATATATGTTCCATGATGACAGGCCATCACAATTTAGTGACAAACAGAAACTACAGTGAATACTATTTCATAGTATGATGATGTAATTTTTAAGTGATCCTACTTTTCCTAGTAGTACCTGATGTCTACAAATTAGCCTGAGAGAATCACAGACCATGAAACTGGGACTAATCCCTCTGTTAATGTGTGAAAAGGTGGTTAAAACACAAACCATATTCTTGAGTTGATGGAAAGAGCAACAATGGCATACAAAAGTAAAGAAAACCAACTTTCACCTGGTCACATGGATTTCAGAATATTTCTAATCTGAATATTTCTGATTCTTATTCAGTCTCCACAAAGTGTTTACAGTTTGTGACTACAGTGTATTCATTAGACCAATGCTTTTTATGTCAACTTTGGTCTTTTTTCCTAAATATGGTTTCAAACACTGTTTTAAAAGTTCACTATATGTAAATCATTTTTAAAGTGATTAATATTTAACTCACCCGTCTCTCCTGCTGTCTTGTGCTTCCCATGGGGTTTATATAGAATATAAGAGCATCCTCGAACACGGAAATGGTCATTGATCTGTCTGAACCATCTGTGCCAAAACAAGAACAGAGACGGTGAAAACATAACTATCAGGTACAGAAAAAGACACAAAACTTTCCAACAGGGTAAGCAGAACAATCATACCTCATTAAAGTGGCATTCCCAGTAAAAGGTCCAAACTTGATATCTTCAAATGGAGGCTGGAAACCGAGAATATGCAAGGCCTCCTCCTGGGAAATGGGTGGAAGGCTGACACAAAAAAAATTAAAGAGTTGCTATTCATTAGGGATGTAACCAAATACAACTATATTATTCGGATTGGATAGATAATGTATTCTAAATGGATACAGATACAAATAGGAGGTGCATTATTCTTTTTTTTTTTTTTTTTCCCTTTTTCTTCACATGGCATCTGGTTGAGACTAGAGAGGTGCAAAAAAAAAAAAAGTCACAAAAGCGGTAGGTTTCTACTTTCATGTGGGCGCGATCGAAATGTGAATGGGAAATGCATTTACATAAGTAACTGTCTGGTCAGGGTTTCAGTGGTTTAAACTGGCTTTCTACTTCGTAGCCCAATTTAAACAGAAAGAGAGCTAACTAAATTCCTTAGAAAATATTGCAGGCATTTCTCTAATTAAGACCAATTATGAACGATTTTTTTTTCTTCATTTTCTCCCCAATTTGGTCATCATCCCACCCACCAGCCAGCTCTCCCCTATCACGTGACTGCTATCAGCCAGGGAGGGTGAGGCCTAAAATGTGCTTCCTTTGAGATACATAGCCAACTGCATCATTTCGAATTCTTGCTACTGCTGAATCACAGGGCAGCGTTAACACACTCAGCCTGCCCTCTTCCACATACATGAGCTCACAAACACCCACGATTGGCTAGTGTAGCTGTGACGGACTGGGGAGAGAGAGTATGTCATCCCTCCCATTCCCATGTGTAATTTTGCTCCCTTGGCTCCTGGCCATGGATGGCTTTGGTATTGTTGGGAATTGAACCCACAATCTCCCAACAATAGTGCAAATATTTTTCTATAGGGTTCTTTTTATGGAAAAATAAATAAATAAAAAATACATAAAAAACTAGGTAGGGCATTCCTTTGCTCTCAAAACAGCGTTGACTGTGGATTTTTCAGGTGCTTTCATGCTGTGAATCTACCATTCTACCACATCCCAAAGGTGTTCTACTGGATTCAGATCCGGTGATTGGGAAGTCCACAGAAGAACACTGATCTCATTGTCATGTTCATGAAACTGGTTTGAGATGATTTTGCTTTGTGACATGGTCCATTATCATGCTGGAAGTAGCCATTAGAAGATGGGTTAATAGAGGCCATGAGAGGATGCACATAGTTAACTGCCCAAAAGTGTGCCAAGAAAACATTCCCCACACCATTACACCACCTCCACCAGCCTGAACTGTTGACACAAGGCAGGCTGGGTCCATGGATTCATGCTGTTGGTACCAAATTCTGACCCTACCATCTGTGTACCATCTGTGTTTTTCCAGTCTTCAGCTGTCCAGTTTTGCATGACGTGGTCTGCCTTGAGGTTCAACATATTATGCATTCTGAGATGCTTTTCAGCTCACCACAATTGTACAGAGTGGTTATGTGAGTTACTGTAGCCTTTCTTTCAGCTCAAACCAGTCTGGCCATTCTCCATTGACCTCTCTCATCAACAAGGCCTTTCTACTCACACAAATGTTTTTTCACTCTACACTAGAGGCTGTTGTGCATGAAAATGCCAGGAGATCAGCACTTTGTGAAATACTCAAACAAGCCTGTGTGGCACCAACAAACATGCCAGGGTTAAAGTCACAGAGATCAGACTTTTTCTTCATTCTGATGTTTGATGTGAACATTAACTGAAGCTGTTGACCTGTATCTGATGGTTTTATGCATTGTGCTGCTGCCACATGATTGGCAAACTGGATAACTTGAGGTGGATGGGCTACAACAGCAGAAGACCACATCAGGTTCCACTCCTGTCAGCCAAGAACAAGAATCTATGGCTATCATGGGCACAGACTCGCCCAGATTGGACACCTGAAGACTGGAAAAAGACCAGGTGATTTTTTTTCTAAACTTCAAAAAAATATATATATATTTTAGCCAATTCTAATTTTTCTGCCTGATGACAGCCTGCTTTTCCTCCCATTACACACTTTTCCCCAACAATGAGAGGCAACTGCAAAGAACTTACTGAATTAAAACGACACATCTAGAATTAACTCTAGAGCTAGTTATTCTAGATGGATGTACCTTCCAGCTCCAAGGGTACTGTACAGAAAGTTCCAGCAAGAGACGAGTGAGGAAATGCCACATGAAGTTTTATACTGAGGGCGGCTGATGCAGTACCTAAACAGGTGAAAAGAGGAACAAAAACAAAATGTGCTTTCTCTGATGTTATTTTCTAAGACTAGTTAGTAAGAGACTAAGAGCTGTACTTGTACCATCTGCGCAAGTCCAGGACTTTCCTCTGTTTGATTTCTTCCAGAGACGCTTGTGGTGGAAGATCTAGCACATTTCTGCTCGATCGGTCAGATGACTTCATTTTCTTCAAGCCAAATTTCTTTATATTACCTGTAATTATGTGGGAAACATTACATGGGTAGCAAGTGTGTTCAAATTAGCTTCTGGATTTAGAGTATTCTCTGTATGCTGTATGCTTAACAAGAAATCTGCTGAAGAGAACTGTAGAGAAAGTGGAGAGAACTGTGTTTTAGTGGTGTGTGTCAAAGCTGCAGAGGACTTTGTCTGGCTTTTATAAGATTTAATCTTAATTTTATAAGATTTCAATTTTCAAAAATGATAAAGAGAAAAAGAGACAAGTTATTTAAAATTTTGAGGAACAAAGTAATCACAGAATTTGCTATATGGTCCATGAAACTCAGTAGTAAGACAATCCATGTTCCCTTCATCAAAAGAAAATAGGAACGTTCATTGTCTTGTCACATTTTTTATTTAAATAATACAAACGGTCTTTGTGTTTTCTGGTAAAAAGCAGGTAATTCATAGGGGCGAGAATATAGGATCAGTCAAAAATGATCGGTTGACCTAGACAGTGGTTTTAAAACCTACATTTGAATCATGGGTTCCTTCACAGATGAGTACCACATGATAAGAAATATAGAAAAATAGAAAAAAAAAGTAGAGATAATTGGGTAATTGATGCAAATTAACTTGATTATCAAAAATGTTATTCCCTGACTACTGCTGATTCTCCTGCTCTGTGGGCTCTATGTTGATGCACTCGTCTTCTTTCAATTTGGTACTTTAGTTGATTACATTAGATTTAATAGTCTCTGTACACTGGAAGCATGGAGATGGATGACCCACAAGTTACATCACTGAAACATGACTTCAGGTTACATAAGCAACAATAACAGATGGCCTGTAGGACAATTCATTTGCCTTTCCTCACTAGCAGCAAGTGTGGAGCTTCACACTGAAAACGCTGCACGATGCCCATGTAATCATTTTACACATGCAGAAGTTGGCTGATCTAAACAAGTACTCAATTCAGACGGGTTTAAAGAAACAACACATATAAAACAATTATTAATAAATCTTACCTGTCCTGGCTTTTCGGGTTAAAACGGCATCAAAGTCAGTGGTGTCGATCTCCCAGGCTAAAATGGGCTTGGAGTTGCTGGAGAATGTCTCTTCTATATCACAGGCATCACCTGAAGGTGTATGGATTCCTCCAGCCTGACCCTGGGAGATAGTGATGGTGTTTGATTGACTCAGTGGTGTGCTGCTGTCATGGCTGGACTGGGGAACATCTCTGGGGGTGAGGATTGGACGGGCTTGGTTGAGCAGTGCATAATCAGAGCACACTGTGTAGAATTTCTCCCGGGAATGTGTGACCGGGCATGTCCACGGGAGCTGCAGCTCAGCGCTGGAGGCCCGTCTGGCGCGCAGCGTATCACGGCTGAATGAGTTCAGGAAGCCGCGCTCATCATCTTGGCCCGGCAACCGTGATGGGGGTGCCGGATCCTTGGCACCAGATATGTTACCGCCTTCACTTTCTGCAGTGTTAGGCATTGAACACTTGGATGACAAGAAGATTGCCTGTTGGTTGGTTTTGGACTGATGTGACTCCTTGGCCCTGTTTTAGAAAAGGCAAGGGAATGTGAATAAGAACAACAACTCAGCAGACAGCAGAGTTAACCTAGAAACCAAAACCAATGCAGAGACTTCGGGGAATTAATATTAACATGTATTAATTTTTAACTGGTGACCTTGGGAGACACAGTGCTTGCATGTACAGTAATCCACAATGAAAGATACATAGGGGAAATTAACACTTTTTTAGCAAAATGTCTTCCAAAATTTTTCATACTTAGTTTATATTATATAGATTCACTTAGGTTTTAAGAATGCCTTTAACAAATGAAGAACATACGGAAATCATTCTCATGGCTGGATTTGTTCATTTCCCCTATGTATGGAGACTTGGAGACTTTATGCACACATAGACACACACACACACACACACAATATATGGCCAACAATACGTGGACACCTGCCCAATAACACCCATCATAGCTTTTTCTGCCTTTGCTGTTGTAATAAGCTCCACTCTTCTGAGGAGGCCTGATGTACAGTCGGCATGTGAGTTTGTATCAGAGGTGTTCAGTGGGGTTGAGGTCAGGGCTCAGTGCAGGCCACTTGAGTTCTTCCACATCAACACCTGGAAACCATGTCTTTATGGAGCTCACTTTGTGCACAGGGGCATTGTCATGCTGGAACATGTTTGGGCCCCTTAGTCCCAGTGAAGAGAAATTGTAATATGGTAATGAAAATATTAAAGTTAAATCATACAAAGACATCCTATACAATTGTGTGCTTCAAACGTTGTGGGAACAGTTTGGGGAAGAACCACATGTGGGTGTGATGGTCAGGTGTACATGTACTTTTGACCATGTAAATACTTCAAGAAATGGGTTCAGGTTGAATACTAGAGTATTAGATTATCCAGGGTCCCCAGTTTGCTCGGATTACTGTCTGTGGGTGTGATCCACGTGTCCACATTGGTTTCCTCCAAGTTCTCCCTTTTTCCTCCTAAAACATGCTGGTAGGTTGATTGCCTACTCTAAAAGGTTCGATTGAGTGTGTGAAAGTGCGTGAATGTGTGTGTGTGTGTGTGTGTAAATGGTGCCCTGATGATCTAGTGTCCCATCCAGGGGATTTTCCTCATGCCTAGTGTTCCTGGGATAGGCTCCAGATCCACTGCAACCCTATCCAGGATAAAGCACTTACTGAAGAATGAATGAACGAGATTATTACTTTTTATTTTATTGGGAAAAAAAATCTAGCTCTAAGAAGGTCTATATAAATCACTCTGGTAGCACACCACATATTTTTGCTTAACAGTTGATAATGTACACGTGAATATATTTATTTATTTAAGTGCCAGCAGTGGGTATACTGTAATAAACAGAGTCACGTGTTCAAGAATATTTACTGGCAGTTGAGTATACTCCTCAGGTCATCTCAAACAACAAAGCTAAATGTATGGAAATGATTTTTTACTTACTGTTTTTTTTAGTATGAATATAGACCTGTATGCTGGGTGTGTTACATTTGAGCCACATAGTCATAAACAGTAGGGCCTCACATCGGAATAATATAGTATATATTATAATAAAATCAAAGACTACAATATAAACACTAGTAGAGAAAAATGTCTACAGCTACAAAATCACATCCCTTTTGTTTGTTTTTTTTCCCTACAGCAACATCATAATCAACAACAACAACCACAACAAAACTAAATTCATATTAAATTGTTTAGTTAGTGTTTCTGTACAAACACTCTGAAAGGATGTAGAGATGCTAAGTACAGACTCAGCAATACTGACATGAGGCTTTTTAGCTAAATGCAGCTACACTGTAGCATCACAAGAGAAGGATTAAATAACATAACCCACCCTATAAGGGGACGACCTGATGTTCAGCCAGGAGACTGTGGAAATGTCCAAAAATATAACACATACGTGCGTCTAATCCTAAATAATCTAAATAAAAACGGGATATGCACACGTACCTTCAACTTATAAACACCGCATGAGCAAACGATTAAAAAAACAACACGACTTCTCAATACACTGGCCTTCTGTTAAAGGGGCTCCGCTGGTTTATACCACACGGAAAATAACGGAGGGTTGTTCAAATACATTAAAAAATATGACAAATATGCGATGCCGAGGACGAGCAATTCTGACTTAAAATTTGATAAGTTACGAGTTTATAAGTACAGCAAAACCAGTAATTATTCAATATGATGAGTCTGCTAAAAGGCTGAGAAAGGTGAGCATGAAGCAATTCCCCCCTCCTCCTCTGCGCGGTTTGCTTTAACAGGTGAAGAGGCAAAGCCGAGTCGGTAGTCTTTAGGGCCAAGGGTGCGCTCCAATTGCGCAGAAATCGCGCAGATCATGTCTGGCTATTTGTACAAAAACTTACTATTTTTATAGTCAGATGTTGGCATCACAAAAGAATCAGTCATAGGTAGTATTTTCCATAATATGGCGTAGGTGGATTAAATATAAAAATCCTGTTCTCTATATAAATATTAAAAAAAAAAAAAAAAAACCTTGCATTAGATACAACTTTACAGCACACTCTGAGAGAATGGCATTTTAAGGCTTTATTCACCTAGTGGACTGTAGTGGCTAGTACGCGATTTGGGACGCAGCCGGTTAAACGGTCACTGACCTTAGTGCTCTGGGAAAGGACGAAGCAGCACGCGCTCATGAATTATTCATGAATTTCTTTCTAATCCGAAGTTGTTTTGGACGTCGCTCATCTCACTTTGCTGGAAGTTTTTGCTTAGACCAGCTGCACTTGGACGCACCAAAATCACCGCCCAACCTGCTCATTTAGGTTCGTCTCTTTTACATATATTAAAACGCAGATTGCTACCTTTGATTTGTGTATATACACGGATCAGTTGTAACATTATGACCACCTGCTTAGTACTGTGTTGGTCCCCCTTTTGCTGCCAAAACAGCCCTGACCCGTCGAGGCATGGACTCCACTAGATCCCTGAAGGTGTGCTGTGGTATCTGGCACAAAGACGTTAGCAGCAGTCCTGTAAGTTTAAGTCCTGTAAGTTGTGAGGTGGGGCCTCCATGGATCAGACTTGATGGCCAGCACATGCCACAGATGTTCGATTGGTTTGAGAGCTGGGGAATTTGGAGGCCAAATCAAAACCTTGAACTCTTTGTCATGTTCCTCGAACCATTCCTGAACAATTTTTACAGTGTGGCAGGGAGCATTATCCTACTGAAAGAGGTCACTTCCATTAGGGAATACTGTTGCCATGAAGGGGTGTACCTGGTCTGTAACAATGTTTAGGAAGGTGGTACATGTCAAAATAGCATCCACATGAATGCCAGGATCCAAAGTTTCCCAGCAGAACATTGCCCAGAGCATCACACTGCCTCCACCAGCTTGCCTTCTTCCCATAGTGCATGCTGGTGCCATCTTCACCATCTTCACATCTTCTTTAGCCTTCACTCCCCACGCGCATCAGTGAGCCTTGGGTGCTCATGACCCTGTCGCTAGTTCACCGGTTGTCCTTCCTTGGACCACTTTTGTTAGGTACTAATCACTGCATACCAGGAACACCCCACAAGACCTGCCATTGCTCTGAAGATGCTCTGACCCAGTCGTCTAGCCATCACAATTTGGCCGTTGTCAAAGTTACTCAGATCCTTACGCTTGCCCATTTTTCCTGTTTCCAACACGTCAACTTCGAGAACCGACTGGCTGCCTAATATATCTCAACCCTTGACAGGTGCTATTGTAACGAGATAATCAATTTTTATTCACTTCACCTGTCAGTGGTCATAATGTTATGGCTGATCGGTGTAACTTGCTCTAATCCTTGTCCTTCTTGATCCCTTAATTCCTTCTTGATTCCCTGATTCCTGTGGATTAAAGTTATTCTAACTCAGTTCAGACTATCAACCTTACTGTTAAAAAAGGGCACTGATCAGCTGCTCACCAGCATAACCAAGCACCAGATTAGCAATAACCATCATAAACCAGCTCAGAGCAGCATGAGATACATTTCTCTGTAAGAGAAGGAGGGAACTGACTGGGAGAGAGTTGCCCCTGCAAAGATGCAGAACTTATTAGGTCAAGCTTTTTAAATTACCTAGCATCCAGCTGCAGGCTGAATCTCCTGAATGTGATAATACTTTTCAAGCAGTGAAGAAAGAAACAAGCTGCCATGAAAAAAACACAAGTTAACAATTAGTGAATATTATAAATGACTCATTAACTGGCATTTGCGTCTGTAGCTCACAAGCAGTTCATCTGCTGTCTAGCTCAATGTGTCAGAAATTTGACAGGCACATCTGTGTATTTCCAAATGATTCAGCAGTTTGTTCTGTTGTTTTTGACAAGATGGGAATCAAAGTCAGTGATTATCACTGAAGGGCATGATACTGATAAATGAATGATGTGGTCTCCAGGTAACCATTATGAGTCAGAAGCTGATGATTATCGACACTGACTGCGGCATAGACGATGCACAGGCTATAATGCTGGCTCTCGGCTCATCCAATGTGAAGATCCTGGGCATCACCTGCTGCTTTGGAAACACTGATGTAGACAATGTGTGTCAGAATGTGCTGCGTGTACTGCGTGTGTGTCAGCAAACTCAGGTGGGGCCAGTGCACACCACAACTCCTGACATCTGTATAGATATATAATGATTTTTCTCAGTGGGAAATTGTTGTGAATGAACAATTACACATTACATCTGCCCAAGTCTCACCTTTGCTTCAGCGGATAATCTCACCTGGATACTGTAGATTTGTCCCTAAGAACTGCTTTATAATTATAAATACTTTCCTGTGTTCATTCCAGGACTCGTATTCGCAAAATACGTATGCTGGGATACTGGGATAATACTTATACTTATATCATCCTTTTTAAACACTTCATACGAGTCTTTACTCTTGCACACATGTATACTGTAATGATTTATAATCCCAGTGTCTGGTGCCACAAAGAAAAGGCTTTGTTCCATTTTCAGTCTGGTCCCGCTCAAGGTTTCTTCCACATGTCTTCTCATGGAGTTTTATCTTTTCTTGTCTCTGGCTTTCACACTAAAGATCTACATCTACA
The DNA here is from genome assembly GCF_027358585.1 of Pangasianodon hypophthalmus. NCBI lineage: Eukaryota > Metazoa > Chordata > Actinopteri > Siluriformes > Pangasiidae > Pangasianodon > Pangasianodon hypophthalmus. The sequence goes on from NC_069711.1 coordinate 20,173,952, forward strand.
TCCGGATTTCTGTAAAGCTGCTTTGTGACAATGTGTATTGTTAAGTTATATACAAATCCAATTGAATTAGATGCTCCTGGCAACAGCTATGCCTCATGGTGGACGCCAGGGTTTCCAACAATCCTAATGGATTTGCATGTATAAGTGCGCAGAATTAATTGAGTAAAATAAGACACATTATGTTTGCACCCAGAAGAATATAGGAATGTATTATATGTTTAACATAGGAATGTATTATATGTATTATTGCATGTATTATTTAGTATTATAATAGGTTCAGTTTTAATGAGATGGCTTTTTAATCAACTTGGCTAGTCCTTAGAAAGGAAGAATTAGCAAACAATTAAAAAATATCTAAAATGTAGTGAAAAGAATAAGCTAAATAATCACACTTACTCACTTTCAGTAAGTGCTTTATCTTGGTCTGAGATGCAGTAGATTCAGAGCCTAGGCATGGAGTGAGAATACATACTGGCTTGTTTTTGGGAGGAAACCAGGAATTCCATGCAGGCACAGAGAGATCAAGGGACCTGGAGCTGAGGTGGCAACGCTACCTGCTGTGCCACAGTGCTGCCCATAACCACACCTACTAAACTGCTGTGGTATTTCTTAAATATTTTAAAAGGTTTTGTTAAATATGACTTAAATCTCTAGGTGTACCAGAGACAAATAATTAAGATGAAAGTGTTCAGCTGATAAAATAATTCAGGGACCCGTGATGTACACAGAAGCAGACTTGCCTGTGGTCACATGGGCATGCATTCATTTAAGCATCATACCTCTTTTCAGATTCCTGTCTTTCGAGGGGCGGCCAGCTGTCTGGTTGGAGCAACAAACCCATTCAAAGATCATTTCGGGACAGATGGCTTAGGAGACGTTCTTCAGGACAGAGACTCAGACACTTGGAAAACACAAATACAGAAAGAGCATGCAGTTAATTCTTTGATCAGATTGGTGAATGAGCATCCAGGGCAGGTAGGGAAAACTAATAGTAATTAATATTAAATAATAGTATACTTGGCAACCTTTTTCTGCCCTCTTGTGGTTAACTGTGTCTGATTCACATCAAAGGTCTCTCTTGTTGCTCTGGGTCCACTCACGAATTTAGCTCTCGCTGTTAGAGTGGATCCCTGCATTCCCCAGAAGCTGAAGGATTTGTACATCATGGGAGGCAACATGGAAGGTAGGAGCATCAGAGCCCTGTAGAACTGACTTAATGAACAGGATTGCCCTGAGCAGTGTTCGTATTTGCAGGTAGAGGGAATCTGATGCCATGTGCAGAGTTTAATTTCTGTATGGATCCCGAGTCTGCCTACATAGTCTTAGAGGAATATGTGTGTCCCACACACATAGCCACCTGGGAGTTTACCTGCAGAAACAAGCTCTCTTGGGTAAGAATCAAATAGCTGTGTGGAAAAATCACATCAGCACGCTACACTTAATCCTCATTCATAAAAATTTCTTTGCTTAAGATACGTAAATGTTTTTCATTGTTACTGCTAAAAAAAAGGAATAAAATACAACGGGGTGTTCTGTTACAGAAAAATAATCAGTGCCAGGGTGGTGTGATATGGGTTGGCGCAAAGTGAAGTTACTGCTTCAAGATTCAAGATTCAAAGCGTTTATTGTCATGTGCACAGTGAGGAAAACCAAGTTTCCCTGTACAGTGAAATTCTTTCTTTGCTGTCCACATTGAATGCCAAGACAAATGCAAACTATGTAAAAAAAAAAATAAAAACAGACATACACATAAATACAAACATAATAAAGTGTAGCAATGTTGCAGAAGTAGAAATATAGATTATGTATATAGAAATATAGACTATGTACATCTGTATGTGTAAGTGTGCAATATTGACTTGTGCAAAACAATAGTACAGTACATGTAGTAACAGTAATGTGTTCACATGTAGCAGTAATATGAAGTATATCTCTATGTGCAATATTGACTTATGTACAAAACAATAACAAATACAAAAACAATAGTACAGTAGCCTGTAGCAAATTGAGTGCAACTAGACAATAACAATAGCAGCTGTCAAATTTAACAATGTGCAAATCGAAATGAAGCTACTTGATAAGAAATAGCAGCAGTAACATTTACAAATGTGCAAATTGAGCTGTAGCAGTTCAATCCACCTATTCTATGAGATATGTGAGACTAGTCTGTGTCCACTGGCTACCCATTTAAAAGTCTAATGGCTGAGGGGAAGAAGGAGTTCCTTAGTCTGGAGGTTCTGCATTTCACACTCCTGTACCTCCGTCCTGAGGGTAGGAGTGTGAACAGTCCGTATTGTGGGTGAGTTGGGTCCTTAAGGATGGAGGCAGCTCTCCTGTGGACTCTGCGGTGGTAAATAGTCTGCAGAGAGAGCAGTGGAGTCCTGATGATCTTCTCAGCAGTCTTCACCACTCTCTGCAGACGTTTGCAATCCCTCATTGTAGTGCTGCTGTCATACCACACAGTGATGCAGCTTCTACCACCCAGAAGTGTATTATTTTCAAATAACAGACATCTGATGTGTTTTATTTCTGGTATACCACAGCACAGTACAGTTTATAGTTACATTTAATTTTGTTGAACATCCACAAGACAAGTTAGTTTCTGTTATCACTGTCACTCTTCTGCATTAATACTGGAGACTAAGGACTAAATGTCTCTTACAGAAGACTTCACCATATCAACAATTAGATGTTTTTCTGTATTACATAACACATTTTATAAAATTAGTTTATTATTTGGTTTAGATTAGCCAGCAGGTCCACAATACAAGTTAGTTGTTACTATAGAAACAACTATAGTGCATTAATATAAACCTGTGATTTACCTTGCACCCGGAAAATGAACCAACACCTTCTGACCAAACAGATTTGAGAATTCAACAGCACTGTAGTATAACGTGTGTTAATCTACTTGACTGAGATCGCATGCACATGCATTTTTCTTCTCACCTTTTATTTTAGGAGTTCTTTGATGAGCTGACTGCCCAGGACAGTGCAGCTGCTCGTTTTATGAAGATGATCACCTCTAAATGTTGGGCTTTCTCCAAGGAGCCTGGAAATAATGCAAAGGATGTACTTTTCGGGTCAGGGTTCGTGCCCTATGATGCCTATGCTGTGGCAGCATGTGTGGATGGCAGCGTGATCACAGAAAGTGTGGAGTGTGGTGTTCGCGTGGAGATCCAGGGAGAGCTCGGCCGAGGCATGATGGCACTGGATTTCACTGGCAAGCTGAAGAGTCATCGGGTGTTTGTGATGAAGACCTGCAACCTCACCAAGTTCAGCTCCATGCTCATGGCTTCCTTACAGCAACCGTGAGGAGTTAGAGCAGAGATAGTTGAGTGGGCGAAGGTTTCATATTCTACTCATCCATTTTGGATTTTAAAGAAAAAGCTTAAGAGGTCCTCTGATTAGCCTCATTTCACCTTCTGGACTGTTTAGGCATTTCTAAATTAGTATGAATTTATAGGACATCAGTAAGCACACAACTCTAGTGCCAAGCTGCCACAATCAAAACAAATCCATTTATGTTTGTGTAGTGTTGTGTTTGTAGGTTTCACACCTCAGCAATTGAGAATGGAAAATGGAAATATTATATTGCTCCATATGCATTTTCTGATAGTATGAAGTAGGAAGTATGAAGTCCGATAGCAGGGCCAGCCTCTCCGGAGCTGTAGCTGGTTTATGGCCTTCATCATGGAACCAGCTGTGTTAGAGGGAAGTGTTGATGCTAGTATATAGGGATACAATCAGGCCATTTGAAATTTGAATTTGATTTCTAATCAAACCGATTGTCTCAGTCTTTAGCCCACACACATTATACACGATTTTTTCTTTCCAGTCATATTTGTACAATGTGTTGTATTGTCTGCAGCCATGGTTTAAGATATATTAACAAAACTCAGAATTGTATGTATGTGTTATAGAAATTACAAGTGTATATGCATCTTATAAAAATAAGAAGGAAAAAAAAAGAACAACCCAGTAAATATTGCTGCCTGATATGTTTATTTCATCCAACATAACGGATTTCTCACTCATGGTGACAAATGAACCATGTAGAAAACAAACCCCTTTCAACTCATTTTGACATTAAATTAAAAACCAATTTTTAGCAAATAAACCTTTCTTTAACCAGAATCCAATAAAAATAATAAGTTAAACCTCAAATTCTCAATGCTGTCATGAATTGGCATTGACCATAAAACATCGGACAAAGACTTCCGTTGTCCTGATAACACAATTACCATCATCCTGTATCTTCTTTAATTGTAACTTACCAGAAATTAACAGGGTTGGCCAAATAGGTTCTAAAATGAATGCAACTCTTAAATCGGGGCCCATTTCTTCTGAAGAGTGGGATTTAACACAAAGTGCTCCATTTATAGTTGGGTAATACTGCACTTCACATCATACAGTAATACTGGGCCATATACTTTAGTTCCAAAGAAAAACACAGTATTACTCAAAATCTGGAACTTTTAAAATAATAAAAACGGGCAATATAATTTCTTTAGATCAAGGTCTTAATTCTCTGAGTGACTTAATTTTTGCAGTTCCCTTAAATAAGATATTGCACCCCTCAAAATAAAATAACTTCTAAGATTTAACCTGAATTTGGAGGGGAATGAAATAGAAACCTGGACAAACCAATAGGTAATTCAATCAAAAATTCTCCAAAGGATTTAACAGTTAAAATTATATCAGCATAGCTAGGACCTCTGTAACAAGGAAAACTAAAGACTCCCTAATAACAGAAACCATGACAATATTTGTTTTGTTGCTGCAGGGGGCCGGTGTTCCTTCCTCTTGTCAGTTAGTGTTGCTGCTGTCGGGGTTGTTAGGCCAGGGATCGGAGTTCCAGCGGCTCAGCGATGGTGGCCATCCATTCCAAGGATTGTAAGTGTGGCTGAGGTCGGTGGGGGCAGGAGTGGCTGGAGCCGTGTGGCTGACCAAATCAGGGATTGGTGAGGAGTGTAGGGTGGAGTCAGGACCCGTAGACCAGATGGAGTTGCTGAAGGACAGACTAGGGGACCACGGGTTCCGAGACTTCCCCAGTATGGTCTACAGACACAGATGGGTCAAACGTTAAAGAATCAGATATAATCTAGAGAACAATGCATTGTGGAACAGATCTGCCTTTTTTTTTGGTTGTATACACATTTCTTTGTGAACTTGGGGCAGAAACTGTTTGTAAGCCAACAATTATGGTGGATGTCACATTCCCAAGCCCTACTAATATAGTATGTACAAATCAAACCATTGCCTACTTCACCTTTTTCTGCTCAAAAAAATTTTTTTTTTAATGACAGGTAAATGTTTCAAAATATGTAAATCCTTCAGATACAACTAATAAAATCATATTTCTGACTATGAGACAGGAGCCATCTTCATCTTAGTCAAACGACTTTAACTTGCCAATCTGAAACTTTCAACAACTCTGACAGTAAAATAACAGCGTAGTAGTGCTGTTCTGGAGGATCTTACGGCTGTTGGAGTGGTAGGGGAGCCACTGCTGGTAGGCCAGGGGTTCGAGCGTTCAGTGTCCCAGATAGAAGAGGGCACATGGGTGTATTCAGGCCAGCTTGACTGATGCTCCGAATTCTTGGGGCCTGCTATACCACTGAACACTGAAAAAACACACGGTAAAACAACTTAATTCAGTACCTTCATTTTTTATTAAACATCCATGTTGGCTAGCTGTGTTTTATGTTGCACTGTGTCTATGTACCTGTAGTCAAGTTGAGTGGGTTGTGCGGTCCAAATGTTGAGAAAGAATTGATGGAACTATAACCAGGGCTGCTCATGTTTTCAACGGGACTCCACAATCCAGAACTATTCATGAGAGAATCAGCATTTAATACACATTATTAATAAAACTGAATATATGCGTCAAGACGTGGGATATCATGTACAGTGTGTGAGAATGATGGTTAACTTGCCTATCAGAGCTGTCACTCTCCACTGATGTCATGTGAGGTAGGACCACCTTTCCAAGACTTTCAGCCTTTCCTGAGCCACTGCCACCTATTAATGCACACACACGCACGCACACACGCACTCAGTATGCCTGCACTAAACACAGCATATAAATCATTTTACACTATTATATTTATATAGCTATTTATTTTTACATACCAGGGCTTTTGTCATAGCCGGCAGCCACTGCTGCAAAAGTGGGATTTCCATTTTGACCAGGTAAAGATGTGGACTTGACAAGTTTGTTCCCAGGAGCCTTCTTTGAGGTTGCCTCACTATAAATACAGGAGGATTATTAAGAAACAAATCAGTGACCTCACAAGATCAAAATGTCTTATACACTGTTATGAGTCAGAGCTTAGATAGGAGTACTCAGGCTTAATTCCTTTATATGCATTTTAATTCTCACAGCTCGTCTGACTACAAGCTTTGGCATCAGCATGACACCTTAAGCATGAAATATTTGGTGCTTTTCCACTGCAAAGAAATTGGCTTAGTTCCAGGACCAGAATGCTGCTGGTCTGGAAGCCAGATCCAGTGATATGAAGCGGTCGGGAGGGATTTCACTGCTATGACAATAACTCTGCTATCTGCTGGAAAGTTACTTTCTTGATCACCTCAGAAATAACCTAACAAGAATGGAGGTTTGAAGAATATTTTTGACACCCTCAGGAGCAAACAGTGAATCAGTTATTGAAACTGGAACAAACTAAATAGAAGCTACACTGCTAATAATAACAAAACTTCCTATGAGCAGCTACACAGAATAGCTAAAGCTTTGTCCATGGTGATATTTTTTGATTTTGTCTTCTGATAGTTTGAAAGACTTTGGATGCTAAAAAATAAGTGCAAAGCTAGAAGTACGACTTGTAAAACTCTCCATGTTTATTTCCATACAGTTGCATTAGGAAATTTCCACCCTTAGCATTAGCACCACTTGATGGTGGAAAAGGTCATATCAGTGCATCAGTGGTCGAGTGTGGGCCTGTGTTTGTGGGATCAGGGATTGAGGATGGGGAAAAGGGTACCTGCTGGTGTTCAGCACGCTGCTGTAGCTGATGCGGGGCATCAGGGTAGGAGAAGTAGGAGGAGGGGAACAAGTTCTGGAGATGGCAGAGATGGGTCTCTTCAGAAAAGGATCTGCATTCATGGTCTGCAATGAGATCTGCTGAAGACTGTCTGCTTCTGATACAAAGAAAAGACAGAAATATACATGGTTAAACTACAACTGAGAATGATCATGCCAAATACCATGTGAGAATACAGATAAGACAGTTCCTTTATACGTTTGAGGTACATGATTAACAGACTTACGGTTGCTGACTTTAAGTGGAACGTCCCATTCTGGCGGAGGGGACTCCTTCTCCCCCTCTGAGCCACTGCTGAAGTCCTGCATGAAGCCATTGAACTTGGCCAGTGGAGATGGACGTGCTTCCTCCAGCTTTCCACCAGGCACTGAAAAAGAGAGTTTGCAGTTTATTACTAAGTGGCTTCGATAGGAAATTTGTTACAAAGAACACCTTGTCTAATCCAGAAGTTACACTCACATCTCTGTTTCTGTGGAGGTCTTGGTTTGGACGCATTCTGGGTTCCCGTGTTAATGATGGTTTTGGGGAATGTCTTGCGCTGTTTGTTTTCCAGTGGAGTGACATAGGGGAGTTCCAGAGAACTAAAAGGAACATGGAAATGTGTACATAAGCACAAAAGGCTAGTCAGAATGTATACTATGATTGTTAGCTAAATTAAAAGCAACACTAAAAACAGAAAGGGGATGTGAAAGAAGTAATAAGATATTTAAGTATGCTTTAAAATAATCAGAAATTGGGTTCCAGTTAACCTGGACTTCTCCACTTGATTCTCCTTCTTTGTGGTTGGTTGTTTCTTGTTTTTGGGCTTAGTGGGTGAAGGAGGGACTTCTTCTCGTTCTTTTTCCACTGTAACTGTTCTGACCTTCTTCTTCACTGGTTCCTGTGGAATTTGAAATCACATAATAAAAGGCCATGTAAACGCTGCACCTCAGCCAACTACAACCACGCCATCTCATCCTATACTGCAAATGGAAATGGAAGTGAAATAGAGCTGCTCTATTTAAATACCTCTTTCATATTAGTCTCTGTATCTGGGTTGGAGGTCTCTGTAGTAGTTGAGGAGCTGTCATCATTATCTGCAAGGGCCTCTTTTAGCTCTTCTCCTTGGGTCTTTCCCTTTGCTTTCCTCTCTTTCTCCTCTTTCTTTTTCTGAGACTTCATTTTATTCTTCATTTTCCCTTCATTTGTACAGTAAAAATGGTTACGATTAAAATGTTGTCTCTCAGCCACAGATCATTTTCAGCAAACTACTCAAATTCAATGCTTCAGCCCTCACAGTGTTTTACCTTTATTTTGTGTAGACTGCTGAATGTTCTGTTCCATGAATGCATTAATTGCAGGAGACTCAGGCCGGTCCAAGTCTTTGTCCATGGCCAGCAGAAGTCTGCTGTAGTCCTGCTCCTCTGTGCTTTGGCCTCTATGGGACTGAGATGGCAGGGTTGTGCTCAGGTTCTGAAGTTCTTCCAAGGGGCTGGTTGTCTGCTGCTGCTGCTGCTGCTGCTGCTGTTGTTGTTGTTGCTGTTGCTGTTGTTGCTGTTGTTTAGAATTTCGTGATTTACGATAAGTCAGCTGGTTGAGTCCTGAGCTGCCATCTTTGATGAGCTGAGAGGAAGAAGGGGAGGAAGCTTGCATAGATGAGCGCCCTGAGCTGCCTCTCGATTTGCTGTCCCCTAAAACGGCGCTGCCATTGGAGCTGGAGTGTAGGCCACCCTGGCGCCCACCAGCTCGGCCACTTCCACCTGAACCATACACTCCTCTGTTTGAGTTCTGGTGTGAGTCGGCACAATCATTCAAGCTGTAGAAACATCACAAACGTGTTTTTTTTGTTTGTTTGTTTTTCTTTGGCAATATTTTTAAGTATGGAAGAGAGACACAATAAAAATGTCATCAACTTACTTTGCATCACTTTGTATCCGTACAATTTCCCTGAGATCAAATGGTTTTCCAGTCTCCATGGGAGAGTTGGATTCCACAGATAGGCATCGCTTGAAAGGCTCCCATATTCCCTGGGCCTCCAGATAGGCCGTGGCGATAACCAGGAGGAACATAGAACTAAAGAAATGCAAGAATGCCAGATTGTTCAGGTTGTGCTCTTATGGTATGAATTAGGCACTTCTAACCTTCTAATCTTGATTTCTTTCTTTCTTTCTTTTTTTATTTTTTTTTTATTTTTTAAATCAACCACAAGCCTTAACACACTTTGTGCTCTGGTATCTGGGTACAATTGCCCAGATTATCCTTATTTTTATCCTTACAGTTCAATAATGACAGTTTCTATAATGTTAAACTAAAAATGCCCTGTTCAGCCCTGTTGCTTTAGTCTTTAATAATCAGGGTTATTAAGATGAGTGCTGACCTCATAAACAGGGAGACAATGATGTAGAGCTCTAGCTCCCAGTTTGGTGGAGGGATGGTCTCCACACACGCCGCCAGCATGTGGTAGGGCAATGAGGCGTTTAGTATGAACGCAAACTCTGAGCCACCTGCCGACACCAACTTGAGCTCTCGGATGACTCGTGATGAAGTAAAATCTGGTGTAAACCTGTGCCAAACAGACAGCACATGTTACCTTAATTTCTTACAATGAATGGAGGAAAAAAAAACAGGAGGCACAAGCAGGTAAACACCTCTAAAATTAAACAAACAAACCAAAAAAAAACGTTTGCCCATTAACCAGAAGTTAAAACCTTAATGCAGTTCATTTGTTCCCAGTTAATTTTACTATTAACCTCAGAAGGCATGTTGTCTTTCACCTAATGATCCACATTTAGGCCTGACATTCTCAACATCCCTGTACAGGCAAAAGTGACTAAGGAAAGACAAAAAGGCAATTCACGCCTCCACAGAGGCCCGGAGGAAACACCACAAATATGCTGGTTCACATGCATTAATAGTGCCTTATGCACCAGAGCACACACATCGTTAACAGGTGATGTTTACCCACCAGCTTGAGGTTGGCTACACTGACCTACTTTCCCTCTTCATCTCTGCTGCAGAAATAATTTTATCTGAGATTTCTTATTCACATTTTTATGAGACACTACCTTTTCTCATTTATTTGTTGCTTTAACTGGCAAAAAAAAAAATCCCCATTGTGTCCCCAAGGTGACATGATCAACCAGAAGCTGTGTTTTTGCAGGGTACTACTTTATGATTCTAAATTACAACAACCCTGTGAGATTAAAAGAATTGGAGGTACTCACAGAATGATGAGGTCTTTCGATGTGTTTGGTTTAAGTGCAAATTCTTGACAGTTGAGAACTTTGAATCCATAGCCCTCGCAAGTGGTGCCACTGATCTCCATGGAACGGATGTGAATAGGGAGAAGCCCTGTGTTCTCCAGCCTGAAAGTCTTTCGCAAGGTGAAATTTGGCTCCTTGGGTTTGTCTTTTTTTCATTAAGGAAAAAAAAATACATCAGTAGGTTTATAACAAAGATAAAATGTTCTCAGATGAAATTATACCAGACTTGTGGTATTGTTGGACATTTTAATTCCAAGCACGGGGTAACTAAATAAAATTTTAAAACTAATTATAAAATGAAGCCTTTATAAACTTTATACACTAATTATAATTGAATAACTCTGGAGGAATCATGAATGCACAGACTGACCAAAGTTGAAGGAAGTCAGCAAAACATTGTGAAAGGTAAGTGTATTGCAGTAAAAACTCACATGGGGTTACAAAACCGCAGTCACATGTGCTAGAGACGCATAATGAAGAAAGGCTATACATTACATAATCACAGAAGTTGTGTGTACAGGTCTTAACATTTGCAAAAATCTGTTGTTTCGAAAACACATCTTAAAAAAGGAAGTAGGTAGTAATTAGGAGAGGTTCAAAATATAGGATTAGAGAATGAGCCATCTTGAGTATGCGTCTCTAAAAAATTCCAACCAAATATTGTATTAAGCCATGAACACACTCACTTTCTGAGCAGTCTTTAAGGAGTGCCTCGGTCATCTTAAATCTCAGTGAGCTGCCTGGCCCTGGATGCTTCCCGGCAAGCTTGAGACTTTCTCTGGTCCCCTGACCACGCACCATAATCAGGTCCACCACGGTTAGGTTGTTCCTATACAAACATCAAAGTCAAAAATCAAACACACAGAAATCGGAAACACACAACATGTGTAGTCATATGCCAACTATTTCCAAGCTGACAGAAGTTGTGTTTCCCATCAAATTAAATTATTTCTGTTTTTGAGAAAGAAACATTTGATGAACCATGATGTTACCCAGCACCATGTTTATTTGTGCTATTGAAAGAAGCATTTGTGATCTGGAGTTATCTAAATAGGAATTGTTGCTGGTATGGTTTTTACGAAAATAAATAAATAAATAAATAAATAACACAGTGTTTACATGACAAATAAAAGGAGAGTCTTATTTATTTTCCTTCATATTGGAATTTCAGGCATTTCCTAAATTTATTTGACTAAATTTACACTTTTCACCCAGCTGACACTTTTTAGCCAAGTAAGACAGGAGGAGACAATCCAAGCCCACGGCTGTTAAAGAAGACAATTCTGTGATATAGGTGATGCAAGACTCCAAAAACAGACCACAAAAAGTGCAAGCTTTGTGTGTTGGGGTTTAATTACTCTACAACTAGCTTAAATGGAAAGCACCAGAATTAAAAAAAAAAAAAAAAAAAAAAAAGTTTTTGAAAAACTATTTCCAAAATTAAATGCAAAACAATGAGTCATTTAGGACACAGTTAGTTCAAAGCTCTAGAGCCAGAAAACCATGTTAAGTATACGGCCACAGACTCAAGTGTGTTTATATGCATGTGTGTATGAGACAGATGAAGTTAGATCTCACCTGATTACTAACAGAGAGGAGACACTGTGATTGCTGATGGGTGAGAACCTTACAGTGAGTGATTTGGCCTCGCCTGGCATAATCAGCACATTCAAGACAAAGTTTCGTATCAAGCCTTCCGCAAATCCTGTAGAACTCACTGCTGAGGTCTGACACACAACACACATGGGAGTACCTGTCAGATGCAGCTCAACAGCAGCAAGCTCAGCAATTTAATTACAAGTGTCAAAATCAAGAGTAAACAAGCAAGCACTTGAATTATTCCAGAGACAATATTTACAGATACTGAAAAGCTGAATTGAATGATAATGAATTTATGAACTCAGCTCAAATCTAGATGGAGTGTACAATAAAACAATATAGAGTCACAGGGAAACCTTGGTAGACACGCACTTGATTTTGTTGAACCTCAAATTCCAGTGTACTTGTGTTAATGTTGGACATCTTTTCATTTGGGAATCTGTGATGGAAAGAAGAGTTAAATAAGCAAGAAACCACACTTTATAATCACTGTCCCACCTAAAGCATCACATACACATGCAGGACTTTATTTCCCTGTAAGAGCTGGGCAGTATGATTATGTTTAACATTACTAATCAAAAGACTGATCTTGGTCTACTGCAAAAGAATTATCCTATTTGTAATATTATTTTAAATTAAGTTGTTAAATTGTAATTTGCAACAGTCCAGTTACATAAAATTCCTTGCTTTGAAAAGGTCCGGATAAACGAATAACACAACTGAATTGTGATAAGTTACCTTTTAATTCTTAACCATTAATGATGAGTTTATGGCTATAAAGAAGACAATTCCAAGTGTCTTTCATAGTGACACTTCACATTACCAATAATGAGTAGCACTGCAGACTCAGAACAAAAGCACACATTTTTTGTCATCGACCTTTCTTTAAATTAACCAGGTTGTCAGTTCACTAATCAGATTATAATAAATATGATGTTGTTGTTGTTGTTCCTCTTTTGGCTGCTCCCGTTAGGGGTCGCCACCGCGGATCATTGGTCAGCGTATTTGATTTTGGCACAGTTTTTAATGCTGGATGCCCTTCCTGATGCAACCCTCCCCAATTTTATCCAGGCTTGGGACCGGCACTGAGAGTGCACTGTTGCACACACCCCCAGTGGCTGGGGTTAGTTCTCTGGCCAGGAATCAAACGTGGGCTGCAGCGGTGAGAGCGCTGTGGCCTAACCACTAGTCCTTCAGGGACCCAGATATAATAAATAAGTATTATAAGTAAAATAAAAGGAAACATCTATAAAAATCTGTGAAACTCCCCTTCCTGACCTAATGTCTCTAGCCATGTAGATAGTCTCTGATCCGTTGTGCTGCCTTCAGGTAAATATGTGACATAAATGCATGTGATTGGACAAACTGCAACAGACGATCTGCTACAGAAGCTGCGCTGGTTCATGTTTGGAAAACCAGAGTCCCTGGCTGTTCTACAGCTTTTTTCAAGTTCAATTCTCTGAAATACTTTGCTAGGTCAGAATCTGGATCAGAAGTTCTGATGATCCCAGATCTACAGCGCTGAACCGCAGATTCTTTAAATCAGGTCATAGCCTTGATTTAGGTCTAGTCTAGTCTTGGGAATTTACAGCAATAGCAGCTAAATAGCAGCTAAACCCATCAACACTTAACACCAGAAATTTTTACAAAGGGTTTGTAAAAATGATATGGTGAATCAGGTTCTTCCATATCACTACCTTTTTTGCTACCTTTTCAGCTTACAAAACCTCTCAACTCTCCGAGTGTATACCATTTCCACTCCTGAAGAGGAAGTTATAGGTGCGATTTGACAGGCAAAGCAGGTTATGTTGTTTTAGTACCCCTGTGGGTAGTGCATCAGCAACACAAAGAGAAGTACAGTCTTTCTAAAAAGCAAGAAAATCTACCATTAAATGAAGCACTAAATTCCATAGCATGACAAACATAGTCTCTTGTGGGTACACGCAATTCCTCTGAACAGATCTTTTTTTTTTTTTTTTTTAAAAAAAAAAAACCCTTCTGCACTTAGTTCCCACTTTCTATAAGTAGAAAGTGGTTTGATTCATCACCTGTCTTCGACTATTTCTGTAAACGCTGAGGGGTTCGGGTAGAGGGCAACAGGAAGAACCTGCACATAGACTGGAACATCAGCTGGGTTCTCCAGAATGATCTCCTCCACCTATTTAAAAAATAATAATAATAATAATAAATCAGATGATGTGCACTCAGGCATGTTCCACATATATGAATTAAATGTGTGTAGCTACAATGCTCTGACAAATGTTTGTTGCTTGACAGACATTAACAATCAAGCAATATTTGCCATAACCACCAAAACCCAGAGAAAAGCAGCAATTGGAAAAACTTTTTATGGCCCTGTCATTTGTTTTATATGAAAAGTAAATATAAACCCAACCCAACACAGTATTATGATGTTATCTACTAACAATTATCATTGTTGTATGTGTGTTGTTATCTGTTACTTTGGCAATGACAATATATTATATATTAATATTAAATGTTAATATAAATATTTTCTACAAACTAAACATAACCTGTGGTCACAGTAATAGAATTATTTCTTGCATGTAAACATATTCAGTGCTGTAAAACATGGGGAATATGGATCTAATTTAATCTATTCTGTACATCTAAGCCAAGACACAGGATGTGGTGTGTTTTACAACTATATGCAAAACATAACAGCAGTTTGAGTTTAGAAAGATCTAGAAAACAGAAGAAGGAATGTATCCTCATTAACACTATATGGTTGTATTCGTGTGCAGAAACAGTAGACCCAAAAAAAAAAAAAAAACACATTTCCAAAATTCACAACTCATCATCTTCAATGTTATTAAATGCATTTTTGTGACTTTTTTCCCCACCAAATGAACACTGGGTGTTTAAGAATATTCGTCAATCAATAAATGAAATGAAATCTATCTAGTGTGCACAATCAGTTTCCTACTTTTTAAGCACTTTAGCTTGAGGTTTGACAAAAACAAGAACAAAAATGAGTGTGTGGGAACTCACAGAGGAGCTATTGATGTTGGTGAGAGGGAACAGAACTTGCTGTGAGGAGTTGATCAGTGAAGGCCATGTGAGCTGTGCTGATATCTTGGCCTGCACCTTCTTTTGTAGATCTGTGTTCACTTCAAAGAAAGCCTCCACCCTACACCAAAAAAAAAAAGAAAAAATCCATCCTCGTTATTACAAACAAGCTCTTATATACTGATTATGAAATGTGAATTGGATACAACTGGTAGTAGTTTGTATGCCACAGAGCCATGCTGGGACTCACTCAAAGCCTGACTGTTCCTTCAGCTCTTTCCATCTCTTCAGCAGTCTCTGATGCAAATCTACATCGCTGTCCCAAATGTCCTCCAGCATAGCAGGAATATGTGGTCTTACTTCAGCTGCAAACATAACCACAGCACTTAAGTGCTCAAAAACACAGGGAAAAAAACACAGGAAAGAAAAAAGAAACTACTTACATTTTAGTACAAACGGTAATCCTACATAACAGTGATCGCCACATTGTATACTGGCATCGAAATAAATATTTGCTATCTGGAAAAGAAAAAACAAAGAAAAACATGAGAAGCAATCATAAAGATTTTACACTGTAGTTGTTTTGAAATTCAGTTCAGAATCGGGGATGAAGTATGTGACTGGTGAAACTGGACAGACACCTTGGTTTTACGCCTGGGCTCCAGCTCCACTCTGTTACTGCGGAGACGTTTGTAGTAAAACCGCATGTCCTCGGTGAGAGAGAGGATCTGCTGGAGCCTCACCCTCTGTGAGAATGAACTCTGGATGCTGAGCCCTTGATGAACTACTTTTCCCTGGAGACAAATCAAAAACACAAAACACCGCTAATTAATGGACAATATTATTAAAGTAATAGTTAAACCAAAAATAAAATGTATATAATTTTCCATCATATCCCAAATGCGGTTGTGGCCAAGACATGGTGTCTGAAGTTTCTTTATATTTGCATCACATTTAAGAGGCAAATAAGTGAAGCTAAAAGGTTCCGGTTTAGCATTTTGAAAAACATGTCTCCGGATGCCAGTATGATGACTTATTGTTACGTGTAAATGATACGTGTGGCTCGATCAGTTGTATATAAATGTACAATTGAAATGTCTTACAACTCCTTTAAATCATGAGCCACACCTCCCAGCTGAGTCTAAGAGATAAACTGCTGAGAAGCAAAGTGATTCTAGCTCCAAGGTAGCTGCTACTACTACAACTACTACTAGTTTTATATACTTTTTGTCCATTTTTAAATACAAACAAACTTATTTCAAATGAGTTAAGAACTAGAGTGCAGTTTAAGACAGGTGTGTAAAGTTTTAGGCCAAAATTAAACTGGTAGAACATTTTTTTTTTCTTCATTGTTACCCTTATAGTTTCAGCTCAACATTAAGAAAGCAAACTTGAGACAAAAAAATTTTGACAGAACTGTCGCTCTAAATAAAAAACAAAGGACATGTCTGGAATCTGATACAGAACTGCTTCTTGACAGTAAGACAGAATAACAACTGCCGCAGGGAAAAACATGTTTTGTCTAGTTCTCCAACTAGCATTTTGCAAGGTGCTAATCGTTATGTAGTTATACAAGCATAATTCATCAGTCGATAGCTTTCGGGCAACAAAGCTGGACAGTGAGGAATTGTTACACTGATATACATCAGTACTTCCGAATTTCAAAAACAATGTCCTAAATGAAATTAACTTTCATTTAAAGAAACCAGCAACAGATATATATATTATATGATGAAAAAACACACAAAAGAGAAAAGAAAATCTGTTGAGAGAATGACTGTTCTTAGCTGTTATAATGTAAGTGATAACAGGAACTGACGTGTTTGGGAGACATTCCATAACACTAAACGTAACTATAAATGGTTAAAAAGTAAGACAAGTTGTTCTTTAGTTAATAAAAAAAAGGAATGCAATTGCCAGTAAATTTCTGTTGTATAAGAGGAATACAACACTTCGGGACATGCTGTTACTGGGAAAATAATCAGCTACAGGTGTTAATGACGAGTAACCCCCCTTCACACCCTGTAATCGACCTTCCTGTAACAGCATGCCACGTTGTGTTTAATTCTTGACTTACAGAGCTTCAAGAAAATACTACAACATTCATAAAAGATAAGTCATTTTGAATAAGTCTACATGTATACTATCAAATATTTGTCATTATGAGAATATGATAAAAACAAATATGATTATTAAACCGATTTCTAGACACTTTTCTCATTTTAGGCTTGAAACTGTCTCATTGTATTGGCAGGTAATATAGCTACATTAAGCATTTATTTTTTAGAAAGAAGCAAAATGATCTGTCGATAGAACTAAATTCAAGGTAGAAATTAGAAAGAAATGTCTAGAAATGCTAAGTTTAACATATTTCTGCTTTGTGCAAGTGACTCCAGTGTGTGTGTCAGGATGCAAAATCACATTCACCTATGTTAAGGAAAAGAATCTACATCAAACTGGGAATAGTCCAAATCAGCCTAAAATGTAAGTATGAATTCCTGATATATAATACATAAGGCCTTTCGTTTGTCTCACGTTATGTTTTCTGCAGACACCCTGCACTTTGTTCAGCACAGAGAACTTACCGGAAAAGAGGGAGGCATGATAACGTGTTTGGGCGAGCAGCTTAATGTTCCCACTGCTATAAGAGCCTTTACTGGGATGGTCAATATCTGAAAAAGACACAAGAGAACAGAACTAAACTCTAAACAACACACCTGAGCAAGCAGAGTCATGCCAGTGCTATAGGGTACATGAAACACACACCTCATAATCTGTGGTAATGTGTACAGCTCCATCATATACACCCTCCAGTGCTTTAGCTATCAGGGTTACTTTAAACGCTGCATAATAGCCAGAAGCTAATATGACCTGTGAAAGAAAACACAGAAACACACCTGACATGGCTGTGGTTTACATATGATTTTCCTGTGTAAAGGCACCTCCATGGTCATGTAAAGTGAAAAAGGTGCAAGCACTTCATTCATTCAAGAGCTGACAGGGTATGCAAAACACGGTCAGGACTTATGGTTATCTAAACAAAATATTCAACCAAACCTGCAAGACTAGTCCAAGTTTATTCTAAAAAAAAAAATAAATAAATAAATACCTGAACTGTCATTGATGAGTTTTTTAGGCAGAGAAATGGGAGTAAAGCATTATTTAAAATAAATGCAGAGCCTGTGTGTGTCTATCCTTATATACATTTATATTCTTACTGTTTTGTAATAGGCCGCTGAGGTGTTTTGAAGCTCCCCGACTCGACCCAGTGCTATACTCCTGTTCCCTTTCTCTGTGGTCAGCAGCTCCATAGATAGGCTGTCTCCCGTCACAAGCCATGACTTAATTTCCAGCTGTGGGGAGTATATCTTTCCATTAGCAACCATGCAGTACAATTACAGCTTTGAACAGAACAAAAAGTCCAACAATTCAGTGCTGCTCCCATCTCATCCAACAAGAACAAGAACATTTAACATGTTCTTGATAAACCTGCTTCCTGTCTGCTGATGGATGTGACAGTTTCAGCTCACATAGAGCCTTACCTCTATGGGGTTGTTGTTGACAACCACAAAGACCAAACTGCTGGTGTCTGTAGCGCTTAGAATGCCATAGTCCAAGATGTGCTCTTTAGAACTGGGTGAAATGACGACAGGCTTTGGAAAGAACACGGACGATGTTTAATTTCATAAAGTGGTGCAGAAAAAATACTTAAAATATCAGAAATAATAATAAAAATCAATATATACATAATAATTGTTTATTTTCCATATGCAAACATTCAAGATCACCTGCATTGTCTTTTAAACTTACACGTATCTTGAATTTATTTGTCTTGTGAAAGGGACCATAATTTGTGACTTCACTTTGCCAGCAACTTCATAATTTGTCTTTTTAGTTAGGGTGTGAGATATAATGTGATCGACATCACAACAAATGTCTTGTTAAATGTTCAACAAAAATATTTTTTTTTAAAAAATGTGGCTCTACTGTTTTGCTAGAATTTTGATAGAAGAACTAAATAATGAGACATATTGTGCATCAGAATCTTCAAAGGATCTGATCTACACCATCATTATATTTTTGCCATATCAACCAATCCCTAGTAGTATTAGTCCTGGAATATCTGGGCCCTGTACTGTACACACCCTTCTTTCCTATTACTGCGTCTATTTCAATGGATTCCTCATAAAGGAATGTCATGACGATGAATGGAACAGACTTCCTTAACAGACAACACTTAAATCTGTTATCTAATCTTGTTTACACTAAACAAGCCTCCTCTTGAAAAAGATTTAAGCTTACTCACTTTGTGTTAGCATCAAGTCTAACAACTATTTACTGTTATGTTCCAATAAGGTAATAGTTATTTAGAGACGTTTGTATACCTCCAGAAAGCCGGTATAGGCCCTGACAGGGAGGTGGAACTTGGATGCGTTGGTGACGAGGAGGATGTTGCTGTCAATGTGGATAGAAGGCCGTACAGGCCGGAAGAGCAGGGAGAAGATGTAGCAAGATTCATGGGGAGGGATAAGGACTGGCGTGCTGAAATTATGCACCTGAAAAACACACAGGATACTAAAACTGTTTGATATGTATTTCATGCTTAAACTGACAGTACAACAGTCAAAAAGGACTTTTTCATTTAAATTCAATTCAGTACAATGTTTCCCAAAACACCACTATACAGGCAAAATAAGCCCATTTTTAGATATTTTAAAAAGCCCCACAGCAGTACCAACTGATTTTGGGGATTTTGGTGTTGCTGGATTCATGATGGTACTTACATTTCTTCATGACTTACTGGTCGCAGAAACAACACTATCCTGACGTTAGTAAGCCTACATATAATTTTCATAAAATGCCAACTGGAGCAACCAACCAACCAACTTCGGCTGCGTGGGACCACAATGTCCTACCTCATCGTTTTATAAGCACCCAGGAAACAATGAAACATCAACAGGCTATATCATTAGCATGAGACGACTGACTCACATTGAACATTTTAACATCTTCAGGAAGGGAAACATTGTGGATGCGTATGGCGAAGTTGAAGGTGTTGGTGAGGTAGATGGGCCGGTCCACTGGATCTACAGGACTGTCTCTGATGTGGAACAGGGTGGCCGTGTGGTCAAAGCCCAGGTACCTATAATGGATAAAGGAAATGTCTTTTCTCATGGGACCAAGACAACAGATATGCTTGTTATGATAAGGAACAAACAAAAAAATAGCTGACCCCTCTAAAACTTCAGCTTGGTAAGGAATTTCAAGTTTTGAGTAGCTTTTCTCTTTAGCCTTTACTGTTATTTTACCAGAAAACTGGTCTGGTCTTCTTGCTTTTGAAGCTGAAATGGCAAGAAATGAAAAAGGAAAAACAGAAAAAACATTACAGTTTTGTAATACAGCATGGAGGAAGTGATTCTAAAGCCATGCATCACAGTCTCTGTTTCAGAAAAGGCCCTGTAGACATTTGCTTCAAGTACTCTCTAATATAGCAGTAAAGTGAGCAATGTTCAGCACTTTACTTCTCAGTAACCTACTGGCTGGCAGTTGGTTAGGCGGCTTTAAAGGGAAGTTACCGCAAAAACCTTCCCCAACCCCCAGTTCACAATCTGCTATACACCACACACTCCAACTTACAGCATTTAAACTGATATTTCACTCTAACCTGACCTCAATTGTAAAGTCCTTAACACGACTCTGTTCTAACATATTAAAATACTGTAGCAGTGGATAAATGAATTCATTAGCATTCCCAAAAGCAAGTGGAAGCTCAAGGGTGCTGCCCAGTCTCATGTTTCGGTATGCTGGAAATCCTTGCAGTGGCAGCTAACAAAATGTAATAACACTGTAAGAATAGTAATATAATAATGTAACATAGTGAGCCAGTTAGCTAGTAGATTAATATAGACTAAGGAAAATTAAAAAATATATGAATTTGCACAGAGTGAACAACTTCGCAGGCACAGTTCTTATCCTCTCCTGAGTTTTTTTTGTTTTTTAATGTAGCACTATGTGTTTGTGCCCTCAACAAAAAGTCGCCAAGTCATTGGAGAATGTCTCATCTATGACGTATGGTGTTTTCTCCTGCCTCCCAACTAAAAATATTATTTGACTCTGGCTAGCACTGTTATATTTAAACAGGTTTAACCACAAGGTGACATTGTGCATTTTGTGCTAGCATCAGAGTTATATAACAGCTTTGCATGGACTTTGCTAGTGTTTCCACATACCTGCATATTCTTGAATCTGAAAAGATCATGTCACCATACACACAAATACACCCAATAAAAAATGTTCTACTGTCAGCCACATAACACCTCAGCCGATGTGTGTAGAGCAGCAGGCGGTAGGATTCAGAAAATGTAGCTCACAGTGCATCACACCACCATGAAGCATACTATGTTTAAACATACCCTATTGACAACTATTGCTTCACGAAAGTCAACAGAATGCAGGGTTTATTTTATTAATCGGGTTGTTAAACCTATCGTCAGCTGGTCAACAACATAAAAAACTAACAGCAAATCTATGACACGATATCTGCTTATCACAGATTTGCTCACCCCTATACTGAGCCTGCTGTTTTTGAGTGAAAAGCTTATAATAGATTATATATTATAAAGAGCTTATAATTTGATTTATTTCCTTAATGGTTCACTTGATCAGTAACTTAATGTTATCAACACTGAATAATACACCAAACTAGAGGGAAGTAAACTTGTATCACAACATGTAACTTCAGACCATTTGGAAGAATACAGAAAAACAACACCATCAAAAAACTGTACTTACCATCAAAATTTATACTTGCGACTTTGGTATATCGGCTCTCTCCTGCTTTTAGCGTAACCTGCTTGAACTCAACTGTAATGGCTTCGTTAGCCGGTGTTGGCCGAACACTCTGAAATACAAATAGTGTTTGTTCAGTAATAAATTATAACTAAGATAATGTACAAAAAGGTTGTGAAAAGCCCTACCATGATTGATACATCTTTTGCTCCAGAATTTAGAAGATGCAAATTCAACTGTTTTGGTCGATCTGTACAAGAAAAAAAAAAAGTATGCGTCAGTTTCAGCCATGTATTAAGAAACACTGCTGTACGATTAAACAGCTCAAGCAATGTTAAAGTTACCTTGCGATCGAAGTGTACCAAAGTCTAACATCTCTGTTGAAGAGTATATACCAGGTGCTGGAAAAAGAAATGAATATATACTTAGCCTGGGTTTCACATTGTAGCTGAAAACATAAAGCTAGTAGTTTTGACTTAGGCATCCTGACCTGTGGTGACCTCCACCTCTACAGGAAGGATGATGAACTCGTCCTCGTTGGAGGCGTTGGTCTTGATCCTGATGAAGGCTGTGTGGTTGTCAGCATCCCGTGAAGAGAAGCTGGCCCTCATTACACCCTTTGTCTCAAATGGGGCAATTTCCTACAAAAAGCAAAAAATAGATAAATAAAATTAAATGATGATAAATACTATGAGCTTAATGCATACTATAAGTGCCCAGTAATTAAGAATACTTAATTCTGTGAAGAATAGACACGCACCCATAACTTTTTGGTGCCACCTTGTTGGCCAGTTGGCAGCTCTAGATGTAAATCGCCCCCACTTGAGTACATTTCCACAACCTAAAAGAGAAAGCAGAGTCTTATGGAAAAGAGGACATTAGCAAATAGAGCCCAGAGAGGCACTTGCGCATCATTTGCATTCAATTTAAGACATCTGCACATGCCGTAATTAGATTACCTGTAGCGGCTCGCTGTGTGGATTAAAGATGTTTATAAGTGGAGAGAAGCTGCTATTCACAGGGACTCTGGCCCCTACAAAAGGCCTGAGTCTGTATGGGTTAGGTATGCCCACACCAAACACCTGCAAGAAACAGTACACTTTACAGTCTAGTCAAATTTAAATAGTTCACCATGCCAGTTTACAACATCTACTCCCTGGCCAAAAGGACTGGCTTTGAAACATACCTGGTATGTGAACACTCCATGGTGAGATGTGTTAATAAATAACGTATTTTCTACATTCCCTACTACTCGAGCTAGAAAAACCACATCAAATGAGGTGTTCCCTCCTGGTGGAATTATCTGCCAAAAAAAAAAAAAAAAGTGTCTCATATTAGGTTACACAGCAGTACTTCTGTATCCAGGACAAAAACAAAAACCCACATACAAACTGTATTAGTCATATGGTACTAAATTTTTCCAGTAAGCCTATTTAATATTACTGAAAAATAAATCTGAATAATAAGGGAAAACTTCTCTGAATACACACTGAATTCCCATTTCAAAGAGAATGAGCAATGTTTCATCAGCCTTCTTACTCAATCCAGAACTGTGTAATGTATTCATGAGTTTTTGAATGTCAGAGCTACATAAACCAAGTTTATAGGGTTGTACGTTGATGGTACTGAAAGAATGTCTTGCCAACTTGAGGCCAGTTCATTAACAATAATAATTCCTTTTATAAAAGTTATAAGTAGAATAAGAAATTGTCTGTTTAGCATTTTATTATAATCAAGATGTGTCAGGTAGATGAGAAACACACACAAGGCAGTATGTTCAGTACTCCTAAGTTGCTGCTTTGTATATAGGCCTGATAATCAGACTATTAACAAGCAAAGACACAGCATTAAAATTGTTTATAAAGCACATCATTGTGTTTCAGTTTTCAATCCACATTTGTTTTAGGCTCGATATTTGTATGGGTGACCCTTGCCCCACTTCCTACCACTGATAAGACCTCAGTCCTATGTGGAAATCTATAAACTACAAACAAACATTTAAATCCTAAACGCTGACAATTAATAACTACTATCACAATGTGGCTCAAAATGGTGGCTCATGAGATAGCTGTATTTATAGTGGACGACCTCTGGTCAT
The DNA here is from genome assembly GCF_027358585.1 of Pangasianodon hypophthalmus. Taxonomy (NCBI): domain Eukaryota; kingdom Metazoa; phylum Chordata; class Actinopteri; order Siluriformes; family Pangasiidae; genus Pangasianodon; species Pangasianodon hypophthalmus. The sequence continues at coordinate 20,197,774 of NC_069711.1, forward strand.
GTTTAACGTGAGCTGTATGAGTTTCAGAGGGGCAGCGTGATTTAATTATGCAAGTGTCAGGAACAGGTGGGATGTGTTTAATTTACTACCGTCTGGAGAGTGTGAGATACACGGTCACACACAGAACACTTAAATTTGACCCTTAGGCTTTAATGAGCTCACTGATCTGACGTAAGAGCATCATTCATATATCAAATGACAAAAATAGTTGATACAAAGATTCTAGTGAAGTTTAAAAACAACTCTCTTCGTGTGTGTGTGTGTGCGTTGAGCTATTTTACGCACACAACAGGACATGGTATTTTCTCTAGACAGACAAAGCCACTGGCGGGTGAGCCAAAGAGGAAGAATATGGTTGCTTCCGTCCTTTTTTTTTTTTTTTAAGTTTCTAACAGGAAGCCAACATTAACCTATTTTGCTCAACAAAACATGCACACATCAGATCTTCTCTGTTGTGTGTCAGACCTTTTTGAAGATCGTAAACCTTGTAAAGCAAGTACTTACCCTACTCTGAAAAAATGATGCATGAAAATGCGCTGTTGTTGCTGATATTGATATTAAACTAATTTCTTCTGAACTTGGATTGTGTAAGTAAACTTTTTCCATTTTTGGCATCCCAACTGGCCTGAGAAGGAAAAAAACAACAACAACAATTAATCTTCAACAGTCATTAATAGATAAGTCAGGTTTTTTTTTATTTTTGCTTTACTGTGTAAGAAAATGACATGGGAAAAAAAAAATCTAAAGCTAATCTATATCACACGATCTACACTCAAATCTGTCTGTTCAGCACATAGGCCACCGATCTGAAGGGGGTTCATCTCCAGAACGCTTATCAGCATGTGCTACAATGCAGTTTTATACATCAGGACAGTGTTTGGACAACATCTGAAGCATGAGCGTGGCACGCAAAACACACTAAAAATAAATTAAAAGTCTATAAAGAAAGAAGCAAAAGGAAAGAAAGAGCACAGCTGCCAGAAGTGTGTAAGGATACTAGGAAGCACATGCTATCAAAAGCAGATTACAGGCTGAGATTTATGATGGCTCTGGGTAATTTAAGCAAGGCTTTATTGGAATCAGGCAGGATTGCTCAACACTGTACAGCAATTTCTTACAAACAAGCACAGATAAGATGTGTTTGTTGGTGGTGGTGGGGGGTGGGGTGGGGGGTGTAAGATAAAGAGGCAACACAAGAACAGAGTGAGGTAGAGATTTGCTTTAACTAATGCAAATTTTTATTTTTTTTATCAGTTATTTACACAACTGTGCAAGCCTAAAGAACATAGGTTTAAAATGGGGGAGAAAAGAAGTTTACATTTTTTTAATTTTTCAAATCAGCTTATAACTGAATGCTATGCTTTTGAGATATACGTCTAAATTAGCATGGTATAACAGCAAGGTTTCACTTCATTTTCCACCATTCTTTCAGCCTGACATAACAGCAAAGGGAAAGACATTTCCTGATGACCTATATGATGTGGTCGATTTAGTAACACAAACATTTGAATCCAAACTAAAGAAGAAGTTCTAAACGTTGAAACTGCTTTGGCAATATTGTTAGTTTTGGTATATCTAACTAAACAAAGGCAGAAATGAATTAAAAACAGACACAACTGCAAATAAAAACAGCGAGTATACGCCTTGAAGGCTTTCACTGACTAATATAGCAGCTTGCTCACTGATGAACACAGAGCCAAACGTTTGTTATTTAGTTACAGAAAGCCAGCCTGAATGCGTCGAGGGAAACAGTGAAAATGTACTAAATTTACAGTGGTTTTCTTTCAAAAAATTCCACACAGAGGACACAAAACATTTCAGGTTTGGTTCATTTCAGTTTGTTTAAAGAAAGGCTATCCATTTTGCATGTCCAGTACAGAAGAATGATGATAGAACAGTTGAGTGACATTGAGGAATTAAACAGAAACACTACTGAAACAGTCCCCGGCTCTGCTGAGTCGCAAACCCTCCGTGTAAAAAAAAATGAGGAAGTGGCTTCTGGTAGCCACACATGGCTTTGATCAAGAGGAGGAGGAGAGAAAGGAGACGGTATTATATTAATTTGCAAAATATCAAAGAAGGCGGAATGCGTGGTAGCCTGAGAAACTTGTTGGATTTCACTGTGACTGAATTCTTTCAAACACTAAAAATGACGAAAAACAGGTTGTGACAAAAATAGAGTTTTTCAGTCTATAACATTTTTGACACATCAGGTTTAAGAAAACAAAACAATGTAGAAATGTTTTTATTCATCTCTAACCTTGCGTACGCTATCTAACTGCAGAGGTCACGTTAGGAAAGCAGAGAGCCAGCTTCACGAATGCAGCTGCTTGCTTATTAAAAGATACTTTAATTGCTTGCTTGGTAAGTGAGTGTTACACGTGGTAAGTGAATGCTCACGCAGTGAATGCTACACTTTGGTCAAGTTGTTGGATAGCTACACGCCATAGCCATACTGAAACAGATTCAGTTTGTAAACTGTCTAAATACCAGCTCTGATTGCAGTGGACGAAGCTGCAGTGTTTGAATGCTAGTAACAAAAGAGAAATTTGGCCTACAGAACAAAACTCATTAATTTAATCAGTGATTATTTCAGCACTGATGTAAGAGCGGTGATCTTTCGAGTGAATAACCAAAATGTGGCTAGTGTTAATTGAATGTCTGAGGTTTACCTCAGGAGATGAGACTAAAGAGACTGATATGAATGATGCTTATGATCAAAGCGATTATGTAATATTCATCATTAACTTAGCGTCTTTGAGAATGTGTCACTAATGTTGTTCTTCCACAAATAAATTAGGTTACAAATGTATAGAGGAGGGTGGGGCATTTGCTTGCAAAAGCCTGTCAGCTCAGGATAATACTAAATAACGTTAGGATGAGATAATAGAGATGACAGAGTAATTGAGGACTCCACATGCAGTTTATAATGTAACCATAATGAAGTCTTATAAACATGGAACGACTGCTGGATGAGTGGCAGTGACTGAATAGCCTGTCTGTCCGCAGGCTACGAATAACGGCATGTATAAAGACAATTTTCATGGCTGTACTTATTAGGTTTATATTTAATAAAATTAATTTAACACAAATTAAAGTATATGCATAAATAACATCTGCTTTTACACAATCAGTGTGTTTGTGTCTTTCAGTGGAGCCAGAATAAAAATCTCTGAATTCAATTTTTTCACTTCTCTCTTTTGACGGAAAGCTAGAACTTCTGGCAGAAATAAAAAAAACTGTAGTTTTCAGAATTTCACCATGTGTATGGTTTTCCCAGGCCGCCACACGTGTGTGTGTGTGCGTGCAAAGTGACTATGTAAGACAGAAAAAAGATACACCAAGGAAGTTGAATGCGTGCAACTTACTGTTCATGGAAGTCCAGCATTGGAGGCTCAAAGTGTATAGGCCTGCTGTTCCCCCTGTGCAAGGACGCACTGCAGAGAACGGAAACACAGTGTGTAAGATGCAAAAAAACAAAACAACCAGACAAACATAGGAGCGCACACGGGACAGACTGTCTAATTCTGATATAGATACATATAAGCAGTCAATTTGTGCAATATAACGGATCATGAAGTGAGAAAATCTCTGAATACAAAAGAGGCTTTTCCATCTTTCTTTAGAAAAAAAAACTAATATAAACCAGCCCAAATACACAAGCTTACCTCCTTCACAAACATCATTCACAAAATCATAATTTTATAAATGCTACTCATGCTTAGTTTAGATAAACCCTATAGCCTTTTTTGGCTAATTAAACCATAGCATGACCAAATTACAGACAAAAGAATCATATTCATTTAATTGTTTTTTAATAGTTTATCTGTTTCAGCTAAATATCTTTACAGAGCTCTTTGCAGCATTTGGGTTGCGTTTGATCTGATGTTTATTGAGCTGTATCCTAATACGGTTTTGCTTTTGCTTGTAGGCACAAATTGCACAACAACCTCAAACACATGCCATCAACTAATGTACAACAGTTAAAAATGCCCTTCCTCCAAGCTCACACACGAACACATGCATCTACACAGTCATTGTAAACCTCTGCCTCCAGCATAAGCATTAGTTTCATATGTGAAAATCTCCAACCCAGCAAACCACTTTTCCTACACTGCTATTATTGTGTTTAACAGGAAGGGCTGAAGGGATGCAAAGGAGGACTCACTCATGTGACACTCATGTTACTGAATACTGTTTATGTATGCCTACTTTCTATCTGACTCATCTTCTAATCATGCTTGAAAACCAGCGCTATTCAACAGGTGGGCCGCAGGCCAAAGTCAGGTGTTTACAAGCTTTCAAACAGACTTCAAGACTGCTGCCAATTAATACTGGATACAACAACAATAATAATAATAATAATAATAATCTATGACAGTAATAAATGAACAATGAACATGGGGCATTCATGGCATATACTCATAACAACATGATAAATACTCGCCAGTGGCAAATAGTAGTATGCAATAGTGTAAATTATCTTTTAACTATCATTATTAACACTTAATTATACACAGATTTCATTATCTTTTGCAGTAATATTACTGATCAGGGGCACACTGGATCCAGAGCATGTTTTTCTGTGGGATGTGGGAGGAAAACTACACAGACACAAGAAGAGCATATGAAATGCCATACAGTAAGCCAAGCTTAGGATCAAACCCGGGAGCTGTGACCCACTGAGTACATGATCAGCTGATTAAAAAATGAACAAACAAAGGCTAATGTAATCGGGAGCAAAGTAACTGCATGCTGAGGTAATGCAAGATCACACTGTTGTGTCGAACAAGCCTAATGGCCAATTAGTGTTTTCATGGTCAAGATGCAATGATTTAAATAAGTTATGACTGTCCTGGGAAAGTGTTCTGGGAATCCAGTCCTTACATTACATTTATTGCTTATTGTAATTCTTAAGATACAGCCCTTTGAAAAGCTTTCTAATTTTCTGTGTGGGCTGAAGACACCCAAGACAAATTCGGTACAAAAGTGTGGGAAGAAAAATTCTGTTTCATTTGATATAGTGAAAAGACTCATAGGGAGGTGTGAAGAGCCATCACATCTTTAACAATCCATGTAACAGAAAACCCCACATCTTTCAGAATCTACTGTTTACCTGTTTAGCAGAATTGTAACTAGCTGTGATTTCAATATTTTGCAGCTTTAAGGTCCGTGCTGTGATGATACCACTTCCTACTTTACAACACGTCCCAAAAACAAACGGGTGGGATTTCATATTTGGGACGATTAAAACTGTTCCCTGAAACAATTTCATAGCATTCATGAAAAAAAAAGTTCATTCTGAGCTCTGACAGGGTCAGAACAACCTGCTCCAACATACACACAGCTGGACAACAGATAAGCGTTCGGCTCTCCTTTATCTTTTCAGTAGTACACAAGCTTCACAAATTAGAACATACATGACAAATTTGCCTCTGGCATTTCCATTTTTTTTTTTTTTTTTTTTTAAACAAATATTTTATTATTTTATATCTGAAACCTCGTACTTTTCTCTTTTAGATCAATTCATTTTTCCCTAATGAGTACAGAAATGCTGAATGATGTTTTCCACATTTTATTTTAAATATATCTTTAAAGGGAAGCAAAATCAGTGAAATAAACTGGAAACTGCAATCACAGAGTGAATAAACCGCAATTTCACAGTCACCTCATGTCATGCCTAGTCACTTGCAACAGATTACACAAAATTGGTAAATCTCAGACTAGAGGTCATAGGGATATCAGTGATTTTGACTTTGCAGAAATAAAATTCATTTCTATGAACATAAATTTTTCTTTTCAGATATGTTTTGGTGTAAGAGAGATAAGGCTTAGACTACGTAGGAGACAGTGAGATATCCAGAGATACAGAGACACACTGTGTGCCAAGTTAGTCTTGTCCATGGTACAGTGCTTGGAAAAGAGCTAAAGGACATTACCTCAGTGTACACTTACATCAGTGTGTGCTAACGGAGCACAAACACATAAGAAATACCAACTGCAATAAAAGTTCCTTTATCAGAAGACACAAAGTTCAGTTCAGGTTGAGAATACATCCAGGAGAAGAAAAAAATAAATAAATAAAAAAATTGTTAAAAAAAAGAAAGAAAGAAAAAAAAAAACCCACACACTGTACTGACAGTGAGTGAGGAACTACTAAAAACAGCATTAAACTTATGAGCTACTCTTTGTGATCACTAGAAGGTACATGTGTTCCTAAATAGCAGAAAAAAAACATTTATTAAGAGCTTTCTATATTTTTAATTTGAACTATTGTAAGACATCACCTTATGTGATGTTTATAATGTGGAAACACATGAAAAGTTCTCTTTCTTTCACACCTGGGTGCAGTGTGTGTATTGTAGCCGTGCTGAGGATGTGTGCTTCTCTGCTAACAAGAAAGAGAACCAAAGCACAGAACACACGCCTCACCAATGAGGAGTGGCCACTGCAAACGTGTACAGTAGGGCAGGTTAACCAAAGCCCTGAGCTGGAGCGCTCTGATTGGTCGAGTGTGTGAATAGGCTGTCTGGAACCTGAAAGTTGTTCTACTGGATTGAGGAATCCAAAGCAAAGGGAGCGGCCACTTATAAAATGTTCACAGATAATACAGATCTGCCAACACTGCTAGCATGAATTATTTATTTTTTTAACCCCACAATAACTCAGGTGTACACCTGTGGACAGGGCAGCTCCATGTTAACAGCATAAATGAGTAAACGTATAGTAGCTGATATGAAATTTAACTGCAATATGCAGAAATGTTTGTATTTATATACTGTGAAGTCTGGTGTATGTGTATATAATAATACTATACATAATAATAATAATAATAATAATAATAATAATAATAATAGACTGTCTACTGTAGCAAAAGAAATTTTTTTTACTGTTGATCTATTGGCTTATTTGTAGATCTGAGTATCAAACGCATATTTTAATTTATTTGATTAGTAAAAATCCAAAGACCATTTCACTCAAACAACTTGTCTGCCCAAATAGGAACACTAAATACGTAATAATTTAAAAGAAAATTATGATAGCCTACCAAAAGAAAATGTTAAATTGCGACACAGCACAACCTACCCCTCCGGCTTACGCTTGGTAGCATGTACACTAACAGATCAAGTGATGCTCTCGAGACACATCACAAGAGTTTTAATCATCAGCGAGCAATATTGTTTTCAAATGTGTCTAATGGCATGTGATTTTGGACGTAATGTTATCTAGCAACTCAATTTGTTTTTTCCCCAAATGTGCACCAATTAACACCAAGACAAAAGTTTGTTATGACTGCAAGTTTTTTTTAAAGAGCTCGCGGTCCCGCACACCCATTTTCTGCTGGCTCGCAAGGCCGAGGGTCATGAATTTACGGGTCAAAGTTCACCTAGATAAAGAAACAAATGCATCTTTCATGCCTGCGTCCTTTCCCCTTCAGTGAAGTGGCTTTACCACCAGGTGAAAGCAGAAAAGTGTAGCTTTCAGGTGTCTCCCATGTCATTACAGCAAGAGGGCAAAAATCATAAATGCAATGACCAAACCACAGATGTTGGCACCTCTGGATAACAGATGCTTCAGCTGCATTTGTGTGTGGTAGAGATGAATAACGCATAACCACATATGGATATTTAATGTACTTATTATAAACTAATTTTCCAGGGGGTATTTTTCCATCTCATCTGAGATGATTTAGTAGTGATGTGATGTAGAATGAGCAAGTAAATCATCAACACTGTGATTAGACATGACGTCCAAAGATAAATGGAATCAGGGCTGTGCCATATCGTATCGTCCATGATATACCGGTACAGTTCCTCCCCATGATAAGAATGTGTCATCCCACGACACTGATGATATAGTTGATCACATTTTATGTGCCGCAACGTGGGCATCTTGCACATAGAATGAGAAAAAGCATGCAGAAGGCGACGTTCCAACCGTAGACAAAGAAGAGGAATTAATCCCCCAAAAAAAGGAGCTTTCTCCGTAATATGGAAGTGGTTTGGATACAGAAGCTCAGATGTGAATCACATGGCTCTCAAGACTGTACGCTGATGTGATTTGTGGCCAAAAAGATAGTGTTGAATGTTACTATTTTCATATTGTTATTTATATCATTACTGCAAAAAGATGACCATGAAATATCGTGATATAGGTTTAAGTCTCTATCCGCCATCCCTAAATGGAATAATAAAAATACCACCATGGAATAATTGAAAAATGCCATCCCATTACACACACAGACACACACAGACACACACAGACACACACAGACACACACAGACACACACAGACACACACAGACACACAGCTTACCTTTTTTGATGATATGAGCTAAGGTCAATGTCAGACTCTGCCTGTAAAGAATAAACATGAAAGAAAGTTTTTTTTCCCAAATTATAGTGACTCACACTATTTACTTCTTGGAATTACATTTGCTCTTATCAAAATGGCTCTTTGAAACATTCAAGGACAAGTTATGGAGAAACCTACAGTACTAAGATTTCCCTGATAAAGAGGAACACACAGACAAAAAAAAGGGGAAGACACTGCCAAAAAAAGGACACAGAATAACATTTCCCAACCTCGCACAACACGTCAGTCTGATGTGCAAGGGGCCTGCCGTGTGTGAGTACAAGTAATTACTCATGTGGGATCATAAACTGGACTATTAATGCGTAGAATTAAGTGTGGTAGACAGAGTGAATGCTGTTTTTGTCAACAGCTCATTACTGTTCACTGATACAAAAGTGGAGCGGGCGAAGCAAACATTTTTATATTCAGATGCATCTATTTCATGCTATTCTCATCATAATGCTCTACTCTAGCTTGGAGCTTTCTGAATGTGGTCCAACATGGATACCCTAAAAGGTTTGCCCTACCCAGACTCACCCTTGCTTCAGTGGATAATCTCACCTGGACACTGTAGACGTGTACCTAAGAACTGCTGCTGTACTGTAATCATAAAGTCTGTCCTGTGCTCATCCCAGGACTCTTATTCACAATATGCTCATATTGAGCATCCTTTTGTCTTTCCTCTTCTACAGCTATATACTGTAAGAATTTATAGTTCTATTTACTTGTAGTATTGTAATTGTAATATTTGTAGTACTATCCAAAAGGCACAAATAAGAGGAAGGGTTTCCTTCTGAGTTCCTCTCAAGGTTTCTTCCCCATGTCGTCTCAGGGAGTTTTTTTTTTTTTTTTTTTTTTTTTACTTGTCAATGTCACTTCTAGCTTGTTCATTAGGGATCTGAACCTACATCGGAATATCTGCAAAGCTGTCTATTGTTAAAACAGCTATATAAAATTGATTGCAATCTATACAAATCAAGCAAAAAAAAAAAACAAAAAAGTGGACCGGAGTGTGGGTTGAGCGTCAGCTGCGGAAGCAGAGGAGGCAGGTTGAACCGGCAGGTGACGGGTGACGATTCTCACCTGTGTCTTATTTTGTGCTTTCAGTGACTCCTGTAACTAGCAAGAGAGAGAGAGCTCGCAGGTGGAGCTTGCAAGACACGTACACATGCATGCATGCAAACTGCGAACTTGAACGGGGCGAGAGCTGCGAGCTAGCGACTGCCCCTTTTTGGTTGAGTTTTGGAAAGTGCGCTTAAAAGCGCAGTGGAAAATGCAAGCCCTGAAATCTGCTGACATTCTGCCTGCCTCCCGAGTCTTCCTCTGCACAGACACACACACACACACACACACTGGGGTTCTGCAAAACTATTTTAGTTTAGGTGAGCACGCACTTAAATTGGACTGTGAAACTGCATTTTCAGTTGCAGTTGTGTAAATTGTAGAACTACAACTGTATGTGTGTGCTTTCCAAAAATGCAACAGTATAAAGTTAGCAAAATTTGCTCACTCACAAAAGACCTTTTTGGAATTACTTTTTCATTCCAGCTCAAAAAAAGGGAAGCTGCTGAGCAGAGTGAAATAAAATTGAACCCTCAAAGTAAAAGTGAATAATCTTAAGGCTTACCTGCAGGAACGCTCCATCGCCAAAATGTAGTACCTCCAGGATTTTGTTTGACTGGATGAAAGCTGCAGACAGACAAAGAGCAAATTCTCATGAGGTTTAGGTATCAGCACAAAATGCAAAGCACAATGATAAGAGTGTTAAATGTCTGTTTCTGAAAGCATGAAATTCATACTCTATAATATTCAAAAAGACTACACAAAGGACTGCAGAAAGAAGGGACCATTAGAGCCATCTTGACATTCTTCACACTTTGATTATCTTTCTGTCTAATTAATTACCCAAGACATGGTAATCACACAGATCTAATCACAGTGTGGGTTCTTCTTGACAGAAAATCATGTTCAGCTTTAAACACTTCCTTGAATTACTACTTTTTTTTTTTAGCCATATCAAAATAGCACAGTGGCAGATAATGAAAAAGAAGGTCAAAAGAGGTCATGTCTCAGTCTTCTCATATTTAAAACCAGAAACAGATCGGCAGATCATCATATAACCCACGAGCAGATGGAGACTTTAGAAAGTTTGTTGTCTTTACACATATTTCACCCAATTTGACTAGCACTAATGACACACATTAGCATAATTAATATCAAATTGTGAGAAAATTTTTTTCCTCATTTGAGATATCAAAGGCTATATTTTTATCTTTATTTCTATTCTGGATTGTAGCACAGCTTAAAATTATTATTAATTTTGAACGCATTGCATCAGACTGACTCTTTGCTCTACAGCAGACACTGAACCATATTTTATAGTAGCTACGGAATGAATCCACTTGCAATCTGCTTGTATTGAACATTCAACCAATGTTAAATAGACCTACCATGACCTAACAGGCGACTTTCAGCACTCCAGTACGGCGACTTTCAGTACACCAGTACTCCAGTACATGCATGACTTCATAATGGTCAGTGTGATGAGCTTTGGATTAAGCAGATAGAGGACAGTTCATCTAGTTTGTTCTGTCTTTTACTGAAGCAGTAACCTTTTTCAATGACTAACTCCTCATCACCAATTCACCCACTTTTTTTTTTTTTTTTTTAAAAAAGCCACCAATTTCCCAGTTTTCAAAAAAGAAATCCACCAACCAGCTTCTGGGCACCAGTTAGAGAGTCTACATGCAACAACAGATTCACAACTGTCGATATCGGTTTGTAGAATGTGCAGGGAGAAAAAGGGAATGGCTTTCTGAAGCTTTGCCATGATGACATCAATACACAGGTAAAGACTAATTAGCACCCTGAAGAAAAATACTCAGACAGGTGACAAACTAAGGGACGAGCCAGCTCTGTTATGCTCTGGGAGGCATTTTGTTGTCATGGTTTGAGTCCACTTGTCCCCTTAGAGGGGAAATCAATAAAGTTCTTCAGAATGATCTCCTTTAATCAACGACAAAGCATTTCTGTCCTGATCTGAGTGGTGTGGATGACTCCATCCCAATCGCAGGGCAGGAGGACTCACTGAATGTTTCGGTGAGGATGAAAATAATGTAATTCATATGCTATGGCCTTCACACTCACACCTCAAAACCAATAAGCGATTTTAGACTGAAGTATTCGACAGCACACTGCATCAACATCATCAAAGCACCAGTTAAGGAAATATCTTTTGGAAGAATGGTGTTCCATGCAACATAGTAATAATTTATAAAAAAAATAAAAAAAATATTTGCAGGTAGCTAAAAACAGACTTTTTGCTGGCCTTCACATAGAGGTAGAATGTAATGGAAAAAGTTTATTGTATGATAACCATGCAACAGATTAATGTGATTTTTGGCATAACAGCATTTGTACAAGTTCATATTCTGCAATAAATAGAATATTACATGCTGCAAACATTAGGCACTGCATTTGGTTAGAGAAATTGCTGGAAAAATGAATCCTAAATATATCCAGGAAAAAAAAAATCTCAGCCTTTAGCAGTTTCTCTGATTCTCTCTCTGTTCTTAAAGTAATAGGTGACCATTTAGAAAATTAAAGCTTGCTGGATACCTCAAACAAATTATATTGTCATTTACCAGTAATAATAATAATAATAATAATAATAATAATAATAATTTCAATTATATCATCATACTAATGCACTGTCACACCTCTTGCCCTATTAAATGAATTTCCAGGAAACTTGCTGGCATCCTAGGGTCTAGCCAAGCCAATGGGGGGGGGTTTGGGGTCATAGTGAGAGCACACTAGGCAGGAGGTTAGGTCATTTTTATTTAATTTAATAAATCACTATCCAATCGGACAGACATGCTAGACAGAATAGCTATTTGACAAGGTTTTCTGTTTCAATCAACATTTGAAGTGCATTTATAATGTCACATATTATCAAAACCAACCGCTCACTAGACTACTCAGTTCTCATATTCAGCTGCATATCGCTGTCCTCCTGGTGCTATTTTTAGCCAGATGAGTGGTGTAACTTTAGTAAAGCGTGGAGTGGGAGAGACAGGTCATGATGAGCTCCACACTCACGCAGCCTAACAGTCCTCTTGTGTACACATGTATATGGAAAAAGAAAAACCCTGCACACAGATGTACCACACAGGCCAGAGAACACTAATATGCCATAGCATGAAGCATGAACTTATCATTTGAACAGTCTAAATCAAATTTAGAAAATTACTGCTATTTTCTGCAGACATTCTCTTTTCATTTTACATGAACAATAATCATTGTATGTCAAGTGATATTTCACACTTACACAATAAAAAAATGACAGTGAACTGTTTGAGTACTGCAACCTGTTATGTTTAGGAAAAGTGTTTAATAAACTGTATTCCTTGAACAACATATAAACGTTATCATTTTATTATACCAGGACTGGAGAGCTGTCTGTAATTTATACTAATTTATTGTGGGGTTTTTTTTTTGTTTTTTTTTTTAACTTGAAGATTCTACAAATTAAGATATAATACACATAAATACACATAATATCACGCCATAAATCTAACTGAAAATCAAAAGCTAATATCCGATTTTCATGGCCATAACATGGAAAAGCTAATGACAAAAACATCCAGAATTTTCTTTTGCTTTTCATTTGCTCTTCATTTTCTATACAAAACGCAGAATGAGTCAAAATTAAAATGTTTTATCTTTTCCAATGTAGTCAGCAACATATTTGACAAAGTTCAAAGCAAATCTGACGAATTATTTCATACTGATAGGATCTTTATATGCAGGCATGTAGTAAAGGAAATAGCACAAGGGAGTTTGCAACTTCATTTTATTGTTTTAACCATTTTAACTTTTGGCCAGATTTACCTCTCATACAACAAATGATTGCTATACAGGTAAATATAAATGCCATAACAGCATGCCATAAAAACCTAGGCTTCTGCAGCCACTACTGATAGAGTGCTCAGGTAGAACAACGATTATTCTCCCTGTATGGTTCCAGTTACAGTCCCAAAATCTATTAGTAAATAGACTGAAGCAGTTGTTTCATTAGTAATGACAACTGAATATTTACTGCCAAGACACATGGCTCTCTCAATAAATTGGATAAGAAGGGAATTTCCTGGAATGGTGAAGACATTAACTAATTGTTGCTATGCGAAAGTCATTTCATCAAATGATCTCATGATAATAGCAGGTCAAACCACACAATTATTAAAAACAAGTACAATATGGAGATAAGGTAGGCTGCAAGAATAGCTTCTTGTGTTACTTCAAAAACTGAGCGTGAGGCATTCCAACACAGGTACAGAGTAAGAAATAGCAATCATTCATCTTTAATCGTTCAGCTTTATCCTGGGTCAACATCTCAGTGGATCCAGAGCTGGAGTGTAAGGCAGGGATATTAAAAAAAAATAATATTAGTAATAATATTAAGGGGCAGTCAAGAGGTGTCCTAGTGAGTTAGGAGTTGGCTAAATGTTAACATTTCATAATCGCGCATGGGACACAATTTCACGCTTAAAATTCACATCGTCACATTGAGCTGCGGGGAGAGTGGAAGACAGGTACAATTACCAGGGAAAACAAATAAATAAATAAATAAAAAGGGTCTCTCTCTCTCTCTCTCTCTCTCTCTAACACACTCAGACAGAGGGATCAAATACTTTTTACTTTACTTTTGAATAGTGATGCGGACAAGTGAATGCCAATTTTGCACTTTAGAACTTTACAAGAAAAATTATATGTAAACAGAGAAAAACACCTGCATGAGACAAGCAATATGAGAAAAACAGTGTAATATTTATGTATATTTAATAACATTGACACAAACATTTGAATAAAAATAACAGTAAGATGACACAGGCATGAAATATCTGCCTCAATAGGCAGAGCTAAACAGAGAATGTCAGTATATCTGCTCAATTTCGATAAACCATTTCGATAAGCTCAATTTCGATGGAAGGAAATTCCATAAACGTTGATCCTTACAATCTCACTAATGAAAGGAAGTCTAAGTTGCTTAACAATGAAACTCCCAAATCCTACTCTGAGCTGTGATTCAGGGGCTTAATGATTACGATGCCAGAGACAGACCCCTTCAGTCCCGTATAAACTGGTGAGCTCAGATTATGAACTCATCATTGAGGTCTAGCAGCTGTTTAACAGGCCTTGTTCAGTTGAACGCTCACTAGTGTGCAGGGTGAGTAAACATAGGCACATTTCCAACAGGTGACGTGATATTATATTACAATGATAAAAGATAAACAGTTTCCTGCAAATGACAAATTCGCAAACACAACCAGATATTTCCAAAGGATTAATGTTTGTTTGTAATATCACAATTGGGAAATGTGGCATATGATTGCTTATATTATTACAAACACCTGCCTTCATTAAATGTAGGCATTCTTTTTAAAAAAACTTGTTCAAATGAGGTGTGGAGGATGAACTACTGCCTACGCTTTGGTTTCCTGTCACGATGGCGTTTCAGGTCCAAAAAGTTACCACAAAGAGTCAAGACAATGAGTAATGATATCATGTGCCATAGCAGAGGCTTTTGTGGTGATACTTGGTGAAAGAGAGCTAGGCGCTGTTAAGTGGACTAAAACAACAAAAGACTCCTCTTAAAAATAATTGTGTGTGGTTGTGTATGAATTTTAGGTGATTTCCTGGCTCACATGCCTCAGTAACCTCAACTGAAGACCAGGTTTAATAGACATGTTCTGGAATTATACGGTCCTGAGTCACACACAGTTTAACACACTGGTATTGGTGCATCAATGGATTGAATTTGGGCTTGAGTTCAGACTTAGTCGAGAATCAGCATTTAGTGATTTCTTTTTCACAAAATAAAGGCACAGCTAAAATACCACGAACGGAGGTGCAGTGATACTTTGATATACAGCTGAGGCCCGAAGTTTACATCCAACTGAAGATATTTAATCTCAGTTTTTCACAACTCCACACATTTCGTGTTACCATATATTTCTTTTGGCAAGTCAAGTAGTGCATCTACATTGTTCACATCAGAGGTCATTTTAAAGCAATCAATTAGCGACACATTTATTTCAGCTTTACTTCACTATATCAGAATTTCCAGTGGGTCTAAAGGCTACGTATACCAAGTTGCCAGTCTCTTTAAACAGTCTGGAAGATTCCAGAAATTGATGTAATGACCTTTAGAAGCCTCTGACTTGCCAATTGTCATAACTAGAACTGTATGCAAACATAAAAATCTTGGGCCCGAACAGACATTGCATAACTCCCAGGGATGAATAAACTTTGGTCAGAAAGGTTCAACTGAACCTCAAGACTTCAGCAAATGGAACTGCTGAAGGAGCTGGAGGCATCAGGTACCAAAGTACATACATCCACCATTAACAGAGTCCTACGTTGCCACGGCCTGAAAGGATGTCACGCCCCTACTCCAAAATCAGAATAAAAAAGCCAGACTGAAGTTTGCAGGAGATCACCAGGCTTTTGGAGGAGAGTTCTCTGGTCAGTTGAAACAAAAATTCAACTGTTTAGCCATTATGATCAGCGCTATGTATGGAGGAAAAAGGGTGAGGTTTTTAACTGGAAGAACACCATCCCAACTATGTGAAGCATGGGGTGGCAGCATCATGTTGTGGAGGCCTTTTGTTGGAAGAGGGGCGGGTGCACTATAAAAAAATAGATGGCATCATGAGACAGGAGGATTATCTAGGAATACTGAAGCAAAACCTCAAGACATCAGCCAGTAAATTAAAACTTGGCCACAACTGGGTCTTCCAGCCGGACAATAATCTTAAGCATAGCTCCCAAGTTGCAACAAAATGAATTAAAGACAACAAAGTGAAAGTTCTGAAGTGGCCATCACAAAGCCCTGACCTGAATCCCATAGAAAATCTGTGGACTGAACTGAAAAAGTGTATCTGAGCAAGGAGGCCTACAAACCTGACTGAGTTGCACCAGTTCTGTCAGGAGGAACGGGGAAAATTCCAGCAAAGAATTGTGAGTATTCCAGCAAAGTAAAATTCAAGCAATTAAAAGACAATGCCACCAAATACTAACAAAGTGTGTGTAAACATCTGACCCACTGAAAATCTGATATACTCAAAAAAAAAAAAAAAAAAAAAAAAAAAAACCTGAAATAAATCTGTCTCTTAGCTATTAATTTTAAAAGACCTCATATGGTAATGAAGTAAATACCCTAATTGACTCAACACTGGAAAAGTATTGTAACTAGAAATGCGTAGAGTTGTGAAAAATTGATTTTGAATGTCTTTAGCCTAGGTGTATGTAATCATTTGTCCTCAGCTGTAATCAGGACAGTCTCTTGGCAAATAGAAATACTGGTTTAACAAGAAACGAACTGAAACTTGGCAATGAACAAGAATTTCTGTGGAAATTAAACCTTCTCATTATAGCTGTACATATTTATATTTAGCCCTGTTACAGTTATTACACTGTGATTATTTGAGCTGACTGAGTTTATTTGCTAGATTCCACAATCCTGCTTCAAGATAGATACAAAACATTCATTTTTAATTTGTTTCTTGCAATTAACATTTAGCTTATAAACAAGGATGGCTGTAATAAATAAGCTCATCATTTCAAAACTTTTTGAATAATTATTTTAAAACAATTTAAAACAAAACTGTGCAAAAAAATTAACATGTAACTTCTTATTACTCTACTGAATAACTTTATGTTACAAGTGAAACACGCAACATAGTGTGTTTTCTGTTTTTTTTTTTAACAGTCAATAACCATCTTCCTGTAACTGCACACTTTGCGTTCCTGTTTTATTCTTTATTTAAATCCTTATACGGTGACTACCTTGCATGTTAATGGTAGAACTGTTATATGCATAACAAATGATGAGCAAAAGAACTTGGAGATAAGTGAGGCTCATATTTCCATACTTAACAACATCGGTATTTCCTACTGTTCCCGAGAGCGAGTCTGGCTACTGCATGCGCTCATTTACTCACATTTCATTTTCAGCAATGCTAACCAGCGGACAAGCACAGTACAGGAAGCATGCAGATTGCACCTGGCATTAAGACTGTTACTGCCATCTTAAATTCAATGTCGAAAACAGCAGCATCTAATCATATCAGGAGTTTTGTCTTTTACAATATGGATAAACTTTTTTTTTTTTAGTTTGTGCTGTTGTGTCAGGTTAATCTTTGCACAGTTTTGCACAGACTACACTGAACGTTACTGTTTTTCCAAATTTCAGATGTCATGCCTTCCATGTTTTCTGCTGGATGTAGCGATTTGTCTATTGTTGAATATAAAAATGTGCCACACCACATTAACAAAATGAAAACACAGTGCTTGGCAGTGAAGAAAATCTATGGAAGTTTGAGGTTTAACAACCAAAGGTGTCAAGAGTTTGAATTATTTTACAGCTTTCACATTAATTAAATGATCGACAAATGTAGAATTAATCATGAAAATGATCAATAATGCGAACAACCTTGACTAATCACTGCAGCCCTTCTGCCAAAAGAATGATGGACTCGTATCCAATCGAGGGTGTATCTCCACCTCACACACAGTGTTCTCAGAATAAGCACCCGATCCACAACCCAGCGCAACCCTGACCAGGATAAAACACTGAAGATGAATAAATGCATAATTTGGGGATTACAGTCTACACAGTGTAAGCAGCAAGAACTGCTAGGGTTCACTTTGAAGACGTTTGTGTGTGTGGGTGAAAAACACCAACCTCCAGCTGATTTTGAATTTTTTTTGACAAATCATGGCTTCAGTCAAAGCTGTGGGTAGCTTTTAGTCTTCTTTTTTTTAATTATATTATATTATATCCTTTATATTTTCCATCCATTCATCCATCCATCCATTTTCTTCTGCTTGTCCTTTATATTGTTTAATTGGTTATCCAAGTAGAGGAAATGTTGAGTGCAAGTGAAGATAAATATTTACATTACATTAATTTGATATAGTAAAGTCCATGATTTATTCTTCAACCACTACAGACAGAAGAACATGTAAGCTACATCAATCACCTCACCACCAGCTCTCTTCTTCTGCAACTTTTTGCCCTGCGTGGCTTGCCATGAGGCAACTATCATAGGAGCTGCACAAATTTTGAAGTTTTGCTTGCACTAAAATGCTCCAGTCAGTAATTCCTCAACACACTCATCCTCTATCTGCCTGAAATCAATTTCTAACACCCACAAAATGCAAGTCCGCTATAGTCAGCACTAAAAGCTTCAATAAAATGCACTGGAAAGATACTGCCTGAAGGAGCGAATTTATTAAGCAATTTATTACAATTCAAAATAAAACTTCAACCATATGAATATTTTACTGTTTTCAAGACATTTTTAAACCTTTGTTAGGTTTGATATGGACAGCTGCTGCTTTAGCATAAAGAGGGCTGGATGTGTCTTGTCAGGATCAGACAGGAAGTCAGAGAGAAGGAGGGGTGTGAAAAACACTGTCAAGATCACACAAAAAAAAAGCACCACCAGGGAGTACAGAGTATCTTTTGCTGTTTCAAAATCTGACCTTCAATCATACTGCATTGATCAAAATGAAATTCAAACTTTGAGGTTTACTTTTTTTTTTAAATAGATTATTATTTATACCTGCATACAGTAATAATAATTGCTAAATTTACAATTAGGCATAAAAATGCAAGATAAGCCTAAGGTAATAATCTTTCACTGTCCTTGTGCAGCTCTAGAAAATGTATTCTGTGAAGGCAATGCTAGCTTGTTATTAATAAAAATAAATAAATAAATAAATAAAAACTTGAATCTTGGACTTGCAAAAGAAACTTGAAACAAAAGGGAAATTTTTTGTAGCTGCCCGTCCTGTTCGCCATTTGTGACGAGACATGCTGGACAGACTGGATTTAAACCACACTGACATTCACACAATGCAACTGTACCTACATACGGTTCCATTAAAATTGTGCAAACAGAGACAAAAAAAAAGTCAATATGGAGACGTTGAGTCTGAAAAATGAGCACAGAATCAGCAGGTGAAACAGTCACGTGAGCATGGGTGTGTCAGCCTTTCATACAGTGGTGCAGCAGACATGGTGTAAGCTTTAGGTTCATTATAATGTTTATTATAATAAACATATCTGATGTACATCATTAAAATCACGCACATTTTCTGACTCGACAACGTCAGGCAATTTTACACTCACCGGCCGCTTTATTAGGAACTACAGCCAACTACATTTCAAGAAAAATCAGTGCTCCGTGACTATGAATGTGGTGTGGCTGTTGGTGCCAGTGGGCTGCTCTGAATATTTCAGAATCTACTGATCTCCTGGGATTTTCACAGACAACAGTCTCTAGGGTTTACACAGAATGGCGTGAAAAACAAAAACATCCGGTGAGCAGCAGTTCTGCAGGTGGTTGATGAAAAAGGACAGAGGAGAACAGCTAGACAGGTTCGAGCTGACAGGAAGGCTACGGTTACTCAAATTACTACTCTTTACAACCGTAGTGAGCAGAAAAGCATCTCACAAAGCACAACACGTTGAACCTTGAGGCACATGGACTACAACGGGTCAAGAGCACATCAGGTTCTGCTCCTGCCAGCTAAGAACAGGAATCTGAGGCTACAGTGGGCACAGGCTCACCGAAATGGGACAGTAGAAAACTGGAAAAAAGACTCACAGGATCTTTCTAAGACCAAAAAATTCTGAAGAACTGAAGCGCTTGCACCTGTATGATTTTGTGCATTGCATTGCTGCCCAGCTACTGGCTGACTGGATAATTGCATGAAAGTGCAGGTGTTCCTATTAAAGTGGGCAGTTAGTGTATAGTGCATGCACAAGTTAAGCATAGAATACACTGTTTCCAGAGAAACAGGATGTTTCACACAAATTAATTTCAGCAGCTGGGCATGCAAAGTGCTTCTGAGGCTGTAGAGGTGAAAAGGAATAAAACATAAGAAAAGATAAGATTATCCTTTATTCGTTAATTTGCATTGTTACAGGATAGCAGACATAATACTTATAATAGTAATTATATACAATCTGATTATAAAAGATAGAGAAGCTATCAAGATATATATATATATATAATATTTTATATCTTTATAAGTGTGTGTATATAAATCTATAAATCTATAAATCATATGTGTGTGTGTATAAGTAATGTAAGTTGTGCTGTTATAGGACAATCATTAACGCTGAAGTGGTAGGGCTGGGAGATATTGCAAAAAAATCTTAATTTTATGAACTTTATGAACAATTCTTGATTACGATTTAAATTTTTTTTTGTTCTTATAAATTGCATAATTTTTCAAAGTTTGTTTATTTATTAGAATGGACTTCAGAAAACATACAAGTGCAAAAATAGTAACAGCACCATCTATAGCAAATAGAGCAAACATTGGTTCTATTAAACAAAGAATATTTAAAGAAAGGATATTAAAAATAACATTGTAATAACACTACATTTCCCCGTTTACAGAGTGACGTCAAAATCAGCACGGCTACACAAATAAATAAATAAACAAAGCAAAACTTTTTTTTTTTACTTTTAAATGAGTTTTATTGTATATACAAGTTCTAGCTTTAGATTAATCAACATACAGACATATTTGTTTGTTAAATCTAAAACACTGACCACTCATCCAAGTTAGCTGCCTAGCTTGTTGCTAACAAAATACGAACATAGGGATGTCCAGTTTCCCATTTCATCTGTTAAACAGGCCGAGGTCGAAAATGACGTAACTCTGACCTGCGAATTACCGCTTAGGATGTAATGCAGCATTATATTTTACATAAACTTGTTCATAAACTTGACTTATTAAACCTGTACCAGTTCCCTATGTCTGAAGTGATATTTGAACCTTTCTTTGCTACGAGCTCAGTCCTCGGCGTAGTGCTGCCTGTTTACCTCGGCGTTTTTTAAATCTAAGCGTGCAGTTTTTGAAGGCAGCGCTGGCTGCAGGAGGCGTTCATCAGGTTAAGAAGACTGTGCTCTTCATTCATATTGGTTTAAACCTTTAAATAGCATTTATGAATGTTTTAATATATATATATATATATATATATATATATATATATATATATATATATATATATATATATATATATATATATATATATATATATATATATATATATATATAAGAGCACATCCTGAAGTGTTCATTCATATCACACAATAGAAACTTGCCAAGGAGACAAAATACTTTTTTTATCCTTTTAATGTTACAATTCATGTTGTGGAACGTCCTGGAAACAAATTAGTTCCTGTGGTTACTTACAATATAACATCTCTAAACAGTTGTTGCCTCGTCAGCCTCTCTTCCCCCCATCTTGAAGTTAATAAGACAGAAAAAATGCATCTTATCACTTAAATTAAAAACTGCAAAGCAGAAAGTTCTCTTTTCTGAAGGCTTTCTCCATGGCAGCGAATTAAAGAACAGCTTCACCTCTGAGCACTAACACTAAATCCTTCTTTTAATAAATGTTACATTAACGCCTCCCTACAGACAGCTTCACCAGAGCAATATTTCTTCATATTTGATGATAAAGTAACAATTCCTTTCAATATTACAGTTCCTTTTAAATTAAGGGAGTGTCCGCCTGTGAGACAATAACATTAAAACGAGAGGATTCATATATACACCAGTGATTCACCTCGCACGTCGCAATCAGTGCAACGCTATGTCATAGCTGTGTGGTTTCAAAAAATTAATCAACAGCTTCTGAGCAATCAGACATCAACAACGCTGTGGTAGGAAGACATCATGTAGGCAACAAACCAATATCAGCTGCCGAAGAGAAAGAGGAAGATGTAGGACACAAATGTAAAAGAGTTTCTTCATGATGCATGCAAAAGACAGCATCAATACACTTATGCCAAAAAATTTAAATGCTCAAAACCACACACTGCAGTCAATATGTTTAAGGTGATGTCTAATATACGTGGCAAGTTAAACCCAGAGATGATGTGCACAAGATGTCCAATTACAAGATCTAACCACAAGCCAACAAGCGACATCAACTGGATTCATCTCCCAGATTGATGCAGCAGCTGCTTACATTCAGCAAGTTTTGCCAATCTACCGTTGTGGTTATGACATTTAATCCATTTGGCTTGCTCTACACCTGGTCTAGCAACATATCCAAGTAATAAAGTAATGCTGGGAGGGTTACAAAGCAGAGCTGCATAATGTGTGAGCTGAAGGCAAAGATCACATGTCCTTGCTGATTTGCAGCAGAGACTAAAAATCATGAGAAATGCAGGACTGAAATTAAATCATATACGTTTGATCCAGTGGTTCATGTTCTGCGAAAAACACCTGGACTGGCTCAGGTTTTATTCTTAGCTTGGATATTCAAGATCAACGCTCGCAGATTTGCACACACACACACACACACACACACACACACACACACACACGCACACACAATTAAACACCTGGCATTTCAACACATCCTTGAAATAGCTCATGTTGAACCTGCACATGCATTTATATGATTCATCGCAATAAAATGAGGTAGTGTTACGTGAAACATCCAATCACATCTCTAACAGCTCCAACAGGCCATTTTATTACCATCAGTATAAACTTTAACTGAAAAAAAGAAAAAAAAAAAAAAAAAAAATACAGAACAATCCATAAAGGAAGTTAACATGTCACTTTAAACCCTTTAATAGTATTTATACTTTTACTGCTATTAAAAAAAGGCAGGATCCTATTTTGTGGGATCACAAACACAACAAACCGGGGTTTTTTTCCCAGAAATACTGAAGAAGTCTCTGGAAATTTGTGCTGTAATTAAAAAATTTCATCTAAACATTGACCAACATGAGCAGAATCAGAAACGAGTTTAAGCGTTAAATTACATGATCAACGCTCTTGCCACATGCACAGAAAGTACAATGAAATTCGCTCATTCTTGCATGTCGTTTCTTACGACTACACAAAACAATACATATTCCCAGCTTGAAGACAATACGACAGCCATCCAGCATTCAGATATGTTCTGTTCGCAGCAATCAGACAACAAATGTATGCACTCGTTGAAGCGGACATGCTGCTATGTACTCCTGGATGTCCTAATCAAAGTTTCTGTCAATGCATGCAATAACCTACAGGCCATGGGGACGGTTGCCTTGACAGAAGAGTGCTGATATTTCTATTGTGTCAGAGCACGGCTAGTTACAAGCCTTCTGAGCTCAGGTAAGCAGGATAATACCTATTGTATTACATTTCACCTGAGCAACAGCAGCATGTATGAGCTTGTAGACAACAAGGAAGAAGTGTACTGCTTTGTTATGGATAAATGAGAACATTTAGGAAGCTTGGACACAAAGTTAAATTTATTTACACGAGTTACACTATAATAGATTAAGCTCAACTCATACCCCAATATCACTTAATAGTCAAGTTAGCTAGCTTTCAAACATGTATTATTTACCAATACTGATATTCTATTTCTATTTCTATACTGGACTTAGTAAGTGACATAAGTGCCTTTTCAAAATCTTTATATTTTCAGAACAGTACATTCAAGGACATAGGAAAAGCAAAGGAGAACAGATTCTACAACCACGATTTCAGCCAACAATATGTCTTGAATTTTTTTTTTTTTCCTGGTCTTATTTGAAATGGATCATGCCAGCAAATAAATGAATTTTTCTACACATGATTATTATTAAACTGAATCTGAAACCTTGCACACACACTCAAGCCAAGGAATACCACTTCAATTTGATCTGAATCATACACAAACCTTAATTCATACATTCAGATAAAAGTTTGTATTTTTGTACGTTTTTAAATTCACACTGTACTGGCACATTTCTCATCTCATATCTAAAGGCCAAACAGAGAAACCTTCCACATCTTCACTGAAGACAACCCCACATACAGGCTCAACTTCTGCCCAAACCCTATGGCTGAATCCCAAATCACACTTCTTCACACATATAGACAACTTCACGCCATTATTTTATAGGCGTCGTAGTGCAGTTATGTAGGCAGCAGGGATCCGTTTGGGATGCGGACTGCTCAGTGACCTGCTGCTTTTCTTGGCTAACTGGGTTGACATGACATGTCAGAGCTGACAACACACACAGGCCTGCACTGCGCCTCACACTCTGTTTAGCTAACAAGCTAACAGAGTTGGGGCGAAAACTTCCCGAGCCTAAAATATGTTTTTTTCACCATACAACTGTTTTTTAAAGGTAGAACGGTTTAAAAACAAAACGACCTCCCGCGACTAAGTCCTGTTCCAGCTAACAGCCTGGCTGTTGGGGAAGCTTGCAGTGCTAGCGTTAGTCAAGAAACTCCAGACCTCCTCCTGTAACGCCTCAGACAAAGCAGCTAAATGCGCTCTCTCATTATACTTAAACATGAAGTGTGATAAAAACAGAAAGGATAATATAAAAGCTAGCACTGGCTAGTTGCTTCAGCCGAGGCTGCTAGGTTGTTGGATAGTTAGCTTTAGCTAGCCAGTATGAGCTGGCAGTGTCCACTCACAGACGTAAATATGAGTCATTTTCTGTCAGCTGTATGCTAAAGCAGATATTACATGGACGACACTTGTCCACTACTGTATATTCCAAAACCGCTAATGTTCAGCTAGCATGCTACAGCTAAAATACCATCTGACAAACTAACATGCTAACTGGTGTTAGCCTGCAGGTAAATAGCCATCCAGCAACACTGACAGAGACTCAACAGATATCGGAAAAACGAGCCCCAAAGGCCCCTCACACACACTCTCTCTCTCTCCCTCACACACACTCTCATACACACTGATAGTTACCTTGCTTGTTGGCCTGTGCCATGTGTATTACTGCAATAAATAAAACCCGCAGGATGCAGCCGATGCATGATGTTGGTGAGGATTTAGTTCTTGGTAGATGAGAGAAACTCTGTGCTCTTTCTTCACTCGCCATGCTGCTGTTTCGCTATCAGTTTCTCTGTGTGTGTGTAAAACTCCAGCCCGTGTGTGTGCATGCGGATATAAACAGCGCCGAATCCGCTCCACAGCGCTACCTGGCGGAAACCAGCGGCATCACTGCCTGCTGGACAACACGGGTTTGAGGCTGTATCCTAAATTGCTTCGTAGTGGCTACGTAGGCTGTATAACGCCATTGCATTATACCCTACCTAGTGCTCATACATAGGGAAAAGGGAAAGTGTACGGGATGCGGCCTGGGTCTCAGCCTGTTCCACAATCACGCTTTAAATGCTCGAGGTGTTTTAGCAGTGTGTGCAGATGAGATGGACTGGAGTGCTGGTCCTGGTCCCAGGCTCCTGATCCACAGCCAAGCTGACCAGCAAAACAGCTTACTGAAGATGAAACAATCAGTCAGTTTTGTGAGATTTAATCTACGATTAAAATCTAATCGTCTATTTCATTTTTTGTATTTTGTATTGTTTGTCTATCTATCTATCTACAGTTGAAGTCAAACTTTACATCCCCCTTTCAGAATCTGCAAAATGTTCATTATTTTACCAAAATAAGAGGGATCATACAAAATGCATGTTATTGTTTATTTAGTGCTGACGTGAATAAGATATTTGACATAAAAGATGTTTACATATAGTCCATAAGAGAAAATAATAGTTGAATTTATAAAAATGACCCCATTCAAAAGTTTACATCCACTTGATTCTTAATACTGTGTTGTTACCTGAATGATCCACAGCTGTGTGTTTTTGTTTAGTGATAGTTGTTCATGAGTCCCGTGTTTGTCCTGAACAGTTAAACTGCCTGCTGTTCTTCAGAAAAATCCTTCAGGTCCCACAAATTCTTTGGTTTTCCAGCATTTTTGTGTATTTGAACCCTTACCAACAATGACTGTATGATTTTGAGATCCATCTTTTCACACTGAGGACAACTGAATGGATTAAGAGCCGGGGGGGCCCCCTCTCTATCTATCTATCTATCTATCTATCTATCTATCTATCTATCTATCTATCTTTCTGTCTCTCTACCCCCCCCCCCCCACCTATCTGTCTGTCTGTCTCTCTCTACCTCTTTCTCTCTCTCTCTCTCTCTGATAACTGTTTATCTATCTATCTCTATGTCTCTATCTATCTATCTATCTATCTATCTATCTTTCTGTCTCTCTACCCCCCCCACCTATCTGTCTGTCTGTCTCTCTCTACCTCTTTCTCTCTCTCTCTCTCTCTGTTAACTGTTTATCTATCTATCTCTATGTCTCTATCTATCTATCTATCTATCTATCTATCTATCTATCTATCTATCTATCTATCTATCTATCTATGTCTATCTGTCTGTCTCTCTATCTGTCTAACTGTTCATCTATCTATCTATCTATCTATCTATCTATCTATCTATCTATCTCAGAATTACTGTATTCTCCAAATGTATAAAGTACACAGGAATATAACATTCCAGATCAGAGTAAGATCATATAATGTGCAACCAGACAAGAATGCAGCAGCCTGTACACAGTCCACATACACAACTATAAGACAATTTCTGCTTATTTGTCATAAATGGCTTGTTGGGAATAGTGAGCACTTTTGGGAAAAACTGTTCAGATGTCATTTGGTACTGCTTCTACTGTACTACCGTTTATCTGAGAAGAGTTTTTGAAACACACAGTTTATTCTCATTTATTCATTCATTCAGTCGTTCATCATTGATGACTGTATTACCCTGGTCAGGGTCACAGTGGAGCTAGAGCCTTTCCTGGGAAAACTGGGTGTGAGGTGGGAACACACCTTGGATGGGATACTATCCATCGAAGGGCACCATGCACACACATATTCACACATATCGACCTGCTGGCATGCTTTTGGGAGGTGTGAGAAAACCCAACTGGACACATGGAGAACATGCCAAACTCTGCACAAACAGTAGCCCAAGTATGCTTGCTTACTTATTCATTTGTTTGTTTGTTTCTATCCCATAGCCGATATGTTCTGCATGCCAGCCAACCTGTGGGATTACTGTGTTTATTGAAGCAGCCAAAATCTGTACTCTCTTAGGCCTCTTACATAAACCATGCACTGTGTCTAAGCTTACGTGGTTAATTTGCTACATTCTAGCCAAAACTTAACATCATGTTTCCTGTTGAGTCTGAGTGTGACTGCATGTAGACTTCATATCTATAATCAGGACACTTAATGACTGGAAGTATAGGGATCCTTGGGAATAGAGAATCCTGAAATTAGAGTGAAATAATTATGGAGAAAGTAATGCTACAGAAGACAAACATAACAATGAAAAGTAGATTAACTAGAACAATAAAATATTCAACTTTTGTTGCTGGACTAGAATGCACTTCCCATCCCTGATATGTGTTAACTCAAAGACACATGAAATATCTAACCATGCAAGAGCATAGTGCAGCCAGTTACAGTATGTCCATATTCTTATTACCCATAACACTGATGTGCAAAACTTAGTACAGTGAATTTTAAAATATCTGTGTATATCTATATTCTATACCTCCTTTTGTCATTAATCCAAACAGTCTGTTCATATATAACAGATATACCTGCTATATAGCAGAACACCAAACACACACACTCAGACTCTCATTCATACCTAGGGGCAATTTTATCTTAGACAATCCACCTGCTGGCATGTTTTTGGGAGGTGGAAGGAAACCGGAGAACCTGGAGGAAACCCACTTGGACAGTGGGAGAACATGTGAGACTCCACCCAGAGTGTCATCTGAGCTCAGGATTGAATCTGGGACCCTGGAGCTGTGAGGTGGCAACGATACCTGCTGGGTCACTGCTCTGAACTTGCAAGAGTATCATTTATATAAATAAAATCAATAAATAATGTAGCTATAAAAATAAATATTTTCCTTTACATGTAGGCTATATTTATCCATCCATCTTCTGTACTGCTTATCCTACACAGGGTCATGGGGAGCCTGGAGCCCTATCCCAGGAGACAAGGCAGTGGACACCCTGGATAAGATGCCAATTTTTCAAAGAGTGTAATCACACATACTCACACACTATGGACAATTTTGAAATGACAGTCAGCCTACAAAGCATGTTTTAGGAATGGAGGAGGAAACCAGAGTACCCAGGGGAAGCCCCTGAAACATGGGTGGAGGTGGGATTCAAACCAGCAACCCCGGAGGTGCGATGCAACGGGGCTAACTGCTAAGCCACCATGCCCTCCTGGAGATATATATATATATATATGTATGTATGCATGTATGTATACAGTCAGGTCCGGAAGTAAGTTTTTGTGATTTTGCCTTTATACAACACCACAATGGATTTGAAATAAAACAATCAAGATGTGATCGAAGTGTAGACTTTCAGCTTTATTTTAAGAGGCTCCACAAAAATATGCCATTTGCCATTTAGGAATTACAGCCCCTGAAGAAAAACCCCTTCACAACATCTAGCTAAGTCAAGAACACTCTGGAGAAGGTAGGCATATCATTGTCAAAATCTACAATCAAGAGACACCTTCATGAATGTAAATACAGAGGGTTTACAACAAGGCGCAAACCACTGGTAACATTCAAGAACAGGAAAGCCAGATTAGACTAAGATTCTTTGGATTGATGAAACCAAGATTATGATCCAAAGTATACCACATCATGTGTCAAACATGGTGGAGGCAGTGTTATGGCATGGGCATGTATGGCTGCCAATGGAACGGGCTCATTGGTGTTTATCGATGATGTGACTGCTGACAGAAGTAGCAAGATGAATTCTGAGGTGTATAGGGCTATACTCTCTGCTCACATTCAGCCAAATGCTACAAAACTGATAGGACGCTGCTTCACAGTGCAGGTGGATAATGACCCTAAACATACTGCGAAAGCAACTCAAGACTTTTTGAAGGCAAAGAAATGGAATATTCTTCAATGGCCAAGTCAGTCGCCTGATCTCAACCCAATAGAGCATTTTCACTTACTGAAGACAAGACTGAAAGCAGAAAGATCCACAAACAAGCAGCAAAGGACTGCAAAGGATTTTCGAAGTATTAAAACTATGGTTATATGTACAATTATGTCGCTTTGTCCAAATACCTTTGAGCCCCTGAAAATGGAGGTACTTTGCTTAAAATGTCTGTAATTCCTCAATGGTAAATGCCATATTTTTGTGGAACCTCTTAAAATACAGCTGAAAGTCTACACTTTGATCATATCTTGATTGTTTTATTTCATATCCACTGTGGTTGTGTATAAAGGCAAAATCACAAAAACTCTGTCATTGTCCAAATACTTCCGGACCTGACTGTATATATATACAGTACTGTGCAAAGTCTTAGGCACCCTATTTTTTTAGTACAAACTTTGTTATAGATTTTTATTTATGACTTCGACATTATTGATTCAGTACAAAAACATTCTAGATTTCCAAACATTAGTTTTCCAGCACAAAATTAAATGTCCCAGAAAAATGTTTGTATGTCAGTAAAGAAAGCAGAATATTACTTAAGAGACACTTTTCCTTATAAAACTGCACACATTGTACCTGAGACTACTATTTTTTTTAAAGCGAAGGATTGTCACACCAAATATTGACTTTGTTTCATTCACTGTTTACTGCTCTTTATAGAAGTTTTTTTTTTAATGTAGAAACATTTAATTTCATTATTTTTGAAGGCATCTTTGCTCTACAGCATTTCTTGCATGTGCCAAAGACTTTTGCACAGTACTGTATATATATAATTTATATATATCTCAGCAGTGTGTTTATATAATTTTTGAGGCTTTAGAAAGCTTTCTTTCTCACATATCAAACGGAAGGACTTTTTAAAGGCTGTAATAAATTGTTTCTGTAGTTTTCCTTGTAGCCGGAAGGGGGCGACGCTGTACTTCTGAGTTCAGATCACCTCCGTTATTGTTCACCACAGAGGAAGATGTCCGTCTCGTTTCCTTTGTTGTGATGAATTCCTTATTATAAAAGAAGAAGACAAAATTGCGGATTTAGATTTAATCAGGGACGGTTTAGTTTTATTTGTGATAAGTAAATCTACATCCATCATTGGCTATAATGAGTGGAGGAGTGTATGGCGGGGGTAAGTGTGTGTGTGTGTGTGTGTGTGTGTGTGTGTGTGTGTGTATGAGAGGTGGAAAATGAATGAGCGCCCGCCACGTTTGGCTAAGATCAGATCGCTAGCTATACTGAGATAATCAGAATGTAAACTAGTAGTTATTATTTATTTACCTTCAATGCAGTTAGTGAAATATGCCCCTTTATTTAGCTAGAATGTGTGTGTGTGTGAGAGTGTGTGTGTGTGAGTGCTGCGCAGTGACTGCATCGCGGTTACAGAACAACTTCATCTTCAGTGTGAAGTTTTGACTGAAAACCATAATGACTGCACTGATCTCCTGATTAGTTCAACTTCTGGGTTTACCGTTTCATAGTGTGTTAACTTTTCCTTTTCTGTTTCTTAAATCTATCTATCTATCTATCTATCTATCATTCTGTACACCCATTCTATCCTATCAAGCCACTCATCCATTCTATTTATCTATTCATCCTATCCTATCCCTCCATCAAACCATTCATCTTGTCTTATCGCACCCGTCCATCGATTCTATCTTTGCACCCATTCATTCTATACTATCTATCTATCTATCTATCTATCATCAATCCATCCATCCATCTATTCGTCCTATCCATTGCGCCTAGTCTACCCTATCTGATCTCATCCATCTATCCATTCTATCCTACTGCTCCCTCCATCCATCCATTCTCTCTTATCTCCTCTCCATCCATCCACCCATCCATTCTATCCTATACTATATCTCCTATCCCTATATCCATCCATTCTCTATCTATCCAACCAGCCATCCAGCCATTTATCTTATCTAACCTTTCATCCTGTCCTATCCATTCTATTCTTTCTACCCTATCTCTCCATTCTATCCTATCTATCCATCCATGCAATCTATCTATCTACCATCCATTGCATCCTGTCCTATCCTATACATCTATCCATTCGGTCCCATCTATCCTATCTATTTATCCAGTCTTTCTATCTATCTACCATCCATTGCATTTTATTCTATCCTATTTATCTAAGTAAACAATGTTAAATAAAGATGTAGCTAAAGCCATGGTTCTCAGAGTGGCTGAGGTGTGTGATGTATATCCAGGCGGTCTGTGACTGTGTTGCTTTTTAAAAATCACACAAATGTGGTGGAGATTACTATCAGCTACTATCGAGGTTGTTTAGAATGTAGTAATTATAAAAGCCTACTTGACTGATTACTTTAAATAAAATGAGCTCAGTAACTCTAAAACTCAATAACTAAATAAGTATAAATATGTTTAAATAACTTTATAACATTAACCTGATTGTAATTTTAATAAAACCAGAGTCCTGTCAATGTGACGGTATTTCAAATCTACATCTTGATGTGTGGAGAGTTCAGGAATTAAAAGCTTTAATGGTTCCACTAAATTAATATAATGGCTCACATTTGCCATATTATTCTTTAAATGAAATCTGTCGTGTGACAGACTTAAAGGGTTGCTGGAATTGTTTTTTTGGTTTTTGGGTGGGGTCCCTGGCTTATAATGCATGTGCCTGTCATTTTATTATTTTATGTTTCTATTCAATATATTGTTCAAGAGTGACAGGAAATAAATGTATAATAAGTAAACAGTGCAGGTATATGTATGATGTTATGGTGCAGTCAAAGCCAGACAGGATGAATAGCATTCATACGAGTGCACACTAAACAATAATTCAAACTGTGCTATATCACAATTTATTGATATTCGCACCCATTTCTAAGAAATCTGCTCTTTTTCTGTCTACCAGACGAGGTTGGCGCGCTGGTGTTTGATATCGGCTCCTACTCCGTGAGGGCTGGTTATGCTGGAGAGGACTGCCCCAAGGTAAGAGGGAAGCCTCGAATTCACGTTCACCGTGTAATACACGTGTGAGGTTTGCTATAAAGATGTGTTGATTTGCAGGCTGACTTCCCCACCGTGATTGGCGTGACTGTGGACAGGGAAGATGGCACTACACCGATGGAAACAGATGGGGATAAGGGCAAGCAAAGTGGAACGACATACTACATCGATACCAACCAGCTCAGGGTGCCACGGGAAAACATGGAGGTCATGTCACCTCTTAAAAATGGCATGAGTAGGTGTCTTTCTGTCATTGCTGTTTATTTTTATGGATGCAGACAAAAAATATAGGCCAAAATACTAGAACTTGAAATAATTAGGAATAATTTTTATCTAATTGTTGTGAAAAAGATATTTTTGTTTAAGTGCAAAAGTGTATTTTTGTTTTTGATAAAATGTTACATAATCGTTATTTCTCCTAGTTGAAGACTGGGACAGCTTTCAGGCCATTTTGGACCACACCTACAGAATGCACTTCAAATCCGAGCCTAGCTTGCATCCCGTGCTGATGTCAGAAGCCTCTGTAAGCTCTACACAAACTTTAATTTCCTTATTAAACATATCATCCTAACTATTCTGACTGACACACACATGCACATTTATTGTCTGGTTTTAATTTATATTCAGTGGAACACACGAGCCAAGAGGGAGAAGCTGACAGAGCTTATGTTTGAGCATTACAACATCCCTGCTTTCTTCTTGTGTAAAACAGCCGTGCTGTCTGCGTATCCTTCACTATCAGTTTGTCTACTGTTTGAAGTGTTTTTCCCCTTTAGGTCTCAGTACATGTCTACACTAACCAGAGCTCATGTAATGAGAAAATATTGGTATAATCATGTCTGATACATGTAGCAGCATTCTTAACTCTTAATCATATCAGATTTGCAAATGGACGATCCACTGGTTTGGTGTTAGACAGCGGTGCGACGCACACGACTGCTATTCCAGTGCACGATGGTTATGTCCTGCAGCAAGGTAAATAATCCTTCTGGTCTCTTAGCTTTTGAGTAAAGAAAAGTATTTTCTCACATATTTGAGAGGTCTGCAATCACTGTTAGGTTTAACTGTGACAACACACATAAAGACAGATGAGCTAAACCAGTGATCACAAGGGACCTGCTAAGAAATTAAGGTGCTGATTTAAGCAGGAAATATCAGCAGTGCAACATATGCATGTATGGTTGGTAATCTCCTTTTCACTTACATACAGCATAAGATTGGTTGAGGTGTGTTTAATAACAGTGCACAGCAATAATCTGATTATTATCTGATTTTAGCAGTTCTTTCAGATATTTATGTAAACAGTATATCACAGTATCCTAAATCAGATCCAGGCTGTTTTATATTTCAAGACATTGTGATAACACAAGAAATCCAGAGGACACCTGATTGTAGCTCAGTAATCAGGATATTCACAACATGTATACTATTACTTTTTCATCTTTCTACATCAGGGATGTCCAAAGTCCGGCCCCAGGGCCAGATGTGGCCACAGACAGATGTTAACTAGCCCAGTTCTTCTCTGTTAGAATGTATGATAGGTTGAATGTATGATATGCTACACTGTTCACCTGATTTGTATATAAATCCACCCTTTGAACTCATATTCATATATTAGTACATTATATATTTAAATATACTGTGGAAGACATATTATATG
Source organism: Pangasianodon hypophthalmus (assembly GCF_027358585.1). Lineage (NCBI taxonomy): Eukaryota > Metazoa > Chordata > Actinopteri > Siluriformes > Pangasiidae > Pangasianodon > Pangasianodon hypophthalmus. The sequence goes on from NC_069711.1 coordinate 20,231,654, forward strand.
TCACATATACAGTACAGGAGTGTTCATGTACATAGAGAAAAGCTCCTGAAGCAGTAAATAGACTTAACAGCTGAAGGAAGCACAGCATTTTGTGATCATTAAGACATTCACTGGCATTGTGAACTAAATAAGATTTTTGGTGATGCATTGTTTTGTACATATAAACACACTCAATTGTGCAAAAAGCTTAGCAGTTGAATAAACAATCCTTGTGTATCATACTGTATATTGGCACTGAGGGTCTGTTCTGTACTTTTTCCAGGCATTGTCAAGTCCCCACTTGCAGGTGACTTCATGAGCATGCAGTGTAGAGAGCTGTTTCAGGAATTAAATGTCGAAATCATTCCCCCATACATGATTGCATCAAAGGTGAGGCTTTGTCTATTAAGTCGATTTTATTTTTGCATGCCATATCCATAGATGAAATTTTTATTCCACAGTGTAGCATGAAGAGTAAGGAGCCTTTTTTTTGCACGTCACCTGATCATGTCATGTTATTGTGGAAGTGGAACAGCTAAAAAGTATTTTTGTACTTGAAAACAACTTCAATTTGATAGCGCATGTCCTTGGTTAGATGGTGTACAATTCATCTGTTGTAAATACTTAAGATAAAATGCTCCTTTGTCTCCATTTCCCGTCTCTAAATGGCCTCTGATTTCGTGAGTAAAGCTGGCTTTATACTGTACGATATTCCAGCCCAGTTTTGCTGTCGGAGACAAAAATTGCACCTTGTAAAAGAACTCTTTGGTTGTAAGTTGAGATCGGAGTTGTGTCAGTGCCGGAAAATTTGAGTGAATTTGAGTACAATGCTTATCTAAAATCCACCAATAGGAGGACTCCTTTGGATTACACAAAACTCACAGTACAGCTACAAATATGATGGCAACGTGCTAATGGAAGGAAAAGATATCCTTATTACTTCACTTTGAAGAATGTTTGTTTGTGCGACCCCATTTTCTGCACAAGTCCGCATCTCACTGATTGATGATGGAAGCAGAGTGTAGTAATTTTGTCAATAGAGGATCTTCATTGTATAATCTGAAATTGAGAACACATGTTATCACCCAGTCTGTTATAGAATTCAGCCAAGATTTTATTGGGATCATCTCATGCAGTGTGACAAGTTAATCCTGTTAAAAGACCACTGAAATCCCACAGTGCAAAAACTGGATTAAGTCACAGCAGAATTGTGAATGGGACAAAAAATGGGTAGTTTATAACATAACAAGGTGCTCTTTAAGGGTGAGCACAAAATACAGACTTAAATAACTTTGGCCTTAAATCCTGGGACTGAGCATGATGGAATTGTGGGAGACTAGCAGTCCTTCATGATTGAAACGCGTTTGTATTTCTGTTTCATGTTGTGTTTAAAACAGACTCTGAAATGCAGCATTGTTGAAGTATAAACAGTAGTTGAAGTGAAGTATAAAAGCCCTAACTTTAAAGATTTCTTATTAACACCAGTGCTGTTGCACGTATTGCAACTATTTATACTGCTGTTTTCTTATTAAAGGATTCAGTACGTGAAGGTGCACCAGCCAGCTGGAAGAAGAAAGAGAAACTACCTCAAGTTACTCGCTCATGGCATAACTACATGTGTAATGTAAGGACGTGCAGTTGTATAGAGACTCAGAGACGATGCTACAGGTCTACTGTATGATGATAACCTAATGCTCTGACACACTCAGGTCTAATCAGCTGTGTTCATATTTGCAGACTGTTATTCAAGATTTCCAGGCCTCAGTCTTGCAGGTTTCAGATTCACCTTATGATGAACAGTATGTCCATCTATTCTCTTCTTACTTCACTTCAAACAAAATGCACAGATGTTATAATTAGCTGGTCACAGCTGGTCCTTCCCTGGAGGAAGAGAAATCCATCATTGTGGTCTTGTTGCCTTTGCAGGGTGGCTGTTCAGATGCCGACTGTTCACTATGAGCTGCCTAACGGCTACAACTGTGACTTTGGAGCTGAACGACTGAAGATTCCTGAGGGGCTTTTTGACCCTTCTAATGCAAAGGTAGGCACTGTTAAACAATTTTCCCTGTGATTTACTGTTTCTTTCTACAGACAGTATCGTCTCTAAAGGTGCACTTTGTGTGTTTGTGTGTGTTTTATAGGGCCTGTCAGGAAACACCATGCTTGGAGTAGGCCATGTTGTGACCACCAGTGTTGGCATGTGTGACGTTGATATCCGACCAGTAAGAGCTTTTTACATTATACAACTAAAAATGGGTCTCCTAAGTGGGGTAAACGTCTAATCATCAGGAGATCATGAATGACCATTAGTCCAGGAAAGCATAATTAGCTCTGTTCTCTGGGTGGGAAGGACAGCCTTCCTCCTTTTTCCCGGTTGATCAGAATGACACTAGCTAGTTGTTGTCATCTGTTAGCTCACACATACAGAATAGGAGAGTTAGCACTCTCCTCTTGGCATGTTTCTCTGTCCTATGACAATGCATGAGCAACAGTTCACAAAGATATAGTGGCTGGATTCACGTCTCAGAGAAAGTTTGTTTGCTTTCATCTTCCCTGGTTCGTAACTGTTAAGAGAAATTTGGCAAACAGGAGGGAACTGACAATGACTAAATTGGATATAAATCCAAAACAAACTTTGATACTTTGGGCATTTCGCACCTATTAGTCTGAATCAAAGTGAAATTGATATTTTTGGTTTGTCTGCTGTTTTGTTTGGTTTTCACACTGCACATAATTAAAGGAACTGAAAAGCAAAAAAAGATGGTAGCTGAGGGGTGTGCTGTATAAAAAATACAAACGTATTTGTAAAATTCTTTCATTCCTTCGTCAAAAAAAAACCATTTTTGTGTATTGCATCCAGTTTTTATTTTCTCTTTTTGTTTGTTAGTCCAAATATCCAGAACACATCACATTTCCGCAGTATTACAGCTCTGTCTTTTGGCTCAATTTAAAACCTCACATCTAAAATTGATATTTTCTTCACTTTCTGCAGTTTCGATTCATAATCGAATCACTTTCTCACTGTGGTGATTTCACTGTGTTCACATCGCTCAGCTGCTCTTGGACCGGCTGTTTTGCTATCAGAGTGCGCTTGCTGGGTTCTCACCTGTTTTAATGAGCTTTGCCGAGGGGGAAAACGCAGCCGGGTTCAATTCAACCGGACTAAACAATGCATATGTGAAAGCACGCTTTGATATTTTGAATAGATCCTGACAGCACTTGTGGTGATTTTTTTTTTTTCTTTTTTTTCAGGGTCTGTATGGCAGTGTGATAGTTACTGGAGGAAACACTCTCATCCAAGGATTTACAGACAGACTAAACAGAGAACTGTCTCAGAAGACACCACCGGTTTGTTCTACTGCATAAATCTATATATAATATAATCTACGCACAAAATGTGCTATGCTTTGTTTCATCCAGTGTAGATGTGTCTATTATTAGGCTTAGATTATGCGGAGCATCCATCATACGAGTCCCAGTGAATGAGCTGTTACTATAGAAACAATAACATATTAGAATGAGTGATTAATATAACTCTGTGATTTGCCTTACAGACAGGGATACTATTAGAGCTGGTTTTATAGAAAAATAATCAAGAACTTCCATCCAATCAGATTAAAAAAATTTAACAAATAATGCAACTTTTATTCAATTCTAAAAAAATATTCATGCACTTTTTTTTTTTTTTTGCTGCAGAGTATATGGTGTTAAAAAGACATAGCTAGAAGTAGCTGATACTTCATTGTGCAATTGCATCTTATTTATTTATTTTGACCCCAATTTTGATTATTTTGAAATATACACTGCCTGGCCAAAAAAAAAAAAAAAAAAAAAAGTCGCACAATCTAATATTTTGTTGCACTGCATTTAGCTTTAATTACGGCACACATTCGTCCTGGCATTGTTTCAACAACCTTATGCAACTTCACAACATTTATTTCCATCCAGAGTTGCATTAATGTTTGGCTGAGATCTTGCATTGAGGACAGGAGAGTCGGACCGCTCCGTAAAGTCTTCTCCAGCACATCCCAAAGACTTTCAGTGGGCTTAAGGTCAGGACTCTGTGGTGGCCAATTCATGTGTGAAATGATTCCTCATGCTCCCTGAACGACTCTTTCGCAAGTTAAGCCTGATGAATCTTAGCATTTTCATCCTGGAATATGCCTGTGCCGTCAGGGAAGAAAAAGTCCATTGACGGGATAACCTGGTCATTCAGTACATTCAGGTGCTCAGCTGACTTCATTTTATTGCCACACAATGAGGCTGAGCCTCGACCTGACCAACTGATGCAACCCCAGATCATAACACTGCCTCCGGAGGCTTGTACAGTAGGCACTATGCATGATGGGTGCATCACTTCATGCATTTCCCTTCTTACCCTGACACGCCCATTGCTTTGGAATAGGGTAAATCTGATTTTATCAGACCACATGACCTTTTTCCATTGCTCCACAGTCCAGTCTTTATGCTCCAGAGCAAATTGAAGTCATTTTTCCCGATTAGCCTCACTAACAAATGGCTTTCTTGTGGCCACACAGCTGTTTAGTCCAAATCCTGTAAGTTCTCATCATATTGTGCGTGTGGAAATGCTCTTACTTTCACTATTAAACATAGCCATGAATTCTGTCAATTTTTTTTTTTACGACGTGACATCAAGCGTTTTAAAGATCTCCGATCACGATCATTCAAGATTTTTTCCCGACTACATTTCTGCTGTAATGTTGACAGTTCACCACTATCCTTCCAGGCTTTAATAATGCACTGGACATTTCATAACCCAGTTCCAGTGATTTCAGCAATCTCCTTAGTTGTTTTCTTTGCTTGATGCAGGCCAACAATTTTCCCCTTCAGGAACATCTTTTCCACGACCACGGGATACGTAATCTGCCATGGTTGTTTAAGAAATGAGAAGCTACACACTGCATCAGTTAAGGTTAAAAGAATTGTTGCCAGCTGAAACATATTAATCACTGCAGTAATGATCCAGTCATAGGCTCTTAAGTATTTGCTTATTTAAACCCAAACAGCGACCTTTTTTTTTTTGGCCATTCAGTGTATATAGGATAAAAGCTGAACTGAAAATTTTTCCAAATTGTTAACATGTATTATTATTATTATTATTTATACTGTGTTGATATTTTTCCATCTGCATGTCCAATAATTAATATAATGCAACTTGTCTAAATCTAGTGCATTTTATAAGCATATGTACACAATTTTTAATTTGTAATGCATTATCAGTGCATTACACTGTTGGATAAAATGCTCACACTAAAGCCTCTTAATATTTCTAATTCAGGACTGTTTACACAGATTTGAGACCGGTTTAGCAATTTCTATTTCTAGATGTCTTTTCTAAATTCTAGAAAAGCTTAAGTATAGAGAGAATGCTTTAGAATTTTTAACCCAACTTTGTGCCATCCTATTAATTAGCCTCTTTGGAGCACAACCACAGTGAAATTGTTTATATTTCACAGAGTATGCGCTTGAAGTTAATAGCCAACAATACGACTCTGGAGCGCAGGTTCAGTGCCTGGATCGGAGGGTCTATCCTGGCATCACTGGTGAGTACTGCTTCACACGTTTTCAGTGCTGTGGGTGTATTGAGGAAATACAGAGCTGTCTTGTTGGTGGTTTTCATCATTATATTTTATCTTCATCTTTAGGGAACCTTCCAACAAATGTGGATTTCCAAGCAGGAGTATGAGGAAGGAGGGAAGCAGTGTGTAGAGAGGAAGTGCCCTTGACCAACTCCAGCTTTTTTTGCCATTTGATTCTTTAACTAAAAAAAAAAAAAAAAAAAGTTTCTGGTAGAACAGGCCTTCTTAGTGGACTCAGGAACATAAAGGACACTTGTGCTAAAATTATACAAAAATTAGTTCTGCTTTCTTATTAAACATTTTTGATTTTATAACTCTGTATTAATTGTCATGGTCACACTCTTTTCTATACTCTATATAGTGTTTTTTGTGTCATATTTGGCAATTCAGAGAAAAGATTCAATTCTGTATTTTAGATAATAATGGTGTGTTATTTGGCACATATACAAGGAAACTGATCATCCTTCAAGTTGGCTGCAGAGAAAATGATTAAAGTAAGCAATATATACAGTAAACTACTTGTGTTTTTAATCAGCAATTGGCTATTTTGAAAATAAAGTTTTTTTGTGACAGCTTTGTGTTTAAGTTTCTTTGTATCATGGATCATTATGCATTTGAAACTTGCATTATTGATATTTAGTTTCTCTATCAATCTGATGCAAACAGCAGAAGCCATCATGTCCAAAATGACCAGTCAAATAATTAAGAATTACTCAGAGATGCGAGATGCCTTTCAGAAGTCAATTTCAATTTTCACATAGCACTCAGAACACAGACATCTTATATAATCCATACTCAGTGCTTTACTCAGAGCAAGTCCTGACTGAAATGCTGTGCTGCACCTGCATTAAGACTTCATTAATAAGCTAACACCAGTATAAAAGGCCAGGGATCAATCCACACATGAAGAAATGGGTTCATATAATTAGCAACATTGACTTTTAGCCTCGGCCGTCTCATGCTTGTGCAGTCTTTTTAGGGAAAACCTCAGTCAGTTTCTTCTGATTTTGTTTCTCTCTCCTTTGTCTCCTTGCTTTACTCCTCAGGTGCTTCTCAAGACTTAGCCTGAAATTAAGGGGAAAAAAAAAAAAAGAAATCGCAAGTAAGCATGTACTGCAGTCTGAACTATTTTGCTAGTCAGTGAGTTTTAAATCCAGGATTTCAGCCTTACCTTGTATAAGGGCTAACAAATGATGGTGTATAGAAACGTTTCCTCTTGTAGATCTTGTTCATGTACCAGGGGACAGGGTGTTCTCTAAAACGGTACCTATTTCATAAAGATAAAAACGCCATGTTACACTCAAATTCTATTTCCACACGCAGGCATGTCATCAGTTATAACAGAGGATAGAACTAATGTAACTGCTTACCAGAACATTTTGCCAAAAACGTTTCTCCTCCATTCTCCAGGTCTGGCTTTTTCTTGTCCTGTCTGTAGTAAACGGAGGGCGTCTTCTCGCTCTTTCACGACGGTGTCAAGCCTCTGCATAGATCTTTCCACCTAATAATACATCATCTTGGGTTATTTTTCTAAATCAGTGGTTCTCAAAGAAGGTTTTGGAGACCCAGGTGGGTCTGTGATTTGTTACAGTAGTGGAAATCACAACCCACTATTATCATAGAGATTATATTTATTACAGAGTTCTTGTAGTTATTAGTCTGTTTGTTTGGTCAGTGAAATTCAGTGAGTTTAATTCAAACTTCTGAGGATGGATAGTTCAGGAATAAAATGCCCAGTGGCTCCATTAAATAGCCAAAATATTATTATGCCAATTTAAATAATGGGCCTAATATTTAAAATAGCTTGATTATGTTAATTAGAAATTGTGTCGAGGGAATCTGTGTAATTTATTTTACAGTTAAAGGGGTTTCTGGCTGCAGAAGTTTGAGAACCCCTGAATGTGTGTGTCCATGTAAAATCAACAATGCATACACACATCCTGTCTTACTGGTGCCATCACTGACTTTGAACTAAGAGGCTATATATAAATTAAAAGCACTGTGGTTTTTCTACAGAATATAACTGTATTTTATAGGAGAGCCATCACAAGTTTTTTTAAATGACATTAACCAAATTGGTAACTAAAATCAGTAAGTAATGCATTAACCTACGCTGAACAGAATAAATAATAATTTAATTATACTTGGAGTACATTTTAATGTATAAATGTCATTTAAACAGTCGAAAAATAGTGATAAAACAATGCCACACTGATGGTATACAGTCACAACCTTACTTATCAGAGCTTTAAAATATCTGCTCACCTTCTTAATGCGTTCTGGACTAGGCATCGGAACACACTGCCTTTTCGCCTCTTGTTCTATAGTATGCAACATATTCTTTTCCTTTAGAAGAACATACCTGCAACATAAAACAAATATGATCATAGGATCAATAAATGATCAGCAGGAACACAAAGTTTGATCTTTCATGATCAAAAATTAATTTTGTCAAGTTAAATCCAATCTGCATTGCTGTATTGCACACTGTGTCAGACTTTAGATGGTGTATTTAATGGATGCATCCTAACACAAACTGTGCAGCAAGCAAGTGAGGCACACACACAAAACAAGCTGAAAATGAATTTCAGTCATTACAATTAACCCCGTCAAAATTCAGGGTCAGGGCACTCCTACCTAATATTCAGATGCTGTTGTAAGCAAAATCTGTGTATCATGCTTAGTGTTATTTAGAACCACAAACAGCGCTGAAAGTGTAAAGACTGATGCCTGCATTTGACATATGCAAATGTTTGCGCAGGCTGAGAACGAAAACAATTCAACATTGCTTCTGAGGATACAAACATATTGCCAATAAACCAAATAAGTGTTTGCTTTTTTTAATTTTACTTATTAAATTTGTCAGTGTATTGTGTTATCATATTACATGGTGAGCGCTCTGCATAGCTAAACAGCAGTGGACAGCGATGCTAGCCCCGCCCCCATCATAACCCCGCCCCCATGTTGATGCCCATTTTGAGCAGGTAACAAAATATATTCTGGTAGCCAAGGTGGGGGGAACATCATTCCAGATTTTTGGTACCAAATTAGAAAGAAGCTGTTTGTTTTTGACTTATTTTAGCATTAATCTCTAAGTTTTATTTACAGAGAAATCTTAAAATTTTCTCATTTTCTCTTTTTAATTTTTTAATGGTCTGGTTGAAAGCAGTTACGAGAGAATTTTTATAAATCTATCAGCTCTTGTTGCATTAAATTCGAGATCTTTGTGCATGTTCCTGTTGGTTATGTGATCTGTTACACTTTTGCAGAACTCCACTGTAAGTGAGACTCAGATTTGGTTTTTATCTCCCAGGTTAAAAAAATTATTAGATTGACTGATTATTAGAAATCTGAGTGCAATCAAATGTAAAAGTTACCATAGCTTGTGCAAGTCTTCATTACTCTTTGCTCTAAGCTGTTTGACTGTCCATGGAGAACCTATGAGAATTCAAACAAACAAACAAATAAACAAACAAACAAACAATGTCATGGTGGATGATTAAGAATAATCAGCTTTCATAGTCACATGTTTAAAATGCTCTCCCTAAACATGACAATAAGAGCAATTAATAGAAGAAACAGAGGAAACTCATAGCTAAAACAATAAAAATAAGCAAGATATGAACATATCTATAAAAAATTAGGTCTTGAGCAGTTTTGTAAATGTGATGGAGAGTCAGTGGGACCTGATTTAACTGCAGTCTCTCCCCAGTTTTCAGGCAGGTCAAAGAATTCCTCAAGACCCCATCTGCTGGAGGATGTGTGCACAAGGCGAGCATGTTCAGGACGGCTGAATCGAAAAGGAATGTAGTTTTGCCTAAAAAAAGTAGATAAGACAGTTAATAAGCTCATAATTCCATTTCTTAATGATGCTCACTTATCCATTCACATTCATAGCTTCCTGCCTTGCTAGCAAAGGTTAACAAAACATGGCTTACAGTTACACAACAATTTAAAAAAATATATACCTTTGTAAGCAGGAATGATATCTAACCAAGGTATGCGATGAATATTGAGCTTTGTTTGGCAAAGATATTTTAACAACGCTTTGAAATTGTCTGCAAACTGCGGCAAGACGGCATGCAGTGGCCGCGGCCATCTTGAAAAGCAATGTCAATGTTGAGCAGGGTTGCCAGATAATTAACATTTCAGGGCTACCAGAGCCCGTATCACAGTGACCTGCATATTTAATTCCTTATTAGATTATCCTCCATTAGAAACGTTATTTCAGTACCAGCTGGAGCTGGTCTTTTTTTTAAATTTTTTTTATTATTTTTTTTATTTGGAACAAACCTCTGATCACGCTATAAATAAAAAAGACAAAATAATAATAATAATGGGTTTGAATCCCACCTCCTCACTGTGTGCAGGAAGTCTGCATGTTCTCCAGTGATTCAGGGTTTCCTCCGCGTTCTCCGGTTTCCTCCCCTAGTCCAAAGACATGCGTTGTAGCTTGATTGGCATCTCCAAATTGTCCGTAGTGAGTGAATGGGTGTGTGAATGTGCCCTGGGCTGGCATCCTGTCCAGGGTGTCCCCCGCCTTGTGTCCCCTGGGATAGGGTCCAGGTCCCCGTGACCCTGTGTAGGAAGCGGTACAGAGGATGGATGGATAAATAGAAATTATTGCTCCCGTCAGCTTCAAACTGAAGAACTATAGTCTCTGCAGGAATTGAGGGTTTCAGCCCAATTTGGCAACATGGGTTCTCACCACATCGTATTCGCTGGTCCAGGTTTTTACCTTTTACAAATTGATTATCTTGTCTGTGCGGTGTTCGGATATATTTAGACACATTAAATGTTTCGGTATTTTTTTGTTTTTTGTTTTTTAGAAAATGTAAATATGTGATCCTATTCTTACGTGACGTGTAGTTTTTACTTATGTGATGTGATTGAGGTAGGACACGGTGAACAATTACCAAAAAATAAAATGTTAGTAAAAACGCTTAATAGTATGCTTTTTTTAAATAAATTGATGTATTGTGTATAAATAACCTAAAATAAATATGAATTAAGCGTGAACGTCGACTGAAACCAATAAGAGACTTTACTTCCGTCGCGCATGTGACGTCACTACTAACTGCTGGACCAATCAGTGAAGTTCTCGGTAAAGCACTGCCCAAAACAATCATGGCGGCGTTGAGCGTCCTGAGGGCTGCGGCGGCGTTTGCCGCCAGGATAAATCCCTTAAAACGGGCAAATCAGTCGTCAGATCTACTTTCCAGGGCAGTAGTGCGCTCAGAACAAGGTAAACCATGCATATGTTTGTGGAACTTCATCAAATATTCCTGCAGACGCTGTATTATTAGCAGTGACCTTGTCCTCGCTGTGTTCCAGCTGCTTAAGCTAGTAAGCTAAGAAGACAGGCAGTGTTCTAAACGGATACCTTCTTCCTACAGAAGAACACTGCGCAGGGTATTAAATTAAGGCTTTTACATTATATGGAGCGCGTTTATGTTCAGTTTGGAGCTGTTTGGTGTTGAAGAATGGATTGTTGTGGCGATTCTATAGGCAACGCTAATCTAGGTACTATTACAGCAGGTGTATTAATAACACCACTTATAGTATTAGCTATCACTGGCTAGGTGGCATTTGTTTAAGTATTAAATATTTAATATTTAAGTAGCGTTAGCAGACTAATGTTTATCAAGCTGAGTACAGCATTACAGTTAGACACATAAGCCAAATATCGCCTGTTAATCAGCTACTCAGTGTTCTGAAGCCAATAATCCTTTTATTCTGGTTCCTTTCCAAAATTTCTCCAATTACTACAGTGCTTATCTAGTTAAATATATAATGTGTGTGTGCGTGTGTGTGTGTGTGTGTGTGTGTGCGCGCATATATATAGTACTGTAATATTACAGCTGGTTAACAGCTCCTTCACCATAGGATACAATGCAGTCCACCCTTCATTTTGTATCAGGAAATTACCAAAACATATAAATGAATAATAAAACATGGTGTGCTCAAATAGGAAAATAATCCATTACAGAGTTATATCACCCTGAAGTTAATTGTTTACAGCATACACCAAAGTGTTTTATTCCTCTTGTACCACAGCAATTTGTCAACTATTACTATTAATTTTGAATTTATTAAAGAACAGTGCATCATGCTTTTACCTGTGTACAATTATGAGTATTTTAATGTTGTGGAATATCCACAAGGTAAGTTAGCTTCTGTTATCATTTATGTTATAGTGGCTATAAACAGTTGTTCCATCTCTGGCCTCTTTTTTTTTTCCCCCATACACACACAGCTTGACATGTTGCAGAAAAAACAGAAAGAAAAATTCCTGTCCTGAAGTCTCTCCCATGGCAGAAAACTAACTGACTGTTACAACAGGCTGACACTGATGTTTATTCAACATAAATGTTGAATAAACAGCTTCTTACACAAAGTTTCACAATGTCACTGATCATTAGTTGTTACTATAGAAAAGATTGAACACATTGGAATGACTGCTGTGCTTTGCCAGCACTATTGTCAGAGGTGATGCTGTAGGAAATTAATCACATCATGACCAATCAGAATTGAGAATTTAACAATGCTGTGGTATAACAAAAACACCTGAACCCTAAGAACATTTGGAACAGAATCGCAGGGTCAGTTCTACTCCATTGGCATGTCCAAGGCTTGACTGGCTGTTTTCTGACAAATAGCCCATATGTTGGCTTTCAGCCTCGACACAGCTGGTATCAGCTTCTCTGCAATGTATTAAATTGTTAGCCATGCAGAGCAGGTCAGGTGTCTGCCACTTACAGGATGACAATATGAATAAACTATAAATTGCATATTAGTGCGCATTTAACAACAAAGTGTGAATAGGCTTACATTTATTTGAGTTAAGATATTGATAGGTACGCTAACGGTATCAAAACATGTACTTCATGACATGTACTATCAATATTTTGAGCCGTTTCGTAGAATTCTCAATCTGGGACCAGTGTAGAAGACAGGAGGCTCTGTAACTCACTGTACTATGCTTTTGTAACAGTTGCTGTCCGTTATGGAAGCCATGGGAAGAGAATGTTTGTCATCAAACCCACTGACTTTTATGACAGAAGATTTCTCAATTTACTGGTAAGTCTAAAAAAAAGTAGTCATTAGACAAACCTGGTTTCAGAATGTTGGTTTACTTTTTGGAAAAAAATGGCTACATACTGAAATCTGTTGTCGTTTTGTTGTCACCTGAAGTTATTTGTTAGTTTATAGAAGTTGGCGAGGACCACACAATTGTTATCCCTGATAAATAAAAGCATAGCACTGAAGGAGGGTGTACTTTCTTTTTCCCATGACTGTAATTACAGCCTTAATCAAGGAGAACATTTGGAGAAGGACTGGTTAGAAGAATAATATAAATATAAATATAAGTGTATAAGATGGTTGGATAGTGTGTCGTTTTGACTCCAGTTCACAGTTCTTCTCTTCTCTCTACATCAGCAATATTACATCCTGCTCACTGGGATTCCCGTTGCAGCGTTTGTGACATTTGTGAATGTTTTCATCGGTAAGTTACGCTCCCATTAGATGTGACATTATTGATGACGCATAGTTTATTTGGGATGTAACATGGTCATTATTTCCTAGGTGAGGCTGAATTGGCTGAAATCCCTGAGGGCTATGAGCCAGAGCATTGGGAGTACTATAAGGTACAGTTTTTATAACTATATTGTAATATTATTTCAGTGTGCACACTACAGATGTGGTCAGGTTGTGTTTTTGTTGACTTGACAGATCTGTCTAGACACTAAATGTGTACAAACTATATGCTATATTATGGATTTCTGTGTTTCATTGTATCCAAGCATCCCATTACTCGATGGATTGCCCGGAACATTTACGACAGCCCAGTGAAGGATTATGAGAAAATGATGGCACTTATCCAAATTGAGGCTGAGAAGGCTGAAATGAGGTAAGCTGTTAATGATCAGGACTCACCTGCTTTTTCAATATTATATACCTTTTTTTGTACACATGGACAAAGAACTAATTACGTAAATGACAGTCATGCTATTTCTGTTAACAACGGGCCTCATTTATCAATCTTTTATTAAAGTTATGTGTAATGTTTTCGTCGGCCAGACTGAACTAAAATTCCTGCCATGTTTACAAAAATTTTGTGAAGTGCTTTTCTTCATAGTCGAATGTGTATGTTGATAAATGCCAATCACCCGTAAATTATCTAGCACATTCATGGTACAATTGATGTTTATGTTTACTGATTTGGTGTTGAAAAAAACAAACAAACATGTGACTATAGCAACAGATTTCTAAATAAATGAAAAATGGATGTTCAGATTTCTCTCTTATTAAGTCGTATGCAGATAGACAGTCAGCATTTAATCAAGATCCTAATAACACTGTAAGCGCTGGAGAATTAACAAAAAATCTAAGTGTTTAGCATTTATATGAACCTAAGAGTTTTAAACACTTCTTTGCATTAAGCAGACTACATAGTTGTCTGTGTTTAGAGACATCCATCTTTGAGGGAAGTTAATTCAACATGGCAACAAATTTTGATTTTGGGTTCAATTTTAAAATTTAACATCTAGAAAAAAAAAAACAAGCATAAAACATTTAAATAGCATACATTCATTTGAACAGTGAAAGGCCAATGTTAAGATTAATCTTTTTGTAATGTTATGAAATTTGTAATTGCCCCTGTTAAATTTAACAAATAAAGTGTAATGATGCACTGAAATGTACAATATATCATGCTTAAGTTTGTTCGCTGCAATGCATCAATGCGGCAAAGTATTATGGGTGCCAAAACATTGGTATACAACTTTATTAACTTAACCATCTTAAGGAGTCCTCTGCTCAGCTCTATTTCACCTGGGAACTATTTTCTAGGCTGTAAAAATGTAAAGTGAAGTCTATAATGAAGAACCTAATGAGATCAGTATTGCCAGGCAATATTTTGAATTGTTTTTTAAATGTTTTCTTGGAAATTCAGATAATATCACAGTAACGTCTTTAAAAATGAAAGGTGTTACTGCGTGGATTTCATTAGTTTCTGCTTATTTTTATAACGAATAACATGACTTGATTTCTTTCTTCATAGACAAAAACAACTTGAGGTTCGGAAGCACATGAGAGCAAAAGGAGATGGACCCTGGTTTTATATTGATACAATTGATAAGAATCTAATCGACCAGAGCCCCAAAGCAACACCTGACAATTAAACCTGGAGGGACATCTGATGATCACCTCGAACCTGCCCGAACTATTGTCATTATACAATGTATAATGGATACTGATATTTGTGCAAATATATTTGTGTTCTTTTGCCACTGGCACCAATAAAGTGTAGAAGCCAAATTCTAGTTTTCTGATTAATTAAAAAAAAAAAAAATTTTAAACTTTAAATTGCTAATAATAATAATAATAATAATAATAATTTTGGGGTGACACTCGCTGATATACAGGCCGTCAACCCAAATTTGGCATTTATTTTTCCTGAACATATGACAATAGAATGGATACTTTGATTAGTTCCAGGAGAAAGTGTAAAAGTGTGACCATAAAAAAACGGTCATGTATCCGTAACTGTTTTACACCTGAAAATGAAAATAGAGGAGAATACACACAGGTTGGTTGAATGTCAGTTCTTCGGGGAGAGTTTCAGAAGGGGTGAAGGAGCTAGTTGCAATCATACATTACACAGTTCGACACTTAACTGTATATAGTTTACACAAAATATTCTTAATTTTGACATTGATAAGAGATAAGTAGAGCAAACTAATAGATTTTTTTTTAATTTTTTTTTACTGTATTACATTATAGTTAAGTATTAGGCTGATCACTTGCACACATGTTTGAATGATCTGCATGGATTATTTTATATGCATCACAGATTTTACAGGCTTGTGTATCAACAGCTGCAATGTTTTTGTTTAGAGGATAAGATGTTTCACTTTTCCCTAGTTAAACGTGCACATAGCAATAAATATAGTATATAAATGTTATAGCTTCTTGGTTGACTTGATAGATGAACTACTGTAGGCAGAGTTGAGCCATACTTTTTCTATTTTTAATAATGGATTTAATGGTGCTCCATGGGATGTTCAAAGTTTGGGATATCTTTATAGCCAAACCATTTGTCCTGGACTTGTGTTGATAGTGTCTTGGTCTTCATGACACTGTTTGTTTAAGTCCACTCTCTAACAAACCCTGTGGTCTTCCACAAACAGGTGTATTTATACTGAGATCACATGACACTTTAATTACTGAACTCTATTCAGCTAATCCTGTGACTCGTGATGGCAACTGATTTCCTCAGCAATAATTTCGTTTCTTAGCAATAGGGGTGAATATTTATCCAATCATTACACAACTGTTAAGGTTTTCATTTGTCAATAATGTTTTAAACAATATAGATTTTATTCTCCCACTTCAATATTATGGGCTATTTTGTGTGGATTCATGACATATGATCCCACATTAGTTCCAGGTTATAACACTACAAAATGAGGAAAAGTTCAAGGGGGTGAATATTTATGCAAGCCTCTGTAAACAAAGTTAGAATTTGAAACCTAGTGCTCAAAATGATTACGAATACATATTTCTGGAAATACAGTTTTTAAAAAAATACAAATTTTGGCCTGCATTTTGATCACAAGGTTTAAAATTGTAACATATTAGGATTAATCTTGTTGTAGATCCCCAATATTTAAACTTATAAAAGTTAAGATTTTATATCTAAGAGACATTTTCATTAAAAAAAACTTGTCAGCGTATTTAAAATTCATTGTCTTAGGTCTTTGAACAAATTATAGTAGTATATAAGTATATAATTAAAGTATATACTATACTTTTGTATAGTATATTACATGTACTATTTGTCTACCAGTAAGTATAGTTAATTATGGATTATTATTTTAGCAAAAATATTTAAATTTAACTTTACCTAAATAAAGATTACCAAGTATGATTAATTATGTAAATCTGTTAACATCTTATATGTTGTTTGTTATAGCAGCAGAAAATGTAAAACTGATCATTTCTGTTTGTAAGCATGATGTTCACAAATAATCAAATGAGATAAGATAAATAAATAAGTAGATAAATAAGTAGATAAATAAGATAAAACCACATAATATAAACGAACCACGCACTGGCAGATATGTTAAACATTAATTAGCATAACCCCAACCCTCTGTGTGTTACAGCCAATAGGAAAGCGCGTCTCGCTGCATATATTTGAATCTTAACCAATCAGCGTTTAGGGGTTCTGTGAACGGAGGGGTTCGGCTGTCTTTTCTCAACAACACGGCCGGTCAGTGCCTCCGCCCACCTCTAATGTTTTCGTCATCACATCCCTCCTGTTGGCAGAGGGAATGTCGGCTGTGCGCGAGTTAAAAATAACCCCATCATCTCCTCTTCTCCTGGTTGACACTCCTCTCTGGGTCACTCGCAGCGTTCAGTGGCTTCACTGGCTGGCAGCAGGAATATGTGAAGATGGCCACGGATCTGGGCGAGCTGCTGGTGCCGTACATGCCCACTATACGGGTGCCGAGATCAGGAGACAGAGTGTACAAGAGCGAGTGCGCCTTTTCCTACGACTCTCCGGTGAGTTCAGATAGAAAAGGAAAACACACACACACACTCCAGGTGTTGGATCGCACTGAGCGTTTCCTTGGCACGTGTAAGTTTACAGTGTGATGATCAGGGCGGATTTGCACGACCACATTGAACATGACAGCATATGCGGAAATAATGACTGACACACACAGGGTCTTGTTTACATCTAAGAAGCGGATGCTTTGTTGTTGTTGGAGGTGTGATAGTAGGTCCATGGGCGACACACACACACACACACACACACACGCACACACACACAAGAGGATGGGTGAAAGCTGTCCAGTTTGACATGGAATCTGTCCAGGGTCTAAATAATATAAAAAGATAAACAGGATATGTATTATTTTAATAGCTTAGGATCTATAAATAGAGGCTGGGTGTCTTGTGGAGGCTGACAGATTGAAACATGAAAAACAATAGACACTTTAGCTTGATGTCCAGCAGGACACGGCCTTTGACCTGACTATTTATTCCTGTCCCAACAAACCAGACTTTGCAGGACAGCCACAGTGATGCTCTGATCCCAAACATCTATGGCCATTCACAAAACTGAGGAGTGAATTCAGTTTCTTCACACCTTCATGGCCATGCTGCTTTAATGCTCTAGATGTGTCCCTTAGCTGTAGCCGTTTTAAAGGTGACTCAGCTGTTTGGAGTTCATTGCAGACTATTTTTACCCCCTCGCTGTTAAAGCTCATGTGTCACCCCAAGCTGCTGAGAGCTTTTTTTTTCCGAGACCCGGGGTCCCTACACTGGCCCATTTCACAAAATTAGGCTAGACAAGCCTTTTCTTTGTGTAGATTTCCAGCAATACAAACACCTTAATTTGAGTAATTCGAGTGATCAATAATCCACAGTACTCTTAAATCCCCAAATGTCTAGATTTCAGGGTTTGTTTTTGATTAAAAAGCTGCTCTTACGATTCACCAGAACTCAGATTTCTTCCCATTTTGATCCATTTTGCCTTCAAAAAGAGAATTGATGAGACGTTTAACACTAACCCAGTGCATTAGCTCACTACAGTTTGCAGTCAGCAGCAGTCTAGTACAATAGTACTAGTTCCTATCATGTTTGGTATTCATCGCAGTCTCTTGGACCTTTTCAAAATGAAGTGAATATGCAATCACTACTGTTTTGCAGCCGTGTTTCATGTGTTTGTGTGTGGGTTTTTTCCCACAGGAATCAGAAGGTGGGTTGTATGTGTGTATGAACACATTCCTGGGTTTTGGAAGAGAACACGTGGAGAGACATTACCGTAAAACTGGACAGAGTGTGTACATGCACTTAAAACGTCATGTGAAAGAGGTAAGAAAAATGACTGTTCTTATTTTTCACTTTTCTCTGGTTTGGCTTTGGGTTTTGCAAAGCTGTTTCCTGAGAGACTGGCATGCTGATCTTTTGATGCCTTATCAACAAAATGCAATCACGGTAAATATCATCTCTGCAGAAATGAATTCATTTAACCATTTCACGTGTAGATGCACATGCATTTATACATGAATATAATTTTTTAATATGGGGATATGCAAGTGAGCAGCATTCAGACAGAGTCAGAGAGAAAAAGACAAGACCTCTTTGCTTACATTATTATCCTATTATCCTATAAGGAACAAAAATTGTGAAGTAACCGAACTCTGTGCTGTTATAGTGAAATAATTAACTTGATTAGTTTCTTATAACAGCATATACTAAAGTGTTTATTGCTCTTATACCACAGCCATTAGGCAATGATTAAGGTTTTTATTTACTACAGAGCGGCACATCATACATTTGATCCATTCATAATTGCGTTTAAAGTTAAGAAGATAGTTCTTGTTATCATTTACGTTATAGCAGCTATAAACAGTCTTTCCCTCACCAGCCCCTCTTTTTTTCTCTCTCTTGAATGTAATAATACAGAAAAATGCAACTTGTCATGTTACTGAGAATCCACAAAACACTCATCCTGAAGATTTTGTTAATTAAATTAATACATAACTTCTGACCAATATGAATCAACAAGCTGTTTTTCCTATACTAGCAGTTTCCTTCATTAGTTGCTAGTGCCAGGTAAATTGAGTATGTTTACACTTATGTCTTTGCTAGAAAACATATTGAGTGAATGATCAGTAACAAGGTGACATTATTGATTTAATCTGGGCTGGACTGGGAATTTAAAGTCCAAATGAAGATGCTGTTGTCTAATGGTGATCATTATAAGCAAGAACACTTGGTCTTTAGGTTATTGTGGATATGGTTGTTGAGGTGGTGTGGCAGTGTGCTTCCACACACTGTGTATGTTAGTTGTTAGCAGTAGAGAAATAACAATGACGTCAATTCAGTACACGTCTTATTGCCAAATGTGACAGTATGCATATTATTTTGTATGCAATTAATCATACTGCAAAAATCTATGCTATCCTAATTGACTGTTTTTTTGTAGCAGCTTACTGTTTCCTAATAGAGTATACTGTGTATCAGTGATTTTAATACAAGTACTTATACATAAGGCTAAAAGCAAGCAACTTTAGGTGATCAATAGTGGAAATGGGATTGTATTGATTGTTCACATTAGCACTTTTTGTGAAATTAACATGCAAGCCATGTGTGTCCTCTAACTACTGTATGTACTATGTGCTATAATATAAAGCACAGTATAGCAGGTTGCTAAAGTTGTTAAGATGATACAGTGCCAGTCAGTAGCTTTCTGTGGTGGTCATGATTAGAAAGCTTTTCTCATCACAGTATTAAATTACTCTAAAATATATAATTAAAACCTAGTGCTAATTTTAATTGAAATCTCTTCCTGTAGCTGATTCCTCTTTATTCCACTTGACCTCATGTTAGCAGGGCAGACATCAGTAAATAGGGCTATTTTCATGTAAGGATCATTTCAGAAACAGCTGGATGAATTCCTGAAGCTCCGATGTCTGCTTTTCGCTCAAGGAATCACTTGTGAGTGTGTCAGCATTTTGCTGGGCTTTTAGTATTCCTGAAATACAGCACAAATACAACAAACTTAAACAAGCTTTGCTCACAATAATTATCCTTTATTACAAACAAGTAGCTTTGTATCCACTGGGAAAAGCTAGTACTCTAGTGCCGCAGTTGATTTATACTGTTTTATGAAGACTTTTTTTGTAAATGGTGTCTTTTCACCATCATAAATAGTGTCATTGCTTGCCACAGAAAGCCACAGGTGCTGCTGGGGGTGCTGTGCCAAGAAGACGGAATGGGAAAGTATTTTTAGGTAAGACTGCAGTAAACCATTGAATATGAAAAATATTCAATATGAATATAATTTATTTTGGATGCATATTCTGTCTTTAAACTTTTTTTTTTAAATAGTGACATTTTCGCCATCTTCACTAACCTCTGCCCTCTCCTGACAGAGCTAAATTTAGGTCATTTATTTGTATACGCAGTTAGTAACTGTTCTAAATCTAAAGTGCCACATGCTCGCTCAGGCCTGATCTACTGCTGGGGAGGGTTGGTTTACAGTCGGCCGATGAGCCTGTTGCTGCTGCTCTCCCATCAGCTGCTGTGCCCTATCAACCCTCATGGTTGACACACTTCCACTGTTGGAGGCATGACGTTGACTGGGGGGAGGCATGTAGCTTTTATTGTAACGGAACCTCAAATTGTAGTTTATCTTCACAGTTTATTTGCTACTGTACATTCGTATCACACTTTCTTGTTTTTGAATCTCACTTTGTTTGCATGTGTAATTATATGAACTGTGTCACCTTCCTATTCAGGAACAGATAATGGCTGATGGTGTCATTAGTCTCCCTTGACATTGACCAATGTGGTGATCTAATCAGCCAGGACAACCTCATGCGTCATGGGACAAGAGGGCATAAACCGACCTTAAAATGGAGATACTTTCTTCTAGTTTAGTCATAGCCAATTCTCAGTGTATGAGGTTCTCTCTCTGTTGATTGACAGTAACATCAGCAGTCTGGCAGGGTAAATGCCTGTGTGTGGTACTGATGTGTGTGTGGGATTCTGACAGAATAGTAAAGAGATTGCCAAGCACAATTTATTCTCATCCGTTTTGAATGTAGTGAAAATGTACAAAAACAAGGTGCAAAATTTGTATCTGAAAATCTGTGACTGAGTTGTTATCGCAGTGTCATATTCATAACGTTTAGAGTTTTTCATTGATTTACATGGCTTACATGGATTTACATTTATATGAATTGTTCACTATCAACTCTTAAAAGCGGTGATATTGCACATATGTGTCTGATCATCTCTTCTCATATCTTCCTTTTTTAAGATTTAGAACTTAACCGTGACTTTAACGGGGATGATTATGAATATGAAGATGAAGCCAAGCTTGTCATATTCCCAGACCACTATGAGATCCCTTTACCAAATATCGAGGAGTTGCCTGCCCTGGTTAGTGAGAGTGTGTGAGAATGGCCTGTGTATGTCCTGCATGCAAAAGGTGTAATTTGAGAATTAATACTGTCCTCTGCTTCAGCCCAACGCTCTCTAATATTAATATCTGAGCAGAAGGATTCAGATCGTAGTGTGTAGTCATTTATTTTATATAGCTCAGATGACAGCAGCCACACATAGGAAGAAAACTAACTTTGTTTGACAGCATGACACATTGCTTAGTAATGCCATTTGAGACATTTGATAAAATCAGTTTCTGAGCTGTTACAATGACTGTTGTGAAACAGTGAGGAAATATTTAACACCATTTATAGCAAAGGGACTATAGTACTATATAGTTTGATAAAGTTCAATAAAGTTTGCAATATTATTTACAAATAAAAAAAAAAACATAAAAGTTGTGATTCTTTACAGTGAAGCATGGTGGTGGAAGTGTCAAGAGAGACAGTCAGTCATCATTGAGAGATAATACTTTGTTGCTTCCTGGTTTAATGCCCTCTTTACTCGACCACTGACTTTTTTTTTGGGATGGTCTCTTCTACACAGAGTCATGTTTTTTTTTCATTTTTTTTTTTTCATTTTTTAAATAATAGTACTCCATGTTCAAAGTTTGGGATATTTTTTATAACCTAGCCCTGATTGATACTTTTCAAGAACTTTGTCCCACACTTGTTTTGATAGCTCATTGGTCTTCATGAACTCTATTAAACTAATTATGTGATTTCTAATGGCAACGGGTTACACTGCGAACAATGAAATTAAGGGTTTCACACCAATGGGGGTGAATACTTATGCAATCACAACATTAAAATTTTTTTTATTTGTAAATAATTTTGCAAACTATATTGATCCATCCACTTCAATATGGGCGATCTTGTGTAGATTCATACCTATCATTGCGATTTAGTCCATTTCCCAGTTGTGACTCTACAAAACTTCAAGGGGGTGAATACTAATGCACTGCACTGTAAAATAACTTTAATGCAATAATTAGTTTTAAAAGGCACTTGACTGAGAACTCATATAATGTATATATATATATATATATATATATATATATATATATATATATATATAAATCTGATAACAAAGGAAATAATATATATATATATATATATATATATATATATATATATATATATATATATATATATATATATAAGAATAAGGAAAAGTACTGTTTACAGTTACACCTAGCTTTAGGATGCATGCACATTTGTTGCTGATGGATCTCTCCCTTCCCCCTCACGTTAGAGAGACAAACACTCTAGTGCTGTTCAAGGACTCACCACACATTGTTAGTCTCTGGTGGTGATTTGTAGTCATTTGTAGAAGGAGTATTGATTACCATTCTCACTGAATGCCCTAAGGGCTGGTCAGGTTGTGTTTGTGCAGCATTTGCATTCATTCATAGTGTAACTCCACCTCCAGAGACGGTCAGTCACACCTGAATATGTTTCCTAATCCGTGTGATACACCTGGGTTTGACATGCATGTCCTTTTCTCCAAAAGCTGTATGCATATAATGTTAATAACAGGTGTAAGTGAGATTCCAATGTACACAAAACTGAGCACTTATTTCCCAGACAGCATGCCATACTTACTTTGTAATGCTTTGGCATCTTCTAGCTAGTATTTGTTTTGACTTGGCTGCTCAGAATTCAGTCCCGCATGGCCTCTATACAGTATGTGCCTCTATACAAAAGTACCAAGTACTTAAACTACTATGTGTTGTTAGTCATATAATTAAATATGTGTATTTTTCACCATTCAGGTGACAATTGCTTGTGATGCTGTACTCAATGCTGTTTCTGCGTACAAAAAGCAAGAGCAGGATTCATGGGAGGAGGAGCTTCAAGTATCCAAGCATGCCAGAAGTCTCAGACAACAAGAGAACGGGGTTCGGATTCCTCCCAGGTTAGTCTCATGCAAGTGCAATATCAGAGGATCAGATGGACTTCCTGGCAGTCTAGTAAGGGTGGTGGGGGAGTTCAGAAACCCCCTTTAAACTGATATGCTAACTCTAAAGTCTTAATGCCTTAATGTTTCACACTGTTTAATAAGTTTGTGGAAATCCCCCAGTGGATACTTACTCCAGTGGAAATGTCCTGTGGATTCTGTTTTTGTGCCTGAATGCATACAGTGTGCCTGCATCGTATAAATAAAATATTATATATAAATATTTTCATTATATTTCAAAATAATGTGATCACAGCATGCAACAAAACATTAGTCAATTTGTTAGGCCTATTTATGTAATCATGCGTCCCTAGAAGGTTTTAATTTTTCTGTAATTTCATTTAAATGCAATAAAAAGTAATATATTATCATAAGGGTTTTCATTTCCTTTTCCATTGTAGGCATTTAGGCCATTCTTAATCTTTTTAAAATGTTGCAAACATTGAATTAGTTTTGAAAAGATGCATTCATCTTGAACTTCAAGCTATGTTAAACATTTTTTCAATGATATTGCGTTTTAATGTAAAATCGAATGTCCATACGTTGGAGTTATTTTTAAGTGTCTTTTTGTTTGCTTTATGATGTTATGATTGGCATTGGAAAAGTTCAAACAGTATTCAATTTAGCTTTAGGATACCTGAAGATACCTTGATTGTGCAGTCTTCTGTGATATCAGCATTGAAAAGGCCAATATTGCAATATAATATACTGTGTATATTTAGTTAACAGATAAAATAAATTCAAACAATAATGACATCCTCACCAATGAAAAGATCTTGGTTGAAATGTGAGAGTGTCTTTGCTTTTTTTGAAATCTGAATGTATTTGCTTTGTGTTTAGTGGCTGGAAGTGTGCCAAGTGTGAAATGCGAGAGAACTTGTGGCTGAACCTGACAGATGGCTCAGTCCTCTGTGGGAAATGGTTCTTCGATGGAAGCGGTGGGAACGGACATGCCCTCGAACACTACAAAGAAACCAAATTCCCACTAGCTGTCAAGCTAGACACCATCACCCCAGATGGAGCAGGTCAGTGCCTCAGGTTTGGATTTTAATTTCTCACAGAAACTGCAATGAATGCAAGGCATAATTTATAATCTAATCATTTCATATGACACCAAATAATAGATTTGGCTTGCTGAGAACATGTGATAATTAAGCCAAGTGTTTGATACTGTCTTTTTCTTTAAGCAGATGTTTACTCCTTTGATGAAGAAGAGGCAGTACTTGACCCTCACATAGCAGAACACTTGGTACACTTTGGAATAGACATGCTAAAGATGCAAAGGGTAGGTTTTTGGAAATTCATTCAGAAATGGATTTGGTTTGATCCTTTTATTCTGACCAGACATATCTGCCTGTATCCACCAGACGGAGAATGGCCACCACACAGACAACCATGTGCAGCCTCGAGCCACTGAGTGGGAGGTGATTCAGGAATCTGGCCTTAAGCTGAAGGCAGTCTATGGTTCAGGGTACACAGGCATCAGAAACCTGGGCAACAGCTGCTACCTCAGCACCACTATGCAAGTGCTCTTCAGTATCCCTGAGTTCCAGAGAGCGTAAGTGCCTATCACATTCTGATTGTGGTTTTGTATTTGCTTTGGCTAAATAGATTATATCATACATGGGACAGGAATAAGGTGAAAATGCAGTGTGATATCTTGTGAGGTGTATACACCGGTCTTGCTTTAATTGTACTTGTAAAATTTCTAGGTATGTCGGTAATCTACAGAGAATATATGACTACTCACCCCTTGATCCTACACAAGACTTCAGCACACAAATGTAAGTGGTAATGTGAAAAATGTGAGGCATAATATCACAAATAACAATCATATTATTATATGGTTAATGATCTGAGGATGATGTTAGGGTGAATGTGTGAATCGTTTTGTGCTACAAGATGTCATCTGTGACTCTGTGGCTTTTTTATTATTATTATTGATTTGTTTTAGCCTGATGTCCATGCACTGTACGTAGTCCGCTCCAAAGACATTTCTTCCTTTATTTGTTGACTAGCATAGTGCATAATAGTGTATTAGTGTTACCCTAATACATTTAATTGTTATGTAAAACACATATTATAGCAATAGAGAATAAGGAGATAAATAATAAACTCAAACAAGGGATCAGGATCAGGATTAGTTCTAGTCTATAAATGAATGTTGGATTCTGAAATGTTGTTCTTCTATGTAGTTTAGTCATTAAACATGTTATGTCACATGCTTTGTTGTGTCTGTATCCACCAGGGCAAAACTGGGTCATGGACTACTTTCAGGCCAGTATTCCAAACCGCCAGTCAAATCAGAACTCATTGAACAGGTGATGAAAGAAGAATACAAGGTTGGTCTGTCTGGCTTGTTATTTGCCTTGAGCATTGACAGAATGTGCCTGAAAAATTAGCAACTGAATTCTTACTTAATGACGTTAATTATAAACAGGGCTGCATGATTTTATATTGCAGTTCTCTTGTGCTATATTGCAGTTATTTTACGCATGTAAAACACACCATAAAATAAGTTCTTTGTGTTGGCAGATGAATGCGTGTGATTAATCAGTACATGAATGAGTTCGAATCCTGATGATGTCATCCATGGCCAGGAGTCCAAGAGAGCAAAAATTAGCCATGCCCTCAGGGAGATATAGTGTCAATCACAGTGACACTAGTCAATCATGTGCATCTGTGAGCTCATGCATGCGGAAGTGGGCAGATACTTCCTCCGAGGGTATTACATTGCCCCCTGACATTGCATAATCAGCAGTTCGAAAACATGCGGTCGGCTGGCTTCATGTGCCTCAGAGGACCCGCGTGTTAGCCTTCACCCTCCCTGGTTGGTAGCTGTCATGTGATGGGGAGAGATTCCTGATGGGTGGGAACTGGCCATGACTAAATTAGGTAGAAAATTGGGGAATTTTTTTTTTGAGATTACTCATTTTTATAATAATATTAGATGTAATTAATAGTGATAAATGAATAGTGATACACTGAACAGCCATAACATTAAACCCACTGACAGGTGAAGTGAATAACATTGATTATCTCATTACAATGGCACCTGTCAAGGGTTGAGATATAATAGCAGCAAGTGAACAGTCAGTTCTCGAAGTTGATGTGTTGGAAGCAGGAAAAATGGGCAAGTGTAAGGATCTGAGCGATTTTGACAAGGGCCAAATTGTGATGGCTGAAAGACTTGGTCAGAGCATCTCCAAAACGGCAGGTCTTGTGGGGAGTTCCTGGTATGCGGTGGTTAGTACCTACCAAAAGTGGTCTAAGGAAGGACAATCGGTGAACCAGCGACAGTGTCATGGTTGCCCAAGGCTCACTGATGTATGTTGGGAACGAAGGCTAGCGTGTCTGGTCTGATCCCACAGAAGAGCTACTGTAGCACAAATTGCTGAAAAAGTTAATGATGGCTATGATAGAAAGGTGCCAGAACACACAGGGCATCACAGCTTGCTGTGTATGGGGCTGTGTAGCTGCAGACCGGTCAGAGTGCCCATGCTGACCCCTGTCCACCACCGAAAGTACCTGCAATGGGCAAGTGAGCATCAGAATTGGAGACTATGGAGCAATGGAAGAAGGTGGCCTGGTCTGATGAATCACGTTTTCTTTTACATCATGTGGACGGCCGGGTGCATGTGAGTTGTTTACCTGGGGAAGAGATGGCACCATGATGCACTAAGGGAAGAAGGCAAGTTGGCAGATGCAGTGTGATGCTCTATGCAATGTTCTGCTGGGAAACCTTGGGTCCTGGCATTCATGTGGATGCTATATTGGCACATACCACCTACCTGCCTCAACATTGTTTTTGGTATTCCCTAATGGCAGTGGCCTCTTTCAGCAGGATAATGCACCCTGCCACACTGCAAAAAATTGTTCAGGAATGATTTGAGGAACATGATAAAGAGTTCAAGGTGTTGATTTGGCCTCCAAATTATCCAGATCTCAGTTTGATCAAGGATCTATGGGATGTGCTGGGCAAACAAGTCCAATCCATGGAGGCCCCACCTCGCAACTTACAGGACTTAAAGGATGCTGCTAATGTCTTGGTGCCACATACCACAGCGCACTTTCAGAGTACTTGTGGAGTCCATGTCTCGACGGGTCAGAGCTATTTTGGCTGTTTTGCTTCCGATTGGTCAGCTAGTATTGATTAATTTTCTATAACAGAATAACTCTGACAGTAGTTCCAGCAAGGCAAATTACAGGTTCATATTAATGCGCTCATTCTAATCTGTTATTGTTATTATATTAACAACTTACACAGGCATTGGGTGATAGATGCTCCACATAAATGGATTATGTTTAATAACGTAATGTGTAATTGTTGAAATTGTTTATTTAGCATTTTTGTAAGGAGTCTCCAGTGTCAGCATTGAACTTAATATTGAACTTAATATTTCTGGCATAGCAAAGTTTTCAGGATGACGGCGTTGCTGTTTCTCAATAACACGACAAGCTGCAATTTCTTTGTCATATTAACTTAAAGAAAGAGAAAAAAATAAAAATAGGCTGGTGAAGGATTGACTGTTTATAGGTTTATAGGTATCATATAAGTGATAACACGATAACATCATAACTTGTTTTGCAGACTTCTACAATATTAAAAGTAACTATTAAAGCAGCATACTATCCTTTGTTCTTTAATTAATAAAAAAATATATATATTGTAATCATTGGCAAACTGCTGTGGCATAAGAGGAATAAAACACTTTGGGATGTGCTGTTATTGGAAAATAATCAACGTCTGGGTCTTAATGGTATGCCACCACCCTGTCATTGATTATTTTCCTATAACAACAAACCCTGTTTTGGTGTATTCCTTACTTAGAATGTCGTAATGTCTCTTTGTTGATTATATGCAGTTTGCATCATTTGCATTCAAATGTTAACTTCCTAAAAGCTAATATCATTGCTTTTTTGCTGTGTTTGTAAGGCTGTGTGTAGAATGAATTAATCCTAGTAATACATTTTACTTTTCAGTTGCCTGCTTCTTCCTGTATGAAAGGGAATAGATGAAATAAAAAGCTGGATTGTAGCACACAGATGAACTTTCAGTGTCTAATATGCTCTTTCCTCTGCAGCAGCAGCACAGAGGGATTTCCCCCAGAATGTTCAAGGCCCTGGTCAGCAAGGGCCACCCAGAGTTCTCCTCAAATAGACAGCAAGATGCCCAAGAATTCTTCCTGCATTTTATCAACCTGGTAGAGGTGAGAGCTCATCCCCTTTTAGAGAAGAAATCTTCTTGTTAGAGCACCACCAGTTTTGTGTGGGTGGAAAAACACTACTGATAGTTTTGTTAACCACTTCTCAGGTTTATCTGAAGTTTCTTGACATGTGTGTGCTCTTTGACATCCGTCACACGGCTCTAGTTTCAGAAGACTCGTCCGCGTCCAGTGCTGCCATACATACACTTGTGCTCTTAAGTGACTTTCTCAATCACGTTAAAATTAGAACCTGCTATCAGTTACATGAGGCAGATAATGGTTCCTATTTACTTTGCCTGCATGACCCATGGCCAGAGTTAAGCCCACTACACGAAAATCAAATGTAGCTATTTTAAACATGATATTTGTACTATATGTACTATAAATCAATAATAAATTGGTTTGTGAAATGTTCATAATCATGAGATGGTCAGTCTAAATGTTCTAGCTAAAGACAGAGCTGTGTTTTCTCAGAATGTTTAGCTGCAGAATAGCCTGACTTATCAGTAGAGTCCTGGACAGTTAAGGGTCCTTAAGCTTTACTGTTCATTGCTCTCTGCCCAGCCGGCTCTGGTATTTCAGTGCTGTTAGGGGAGAAATATAGCTGATGTATTTCTGTAATGTCTCAGAATAGAGAAACTGTTGCAGCGTGCCTATTTTAAAGGCAGACTCTGTGAACTTTTAATTACAGACCTGCTCATTTCAGTCTCCAAAACGAGGCCTGGATTTATATAGACATCATGTATATTTTATGCTTTTTTTTTTTTTTTTTAAAAGTTATTCTCCACTGTTGTCTCTTGAACTTCAGAATAAAGTAATGAAAAATGTCAGTTTCCTTACTGAGTACTTCAAGGGTTTAGTAGTAGTGAATTTGCATTACTGTGAATTTCCAGAGGAATAGCGCTGGCTCAGAGAACCCCAGTGATGTGTTCCGCTTCATCATGGAGGAGCGTGTACAGTGCTGCCAGTCACAGAAAGTGCGTTACACACAAAGAGTGGACTACCTTATGCAGCTTCCTGTTCCAATAGAGGCTGCCACCAACAGAGGTAAAGACGAGATGTCCTTAAATATGATAGCATTCCTCTCTTCCTTATCAGTCATTCAGAATAATATTCTGCTTTACAATTTTTTTAACGTCAAATAATTAAAAAAAAAAAACATTAAATAAAAAATTGGCAGCAAAATTAGAGTTCATTTTAGTGGCAGATTCTTTTTTAAATATTGATTTATATGTTTGGAAACCCTTTTTATCTTCGACTCACATACATGCAGTACATACAAACACACATGCATACAGACATGCGTTACATAGTTTCCTTCCTGTCTGGCAGTAAAATTATATTGTTGCAGCAGCCAAACATAGCAAATATCACGAGTGAGGAGCAACGCAAAAGTAACAATCAAATGGTAAATGATTAAAAAGTGAACATTCTAAGAAAAAAGGAAGTAGTTGATTAGTAAAGAATGAAACATGATGGGGTGTGCTGTAATAAAAGGTAATCTATGGCACTTTAGTGTGATACGACTAGACAAACAGTGATTATTTTCCAATAACAGCACATCCTAAAGTGTTTTATTCCTCTTATACCACAGCAACAATTCATAGAAGAAATCTTCGTAGTAAGATATGTCAGCTATTTGAGATAATGTTGTTGTTATTATATGGACACCATGTGGAGTCATGTCATGTCTTTTAGAAGTGCTGGTTATTACTCTGATCAGTAGCTGAAGGCTGTCAGCATCCTATAATAATTTTTATATTGCAGAAGAGCTCATGGCATATGAGATTAAGCGGAAGGATGCTGAAGAAAACTTACGTCCTCCTCCAGATCCAGTGAGGGCCCGCATTCCCTTCACTGCCTGTCTACAAGCCTTTAATGAGCCCGAGAACGTTCCGGACTTCTGGAGCTCGGCACTACAGGCCAAGTCGGCTGGAGTGAAGTAAGCAAGGTTCAGGTCCAAAGCCTGGGAAGGGTTTTACAGATTCGGATCGCTCAATACACATAATTCAGGTTTTTAAGAGAATAATTCTTCTTAGACACCAGCATCCTCTGAAGGATTTGTAATTGAAACATATCTGTACTGCTTTAATTTAACATTAAATGAATTGACCTAAGCAAAGAAAAGTTTCTTTGATAAATATAGATTCAGCAATAACTGCTCATGTTATTTGATGTAAAATGAAGCATTTCTTTTTAAATTGGTTGATGTAATTATTGGTAGGTTTTCGGTTGGGGATTTATAAAAATGTAAAAAGTATCTCATACTTCATGATTTTATTGGGGTTGATAATATATAAGCATAGTGTTTTCTCCTACTAAACAAATATTTATATCTTCCTTTTCAGGACTTTTCGTTTTGCATCTTTTCCTGACTACATGGTTGTACAGCTCAAAAAGTTCACATTTGGAGTGGACTGGGTTCCAAAAAAGTTAGGTGTGTATAATGGTGCTTGTTTTTTTTTTGTTGATGGATGTGAATATTGAGCAGGCTGCATCAGGATATATGATGTGGTTGTGGTTTAGATATACACTGGTATTCATTTTGAGACATGCTACTCCTTCTTTGCCTTAATTATTTTCCAAAGCAGATCAGTGTTTCTGTTTAGCAATGGTTGACATCTGTGTCTGCCAATCACATGCTCCCTTGTGCAACTCAGACCCATCACATGTTAAAAGGTGCTTGAGCAATACACATGTTCTAAACAATATCAGTTTGCAAATCTCATTTGCTTATGTGTTAGGTAGGTATGTGCTATTTAGTCCAGCAGAGGGCACTGTGCGTCCTTTTTTTTTTTTCCTCACTGTTTTGCACATTGAGGATGAAGCAAATATTACAATTAACATTAGATTAGGGAAATAAATGTGTTAACTGATTTATACAGTCCTTTATATCACCTTTGTCCTGGTTGTTTTCCAAACAGATGTTTCTGTAGACATGCCTGACTTTATGGACCTGAATCGGCTCCGGGCTACAGGGCTACAAGCAGGAGAAGAAGAGCTCCCTGACCTTATGCCCCCAATTGTCATTCCTGAGGACACAAGAGGTAACAATTTCTATATTTCTCTGTTTTAGCTTCCTGTGCTTATAAGAAAATGAACCTCCTGCACATTGGGCAAAATTTATAAAAGTGCTGTTCAGAGTGCAGGTGTATTTTACATAAACTACACTTATGGCTGTGTTTCTGATTTGCTGTTTAAAAAAAATGTAAATGTATTAATCATTATCTGACTGCAAATGCTTTCTTTTCCCCCTCAGACAGCTCAGTGAATAATTCTTTGGAATGTAAGTGTCATTTTTTTTGCTCCAGAAATAATTACATGTGTGTCATAAAATGATTCAGTGATCATATACAAATATGTAGTACAAATATGAGTGTTGATTGTTAGTTTACAGTCATAGTAAATCCTCCATGAGATTCCTGACAAACTTTTTGGCCTTTCTCTAACGAGGCCCAATGAGATGCTTCACTTTTAATATTAGCCATCAATATAGGCTGTAAAGTATTAATTCTTTACCATTTTTTCCAGCTCCGGAAATAGATGAGGCCTCTGTGATGCAGTTGGCAGAAATGGGCTTCCCTCTGGAGGCCTGCCGGAAGGCCGTGTACTACACTGGGAACATGGGGGCTGAAATGGCCTTTAATTGGATCATTGCTCACATGGAGGAGCCAGGTATGACTGCTGTATACTGTCCAAAAATAGCAGCTCTTATTAGAAGAATCTGTTGTCAGCACCATATATGAACTCGAGTCATTTATCACAGCTGGAAACTAGAATTAATTTGCTACACATTTGTGTTAGTTTTCTCTAAGGATAGAATTGCAAATTGTGTTTTTAGAAAATTCATCCTCATTTAACCTATTCCTCTCAGAGCACTGTTTCTAAACCTGCAGAGTCAGGCTGTATTGTTAAGAGGGTTCAACTCTCCCTTGTTTATAATTAAACAATATTATGGGCAGATTGTGCTGTAGATTATTAAGTTACCACGTGGGCCTATATATTTTATTGCTTTATGAAGCTCTGTAGATGGTGAAGGCTATTAATTATGTGCTGCATATGCCTCTGTATGTTTGTAATTATGTTTATCAAAAGCCTAAGGAATACTTATGAAAACTGTAGTGTTTAATTGCAAGTGAGGCTTATTTATTACTTTTTGGAATATATAGAGAATATACAAAGAGTAGTTACATCTTTAAAGTGCTATAAATATGAAATTTCTTTTTGATGTGAAATTGTATTGCTTCTTTACTTTTATAAACAAGATACACAAAAAATTATGGATTTCTAATGGAATGGAATGTGAATAGTTTAAAAAGAGTGTGTGTGACATGATTATAAGGCCAGACTGGATTAGCCAGTATCACAAAAATAAAGCACTCTTTAGATGTTTTATAGGGAAACTGCACCTACAGTGGATATAAAAAATTTACACTCCCCTGTTAAAATGGCAGGTTTTTGTGAAGTAAAAGAATGACTCTAAGATAAATCATGTCAGATCTTTTCCCACCTTTAATGTGAAATTGCAAAGTATACCAAGGAGGTGTCAAGAAAATCCTACAGAAACAGCTGGTCTTTATTTGGAGTTAATCAGAATAATTTCATTGATGATAGCTGTATGATAATTACTTTTGAACATGAGATTGAATGTGATTGGTTCATTGTGAACACAGTCACATCCTCCATTATAAAAGGGTGTGCATACTTAGGCAGCCAGGTTATTGTAACTTTTTTAATTTTCCTATTTTTCCCTAAAATGTTTCAGATTTTATATGTTTTAATTTCATACTGAGGGTGGAAAAACTTCTGACATGATTTATAGTAGTTTTGTATCCAGTGTGTGACTGCCTCAGCTACCAAACATACACCTATATTACACAGCGTTAATCCTCTAGTGCTTCCGCTTTTCTTTTTTAAATGTTGTCTTGGGTTTCTGGTCTCTGTTGGTGGTGATATGTTCAAACTCGCCATTTTCCGACAACAGGGCAAAACTTTAGACAATTGCTTTGTTTGGGAGCTTATTATATACTTAAATATTCTAATTTGAGAGTATAACATGAGATTTAATGTTATGGAATAAATTTCAAATTATATGGTTAGCTATAAGTGTTTTGTTGTTGTGTATGTTTGATAAATTGACAGTCACATAAGAAAAGCTGTTTAACATCTGTTTCATTTTTGACCATATAAAATTTTCTCAGTTGATTTTCTTGGTTATCAGAGTTGTTACAGAACAAGGATCTTACCTCCGAACTTTTATAAGTTTTATACATCAATATATTAAACCTTTTTTCAACCCTACTCTAGTATTTTATTTTTCAGTCAGACTCTAGTAGTGCATGGTGCTCAGCAATACAGTCACAAGAAAGTAGACAAAGTAGGCATCTCAGTAAATACCGTAGGCAATGTAGGCATCTCCTCTGCAGTTGAGATGTTCATGGAGAGAGAAAACCCTAATTTACTTATGACAGGAACATGAGTGCCTGTACAAAACCAATTTTAAAAACTACCACAACTGTCTTTGCTCCATCCAGGGTTTTAGTCTGTCACATGAGTGCATTTGTAGATTTACGTATGGTTCTTCTGTGTGTAAAAATGATGAGTGATTAAGATACAGTTTTCTTTGCAATAATATTCATGTAGTGGGGGCACAGTGGCTTAGTGGTTAGCACAGTTACGACACAACCTCCAGGGTTGGGGGTCTGATTCCCACCTCCGTAGAGTTTGCATGTTCTCCCCATGTCTCGTGGGTTTCCTCAGGGTACTCTGGTTTCCTCCCCAGTCCAAAGACATTCATTGTAGGCTGATTGGCATTTCCAAATT
Organism: Pangasianodon hypophthalmus; assembly: GCF_027358585.1. Classification (NCBI taxonomy): domain Eukaryota; kingdom Metazoa; phylum Chordata; class Actinopteri; order Siluriformes; family Pangasiidae; genus Pangasianodon; species Pangasianodon hypophthalmus. The sequence goes on from NC_069711.1 coordinate 20,266,191, forward strand.
TTCTGTGGTGTGTGTGTGTGTGATTGCGCCCTGCGATGGGTTGGCACCCCTTCCAGGGTGTCCCCTGCCTTGTGCCCCATGTTCCCTAGGATAGGCTCCCTGTGACCCTGTGCAGGATAAGCGGTACAGAGAATGGATGGCTGGATAATATTCATGGACTAAAGTACATAAAGACTGAATGCAAATGATGTGACCTAAGGCAGCTTTTACCTCTCTGCTGAAGGTCGTTCGAGGTTGTTTAATGGAGAGTAGCAGACATGCCATCAGTTTGACTCCTTCGTGACCAAATTAATTTCCATTTCTGGGAATTTATCAGCATTTATTCCAGGTTGCAGACCTCTTTCCCCATGTAGTTGATCTGGTTAGTGTCTGAGTGTCAGACTCCAGGCTCTAGAGAGCCTAAGTACTACAGAGGTGTGTTTACAGAAGCTTCAGTCTGTGCTATCTCTGTAAAAGGGAGAAAAAAGAAACAATGTGGACCACCAGCAACCAACCAATCAGCATAAAAAGGCATCACTAATTGCCTGTTTATCAATTTAGAAAGCTTCCCTTCTTTCACTAGCATTTAGGCATTATAGCATTGGCAGCTCGCATGCATGTGTTTGAGGTTGTAGCCTTTAGCAGAACACTGAAGGGAAGAGCTGTATTTGTTTTAAAATTTTCATTGTAAGTAGTTTCATTACACTTTCTCAAAAAGCCAAAATTCCTGTCTGTATCTCCGTTCTGTGTGCCATGTCGTATGTAAATATATACATGACACATATAAAGCACACTAGTTTCTAAAAGGGAAAAGATACAGATGCAGCGGACTTCCTGCTGTGTTAAACAGCTTGTTGGTGTAAATATGCACCCAGTCATGCATATTTACAGATGCCAGATGTCTCTTACTTAGACCTGTTGCGTTTTCTACAGACTTTGCCGAGCCCCTTGCGATTCCTTCGTACATGGAGGCAGACCTGCCCAGTGCCAGCTTTCCTACTGCCAGCCCTCTGGATAACCAGCCTCCTGAGGAAAGCATCTCCATCCTCACCTCCATGGGCTTCCCCAGACATCACACCATTCGAGCCCTGAAGGCCACGGTGAGTGATCTCTTCCTGTTTATTGTTTTTGTGTATAGCACACCTGTTAGCTTAATGTGTTCCTGTTTAGGAGTCTGTCAGTTATACTTCAACATTTCAGCAGGTTCCTTATAATTTGTTTTTAAGTTTAAAGGGTAGCATTGCTGCCTCAGTGCTCCAGGGTACCTGGTTCAATCCTGTCTGTGTGCAGTTTCTGGGCATGTTTCCTCTGTGTTCCCTGGTTTCCTCCCACCTCCCTGAAACATGCCAGTAGGTGAATCGGCTAAGATAAATTGCCCTTATGTGTAACTGAGTGTGTGAATGTGTATGTGCATGGTGTTCAGTGATGGACTGGCATCCTATCCAGAGTGTATTCCCACCTCACACCCAGCGTTCCTGGGATAGACTCCAGATCCACCGCAACCATGATAAGGATAGCGGCAGTTGCTGAAAGTGAGGTGTTTACAGTTTGGGATATTTTTTTATAGCCAAACCATGACTGATACTTTTCCAGAACTTGTCCCAGAATTGTTTTTATCGCTCCTTGGTCTTCACTGTTTGTTTAGGTCAGTTCTCTAACAAACTCTGGGCCCTTCCAGGAACAGGTGTATTTATATTAAGATCATGTGACACTTTAATTCCACACTGGTGAACTCCATTTATCTAATTCTGTGATATCTGAAGGCAAGTGGTTTCATCAAAACTAATTAAGGGCTTTCATAGCAACCAGGGTCAATTCTTATGAAATCACAACCTTTTTGTTTGAACATAACTTTTCAAACTTTATAGATTTTCCCTCCACTTCAGTATAATGGACTACTCTGTGTAGATTCATGACATATTATACAAATTAATTCTATTTCAGTTCCAGTTTATACCACTAAAAAAATTGCAGAAAAATTAAGGAGGTGAGGTGGAATGCTTTTGCAATAAGTGTTTGTTAGATAAAACTTATAACTTTCTATTTGGTAGTCTGTTTTGATTCTTTCTTGAGAATGTTTTAGTAGTCTTGTATCTAGCTCTCATGTTCATACATGAGATGGACTGAAAGCAAGTTCAGACATGCCATCACTGTTTCGACAAGACACTCAGTGGACAGGCATGTGAGACCCTACCCTGCATCCCTGCTGCTAAATTCAACATCCAGCTTCTCATCCTACTGATATTGATTCCTAATTTAGTAAATAACGTTGTATGGTTTTCTAAACTTAGTAGTCACGCTGTCTATCATGACTAGGTTTATTGTTGTCTTCTGCAACATCTTTTTCCTTTTCTTGGTTTATTATTCAATTATTTATCTTAGACAATATTATTTGATAATCACTATGTATTATATAGGAACTACATTAGGCAATATATGTGGTTACAAGAGTCAGAAAAGTCAGGTGCTTGAGTGTTTAAGAGATTAATATATCCCAGAAGCAGCATCCAGTAAGAGTGTATTAATATGTTCCTAAATATAATTTGGAATGTCATTCTCTAGTTTTATTTGGGAGCACCACCTTTGCTTGATGTAGCAGAGGCAAAGTCATCCTTGTTTTGACACAGTTACATAAAGTTTAGTCAGATTTTTTCCCCTTCAACAGCAAGTTAGGGAGAAGGCAGGGTATGTGAGGTAGTGGTTTCACATAGAGCAGGCCAATAATAGCAAAGTAACAAGAGAAAGTGTTCAACCTACATGTCCTACACTGGGTCAGAAGAATGAGAGCGTCTGAGGCCACACTGGCTTTCAGAACTGGTGACTGCTGTGACTCATACAACTATTTCAGATCATGACTTGGGTCTTAATAGGCTTGTGACTGTGCAATGACACAGTGATTTAATTAGGGAATTTAAATATTGGTTGTCATGGCCTGTTCAGAGGGAGATTGCCTTTTTGTCTGTGGATGATGCTAATGATGATATTAGGTTATAAACTAATAACAGGGATGGTTTCCTGTTTTAAACACTATTCTGTACATTACATGTAACAATAAACAAGTTTCAATGCATTTGAGATGGATTTAAAAACAGCTAAGTTTTAATATGCATTAAAATACAGTATGTATAAATTAGTTGTTAATATGACCAAAATTATATATATGCTTTACGTATTTTATAAAGTTCCCACACTTGTCTTTGATGCGCAGTTCTCTATATCTGTGTGTCATGCTCGCGTGTTTACAGAATAATAACCTGGAGAGGGCGTTAGATTGGATCTTTACTCACCCAGAGAGTGAGGAGGAGAGCGAGGCCATGTCCGACATGGCCGACACAGAGCCCAATGATACCAGTTTCTCAAATGCCAACACACACAGTGACTCAACACTGTCCCCAGAGCAGGAAATGTCTAGTCCACGTGTTAGAGACGGCCCTGGACGTGAGTATCCTTCTCATCAAACAGCATCAACTCAAACACCAGTGCTGAATTTAAACTGTAGAAATATTACCGCTACATGCACAAATAATAATCTAATAAAATTATTCCATCCATTGAAATGACTACAAATCATGAAAGTACATTTACCGAGATAAAAGAACACTGTTCCAGGGTTTAGGGGAAATGTAAGAGTTCCACTGGTTGAGTTGTGACTGATCCTCAGTATTTACAGGCCTGTCTTAACTGACCCAAGGGCTCAGGGTGGCCTATACTGTTTCAGCAGAACATATGCCATTTAGAGATTTAAACATCTTAAACAGGACTCTGTAGTCAATGCAGATCTGGCAGTCAATTTAGCTTGAATAAGGCTTGACTTATTTTCCGGGTAAGTAGGGCAGCCAGCCAGCAACACGTTACACTATTTCAAACTAGAGGTTATGAAGCATGTATTACATTCTTGGTGTTGTGTATGGTTATAGTGTATGTTTTATTTTGTATAAGTTTCTCAAATGATAATATGCAATTCTTTTACTGTAGGGTATGAACTCTTTGCCTTCATAAGTCACATGGGAACATCAACAATGTCTGGTCATTATGTATGTCATATCAAAAAGGAAGGAAGGTAAGGTTCTTTTTTAGCAAATGATTTTAATATTTTTTGATTCCACTAAAAAAAATCTAGTCAGAAAGTTGTGGCTGACTGATGAATCACCGAATCTTTTTTTCTTCTTTAGATGGGTCATTTACAATGATCACAGAGTATGTTTGTCAGAAAGGCCTCCAAAAGACTTGGGTTACATTTACTTTTACCGGCGCCTGCCCAGCTGCTAGATTTGGGCCTTAGAGAGAAGAGCCGCACTGCCTCCAAGGCACAGGAGAGGAGGAGGATATTTCTGACACTGCAGGAAACCTGGGAGGTGTTTGTACTATAGAGAAGGATAGAATTCACCTCAAACTCTGCAAAGACCTGCAAAGAAAAGGCTCATCCAGTACAGGCACGGTCACATGGAGGGAATGAATGTGTTTAATCATCTGTTCATTTGTTTATTGTTGGTTTGCTGAGAGTATATTCTGTACTGGAGATGCAGAGTGATGTGTGCCATATAAAATATGCAGATTAATGTTCTAATATATATACACACAAATTTATTTTCTCTTTCAATGCCTTGAGCTACTATGCCAGTATTTTTCAAGCGATAGCTTCTTTTTGGAAATGCAAACATGATTCTTCCTCAATGTGGAAGTATCACTACTGCCAGCCCTGATTTATACCAAGTTCAATTTATGTTCTTGGAATTACATTTCGGATGAGCACTGGGACACATTACTGTGTTAAAAATATTTGGAGGTTCACTGAACTTTATGAAGTAAAGTGGAATTTAGGTGACGTAATATTATGCACAAATACACACTGTTAAAGTATTTGGCAAAGTAAAAAAGAAATGTCAAATTTAAAATCATTCATGTGTGGGAGAAAGATTGTTTTTGTAGGGATTAAATATGCACTGTTACAGTATCTTTATATATCCTTGATCTTTTGGGTAAAAAAAAAAATTCAAGCAGATTTATATTCTATCTTGTAAAAGTTCAGCACAACTGAAATACAATAACTACGTTATTATGTAGGTTTACACCTTTGGTCATTGTTATAAGACAAGAAAGATGTACCAGTCATTTGTTTTGTGCAATAGTTAAGTGCTTTATACTCATTACCCTGTCTAGGTTCTCTGACTGCACAGGTCTGATTCACCATAGTGTTTTTCAGCTCATTTTATTTTCAAATACATTAACAGGCCATTTGTATCCAATAAGTAAGCAATATATAGTGACAAGTGAATTCAACTTTCTAACATCATATGCAGCGTCTTGCGTCAAACTTGGATCTCCGTTTTTGTCAGATCTTTGGGTGATGTGAATGTGGAATGTACTCTCTATGGTGCTCAATATTACCAAATCTCTCACACTTGTAGATATTTTCATGTTTTCCCCCAGGTTACTCATAGAAGCATAGAGTAATATGTATGAGGTATTGATTTGTTTTCTCTTTTTACCCCAACTACTCATACATGTTTTCCTCTGGGACACTTATACCAGATTAATCAATAATTCTTTACATGTTCTGTTTTAATATAGCACTGTTTGTTTCTCTCACTTTCTCTCTTCTCTTTCTAACTGGATCTTAAGCGTTAAAGCATACGTCATATGCTTTATGTATCCACTCTTCCTGTCTGCCTTTTTCTTTTCAGAGTGTGAAAGGTGATGCTTCGAACACCTCCTTCTTAAGCAGGCCTTCATATTATCAGCTTGTGCACTACAATCCAAAATGAATAAGTTAGCCATTCGATATTTTGAAATGTATAGCAGATCTTATGTGGTTCATCTTTTTCTCCATGTTTTTCAAGGAACTGAATGTCAAGTGGTACAAAGTTTTTATTTTATTTTTTTTTTCTTTTTGCAAGTGAGTGTGCCAACCCTATGGTTATGCAAATTTACACAACGTTCTTTTGTAATGGATCTTCTTATCCAAATATTGCTTACAACAGAACATTGAGGGCAAATGTGTTCATGAGAACAGCCTGTCCAATAACACTATTGACTAGACTATTAAATAAACCAAATCACACGAGTGTTGATTTCTTTTAGTTTTTAGGAGGCAAAAGAAATTCATGCAACACTGTCTTCGAGTACGACTGCTTTGAGAGAAATATGCATTAACTATTGACGATTAATGTAAAACAACTGAGATTATAAAAGAGGACAACTACACAGTGTAAATTACATTTTATTTTATTTTAAAAGATCATTTTCATATGTTTGTTCAATAGTTGATATATTCTGTTATGTTTAAATATGTTGCACCAGACTTAATGAAGCCTGTGACATATTATTAGGAGATGCAGCATGTATAGTTTTGGTAACATTGTAGTAAGGACGGATTCATGTCAGATCACTGATTGCACACTTGGTTTGTTCGAGCTACTATGTTTTACATGCGCTACAGGCTTCAGTAAATCTGGTCTCTTTTGTGAGAATAGTATGAACAGGTATACAATAAATTATATTTCATCTAGATTACTAGTTGCATTGCAAAACTGGTAACTATTATATAATCTGCTTTAAGATAAATGTACATAAAGGTCAATATGTACTGAAATGCAAAATCAGGATTATGTATATGTCATAGAAATGAGAGATAGAATAAAAGAGGCATGACAATTTCATGCATATAAATAAAGCTACCGCATTCAAAAATAAGTGCATTCAGCATGCAGTCCTCATAAATAAGGAGTTCTAGAGTATAAGGTCATCTAGATCATCTCACCTGAGATTGTACAGAGTTCTAAAAAAAAGGGGAGACATTCCTCGGGCTCTACCAACATATCAATTAGATAATTTACAGTAGGAAGCAATCAGCTAGAAAGCACAGGCCTGTCACAGAGAATTTACAGTCATTTAAATAAGCAAGACGTAAAGAGCTTAATGTAAAAATGATCATCAAAATAAATAGATTTGGTCACTCATGCTAAATTCAAGCAGAAAATCTGTGCCCTGTAAAGATGGATATGCAAACCTTCTCATTTATCATCCATGCTGTTTTGTGTTGTCCTGTGTATGTGGACTAGTTGTAGCTAGATATACTGAGAAGAAACAAAGTAAGTGCATATTTAACTAGCTACCATGTTTTTCCATGGTGTTTCCTTAGTAAGTTGATAAAAAGTGACAACACTCATTTTTTTAGGTAATCTGCCTCCATCTTTACAAACAATAAATTAAACCATGATCTCAAGTTATGCATCATTCATTATTTTACCCTAAAGTTTTTGACACTTTCAACTTCACATCACATGCAACGAAAGTCTTAAATGAGCTTTAAGACACAATGCAATAATGCATAACTTTATGTCAAGTGGAACTGTGGAGGACAGTCACCTGCATATTTTGTGGGTCTTTCATAAGACAGTCACATATGGCATTCAGAGATATAGTAAAGATGCAAAAGGAAAGCTTTGATAGTGATTAAAAAAAAAACTTCTTGATTCTTTGTAAACGACAAGCCATCATGAGGCAAACTATCTCATCTGCTATCATCCCCATAAGGTCTCTGAAATTACTAATTGTTTGTCATGCATTATAAATAAGGCTTTATAGTCTGGTCTGCAGCAAAGTTACAGCAAACAACAGAAAAGTTTTTTTTTCTAGTACTACATTTAAGAAAAAGCTAAAATAGGACCTGTGGGTTGTAGCACTGAACAATTTTAAACTATTGCTTTGATCTATCTGACAATCCAGATCTGCATCTGTTTCATCATACAAGAGACACAGGAATGTAACCGTTCTGAGTTACAGACTTTTTTTTTCATAGTTCTTCCAGCACATCCCTCCTCCACCCAGCAAGACGTCACTAACTAGTATTTTCTCTAAGGCATACTTCTACAATCTTCCAGGCATTGTGCTCTTCTCTGAAATCATATACTGCCATGCAGTTCTCAGGAATGTAAAGGTGCTCTGCGAAAAAAATGAAAAATCTCTTCAATAAAATGGTTTACTGCTTCCTCCATTTGAAGGACTTTGGGTTCTTGGCTTATACTCATTCAAAAATATTTGCCAGTTCACATGTCCAGGTTGAAGGCCCTCATGAGTAAGTCCAGGTCCCCGATGTTTGCCGCCTGGAAGAGCTCAGGCTGGTCCATCATTGAGAGTGCTATCCTCAATGCTGCCCAGATGTTTCCAGACATGACCTGGTGGGAGAGCTGCCGACTCCTGCTCTTCCTCTGCAGGCTTAATGCTGTCAGGAAGTTGCTGGCGGCTTCCCTGCAACAACAGATGAATTGCCAAGAATTGAACACATGATACTGCTAAAATTTTGCTTACAGACTCCTAAAACCTGGTTGCCTCTGCCAAGAGGCTAAAACTTGGCTGTAGATGGACCTTTGAACAAGATAATGGCACTACACTTAATATAAGGAGTATGAACGAAGTGGTCCAAGATCCATCTACTCTCCATCAAAGTTCTCAAACCTTGTTAGATATTACAGGAAGATGTATAATGTTGTTATTCTGTTCAGGGAAGACTGCACCAAGTATTAAGCAAATGGATGCCAATAATTTTGAAACCACCATTTTGCTGAAAAAATCTTCTTACTTTTGAAAAAATACTGTATACATTTACAGCATTTGGCAGACGCCTTTATCCAGAGCAACTTACAATTATCTCATTTACACAACTGAGCAGTTGAGGGTTAAGGGCCTTATTCAAGGGCCCAGTAATGGCAGCTTGGTGGTGCTGGATTTGAACTCTTTACCTGCCAATCAGAAGCCCAATGTCTTAACCACTGAGCTACCAATTTGCTGGTAGCATAATACAATTACAGTTCTAAGTATACAATTATAAGTAAAGGCTTTTGCATGTGTTACTCATGTTATAAATTTATTTTTATTTATTTACATGAATGGTAGCAATAATTCTAGAATTGAGTGTAATCAGTAGTAATGCTTCTACAGCCTTCATCACATATTGTGCTCTTTTGTAAAATCTTACATTAAACTCATCCAATAGGAGCATTCCAAATTCAGTAATATGATATGGCTAAGTGGGATGCCGTGTTGTCAGATGACACTGATTTAAAATGTAAGAGCTTGAAGATGAGATAAACGGCAGAACTTCCAGACCTGTGTGCACCCAGGTTGATGCAGCTGATGCCCAGGTTGTAGCGAGAGCGTATGAAACCAGGCTGGAGCTCCAGAGCCCGGGTGTACGCTTCCACTGCCTCCTCGCTGCGGTCTCCATTAGCTAGCGTTGCCCCGAGACGATTCCACAGCAAGTAGTCCTGTCAGTGGTGCAAAGGAATAGTTATTATTTATTTAGCTGCTCCACTTCTAGCTATAATTTTAACCATTTGAGCTTTTACCAGCTTTAACTTCTACAAATAAAAATGTACACAGTCATACTGTGCTCTCAACCTTACAAATGTAAAGTATAGAATTCAATCCAATTATATTTGTATAGCTCTTTTAATGATAAACATTTCACAAAGCATGAATCCAGATGTAGATTTAGATCCCTAATAAACAAGCCAGAGGCAACAGTGACAAGGAAAAACTCCCTGAGACAACCACCCAATTCTGGGTGACACTAGATAGTGGGATTATAAATCATCACAGTATACATATGTGGAAGAGAAAGTAAAGGAAAAAGTACTGAAAGGATGTTCATTATGAGCATTTAGCAAATAAGAGTCAGCATAGGACATTCTTTATGATTACAGCAGCAGCTCTTAGGTACAATCTACAGTATCGAGTTGAGATTACTTGTTGAAGCAATGATGAGTCTTGGGTATAAACTGTTTTTGGGAAGAGCAAATCTTTAGGCAATTCATGTGGGACCATCCTACTTCAATTTCTGGGGCCTTTGTTTGGAGAACCTTTCATAAGGAACCACATGATTGTGAAAGCACTGAAGTGTATTAAATTATACATTTTAAAGATAAAGCCATTTGCCTTTGGTATTGACATTAGAAATTTTGATACTCAAAGTGATTTAAAGTGATGTAGCTTTTGGAGCATGACGTCTATTACATTTCCACCAGTGAGTCTATGCGCAAGGGCAAATGGCTTCCCAATTTATGGTTGATTTATGGCTATGCAACTACAATGCCACTTTTTGATCTCCTAGATTTATTATCTCCTGCCATGATACTGCTGTTACGACATTGATATCATCACTGAGCTTTAATCTTCCCAACTGTAGGCATCATATATCTACATCTGACATCAGCATAAAAAAAAAAAAACCCAGAATTAAATCTTATACTTTGTACGTTATTAAAAATGAACCCCATTATCAGTTATCTTCTTGAGGTCTGTTTTCGTCCGTCCACTGAGCCTCTATGCTGCCGTGTTTCAGAGAATGCAGCTCTGTGCTCATGGCGTGTGTCTGAGCAGCTTGATGCCCAAGGGATGCCTGGTGTTGGAAATTGGCGCAGACATTATGTTTCATTGTATTGAAGAACTGAGTCCCTAAGCAGGTGGGCACACATTTCCATGTCAAATAAATGGGGAGGATTTTTGATTGTGTGCAAATGTGGCCTATGTATGGAGATTGAATAAAGCTCAGAAAACAAGGTCAAACAGAGGCTTATTACACATTCTCCTAATAATGGTGGTACAATGTAAAGCTTCACTTAAGATCAAAATGAACTGCATTGGTCCTGTGCATTGTGATGGTTTACAATTATATCTGCTCAGCTTAGTACAATCATGCTAACTATATATCCTGACACTGACTCTGTTACTCTAGCAACATCTTTCTCTGTCGCAAACTATCACAAAATGGATGTTCTGGTTTATTCAGCAAGCTCAAGTGCCTTTTAGCACCAACAAAAATACCATCAAGGGGGTTGTCCTAACCATTGATGACTCTATATGAGGAGTTCAACAAATATTAATCTTCATAAAGTCCTCATTCACAACTACATACATATTAAATTACATTCAAATACTAATGACCTCTTCTGAGTGACCAGTTATTAAAAAAAGTCATTTTTTGATAGATATAAGCCTGTTCTGTTGATTTGCTCACCTTCCTAGATGTTGCATGTTCACAGAGGCAGCAAGCTCACTGCCCCACTTAGCTTCCATAGAGTTATTATTGCACCTGGTGATCAACAGAACTGCAACAAGTGCTAATAGAGAACCATAGGGGCAGGAATCACTCTGCACCATGCACAATGAACAATTTCACTGGGGAAGGAGTAGCAGACACAAGTTTATGACTGGGTTGCCAGATTGGGCTACTTTTAATTACTAGTTTTTGGCTTAGCTTCAGGTCTTTTGTGTGGTTTTTGACATGTAGTTGGACTGGAAATTTTTCTGTAACCCTGGTTAATGATAGTAACCAGGATGATATTTTCTGACAGGAAAACATGGATAAGTCAGTTTTATATTGCAATCAACCGAATAATTAGACAAGACATGTATTTGCAAGAGCATTTTATTAGACCATCTGCTAAACTGGCCACACTCACTGGCACTGTCACTGAGAAGCCTGTAATTAACACTTCTCTTAGAATGTCTGGCCTTTAATGTGTACTGTGTATGTACCTATACCATCCTGTGTGCTGATTGTACTGAGTTGTCAAATTCAGAGGTGGTAAAAGTTCTGTAATTCTTAAGTAAAAGTGCTATTACTCATCTAAATAAATACTCTGGTCAAAAGTTAGGGTACACTTTCAAATTCTTAAATTTACTAAAAGTATGCAAGTGAACGTACAAGAAAGATTCATAAAAGATAAGGATGTCTGTCTCAAATCACACAGGGGATTTACTTACTGATGGTAAATTAGTGCCCCTTTCACCAAGGAACATGGGGAAATATTAGTCTCTAATGTAGTAATTACCTCTGACAATACAAATTAGCTGAATACTAATGGCTAGCTGTCACAATACAAACTTCCTTGGTGTACAAAGTGTACATATCCACAGATAGAATACAGTGAGGTCTCATACTAGCTGTCACATGTATTGAAATTTCTTGAAGCTGACTGATGCTAAAATGTCACCTTTTGAATTTAGAAATGTATAATTACAGAGAAATGTAGTGAAGTAGTGTTTGAAATTGTAGTGACTAAACAGTAGAGAAAAGGCATTAGGTGAAAGAAATACTCAAGCAAAAGTGTACTGTATAATTAAGTACAGTAACAAAGTAATAATACTTTCTTAACTCCCATATCTTCTGAAATTATTGTTTTGTAAGAACTGTAATTATTAAATTTATTATTTAAATCTAATTATTAAATGTAGATTTATTAAACAGGTTTGTTTCCTTATTGTTCTGTGGTCCTATGTGTGTTTGTATATAAATTATCATGTGTGTGCTTTGGGGCTTTGTGAAGTCTTGCATTTGTTGAAACTGCAGCTCTAAGCTGTGGCCTCCATGTCCATGGTCCTAGTTCACTTGTCTCAATGATATCTTATTCCACAGTTTTTTTGCTTTTGACCTCGGCCTGCTAGTTTTTGGATATTGATTACGGATTTGCACATATTGATCCTGTCTGCCTGGGCACTGACCCCTGCTATGAAGTCAATGATTTAAATAAAAAAACTTGTATCTAGAGCTGCTTTTACCTTACTTAACCCCCCCGCCCCCCATGCCTCTCTCTCTCTCTCTCTCTCTCTCTCTCTATATATATATATATATATATATATATATATATATAAATACAATCTTGAAGGAGTTCCCAGAGGTTGTTTCACACTTTTTTGTTTAGTACATAATTCCACATGTGTTCTTTCATAGTTTATATATATATGTATATATATGTATACTCACTTGTATACTCACTTGTACCTATTAAAGTCGACGGTGGGGGTATATATATCCCCCACCGTCGACTTTAATAGGAACACCTGTAAACTTTAGAGATCATATTTTCCCCCCATTCTGATGTTTGATATGAATTACTGATTACTGAAGCTCTGGATCTGTATCTGCATGATTTTATGCATTGTGCTGCTGCCACATGATTGGGTGCTTGGATAACTGCATAAATGAGCAGTTGTACAGGTGTTCCTAATAAAGTGGATGGTGAATGTATATCTTAGAGCAGTGCTATGTGATATGTAACAGCAGCGTGTCAGCAGAATGAGTACCTCTGGCCGGACAGACAGCGCAGCATTGAAGGCATCTACAGCCTTGTTGAACTCAGAGCTAAGGTTATAAAGCACACCCAGGCCTGTCTGCAAGTCCGGGTCAATCGTGTCTGGGTTCTGTTGGGCCGCTTCCAAGAACAGCTCCTTCAGCTCAGGCAGCAGAGAGCTGAAATGATTGAGAGGTAGAGATATGGTAAGACAGATACTGGATCAGAGACTGAAATCGCAGAGCTTCTACACTACACAAAATAAATAATTCTAGCTATTATTACACTACCACTCATTTTGGAGCTGAAAGAAAGAGCGTAAGTTATTTTGTTTACTGAAGTGAGTCATCGATGAACATTCCATTGAACCAGCCTATCATTTTTCAAACTTTTGGCAATCCAGTTGTAACATTTGTTTTAAAATACCTAATACATTATCTTTATATGAATTATCAACAACAAAAATAATATTTACATAAGTAGATTTCTCCCTTTGGGGGTTTTCCTGATGGTACCTTTGTGTGTGTACACAGGTGGGAGTGTAAATAATGATTTGAAAATTTATAAACAAAATCAATCCATTTTTATTTCAGTTCAAATAAAATTTTTTTTGGTATAGAAATGAAATAAAACAAATAAAACAGTTAAAAACCCCTTACTCTCACTTACACTACCAGCCAAAATTTTGCCTGCTCACTGAAGGCTTTTCTTCCTTTTTACTATTTTCTACTAATTTAAGATAATAATGAAGACATCAGCATTCTGAAATGTTTTCACTGACAAAAAGTGTTAAACAACATTTTAATTCTTTGCAGTATTCCTGATGAAGTTTTGCACACTCTTCTAACCAGCTTCATGAGGAAGCTTCACCGCAGGAGCAATCCCTAAACTTCCTAAACAGACCAGACTCTTCACTGCTTCTCCTAAGTTCTACATGAAACCTACTTGTTTGATTTACTTTTAATTTACTTTTTTAATTTAAATTAATTTACTAGTTTTAGTAAATATGAAGGTAAGTAAATAAAATGCATTTTGATTAAGAAATAAATTTATATATGGGACACCTAGTGTGTCCAGACTTTCAACTGAGAGTGTATTAAATTTGTTGGTTAAATTCTTCTTTCAAAATTCAGAGCGAATTCAAAATCATAAAAACATGTTTTGCAAACCCGATTTATCGTGTCCTCACCATGCCATGGGTGCGGAGTAGGAGAGGCGGCGTGAGTTTGGTGAGCCCTGCAGGTTATTGCGGTTCTTCAGGAGGTGTTTATATTTGGGGTTATGTCTCAGCCAGCCCAGTAGTGCCTCACATGCTTCCTGCTTCATGCCCGTGTTGGTCAGGCTCACTGCCAATGCCATGAGGGCCTGGAGGTTGTTGGGGTGGAGCTCCAGACACCTGCACATGTGTACGCACATTTCAAAGACCAAAGACACACACAGACACGCACACATACACGCAGTCGTCAGGACTGAATCAAATGGACTACAGCTTTGATGGACACTAATTAGCTCACAAGCAGCATAATGAGTAGCAGATGTTTCCTTTTTAATTTACAGGTGACTACCTGCACCATCTCATGTGGTTAGACTTCAAGTTGTACAAAAAATGCTTTATAAATTTACATTCACATTTACATTACATTAAAATTATTATAATAAAGAAATATTATAATAAACTACTGGAAAATAATACTGTCCCACTTTATTATAATTGATAAGACTTATAACAAGCCAAATCATTATTTTTAATTTTGAGCAGGGAAAACAGATATATCTTAGTGACTATTTCACCAAATGGATTACTGACATTTTGTACCTGAAGATGAAACCAGGGATTCTTAGAAATAGAAGCTGAAACTCAGGCAAGTGTCAAGTATCACACACCTCCTTCACACAGCCCTGAGCCATCTGGACATCAGGAAGGGAAATTATGCTAAAATGCTGTTTGTTGAATACAGTTCAGCATTTAACACTACTGTATAATTCCCTCCAAACTCACCAAGTTGGAGGACCTGGGACTTAGCCCGTCCCTGTGTCAGTGGATCTCCAACTTCCTGACAGGCAGACCACAAGCAGTATGGGTGGGCAGACATGTCTCACCCTCCCTAACCCTCAGCACTGGAGCCCCCCCAGGGTTGTGTCCTGAGCCCCCTGCTGTACTCATTGTACAATTATGACTGTGTGGCCACTTCCAACTCTACCACCACTGTCAAGTTTGCTGACGACACTGTTGTGGTGGGCCTGATCTTTGATGATGATGAGAAGGCCTACTTCTGTGTGGAGGAGTTTAAAAGCCTGGAGAACTGGTGCCAGAAGAACAATCTCCACCTGAATGTCAGCAAGACACAGGAGTTGACAGTGGACTTCAGCACAAAGCAGGAGAGGAGCTACCATCCCCTTAAGATCAACGGTGCCCCAGTGGAGAGAGTGGACACTTTCCAGTACCTTGGTGTTCACATCACGCAGGAGCTGTCACGGTTCTATCACATTAACACTCTCGTGAAGAAGGCCTGTCAGTGTCTTTACCACCTTAAACTGCCCTCTAAGGTGCTAAGGAACTTTTACACCTGCTCCATTGAGAGCATCCTGTCAGGAAGCATCACAGCCCGGTTTGGGAACAGCACCAAGCAGGAGCTCTCTGACCCGCAATCTATCTACAGCAAGCGGTGCTGGACCAAGGCCAGGAAGGACCTCAGCCATCCAAACAATGGACTCTTCTCTCTGTTATAGCACTTATATTATATTTAGATATTTTTCCTTTTTCTACTTGTATACAAGTCAATTCTGGTTCATGTAAATTCTATTTTTATGTCACGGATAGTCGTAAAAACCATCTGTATGGTTGTGTGTGTGACCAATAAAATTTGAATTTATTTTATTTATGAAATTATAATAGTTTGTTGTATTAAAACCATTACTACACTTACTACGGGCTGTCATTCAGCCTGTGGGTTGCATGTAGCGCTTTATCCAGGTGCGGCTTCTTTGGGAACAATTTGTTGATGCAGCAAAATAAGCACAATATTTGGCCATATTGTGTCTGAAATGTCAGTTACTCAATTTGTTGTTTACAGAACTGTTGTATAAAAGCAATATCACACTCACAATCTGCTGTTGTACTGAATATCAGCACAGCTGTGATTACCTACGGCAATCTGAATCAGTCACACACACACACACACACACACACACACGCACACACTTTACTATTCTCACTAGAACTGGCTCTAAATCCTGCCAAACATCTCAGATGTTGATGAAATGCACTCCATGAATTTCGAGTATGTGATTAATAGCACTAGAGTTTTATGAATACAGACCACTGATGAATTTATATAAAACTACCTTCTAAAAGAGCCAACTCATTCACAAATGACACGTCTCTAATTATCTCAAAAGGATTTTAGTTTGGAGTGAAGTAGCACGGTCGTAACCTAATACTCTTTTAGGAAATGAGCTAGCTAACAGTAATTCAAGGAAAAACAGTACCTCACCAACTAGATAAGCTAGTTAATTTTGTAAAAGAAAGATCCATTACAGTTAGTGGAGAGTCAAAGGAGCTGGACAGCTAATTTAGCTAAATGTTTTGGAAGTGAATTTCTAAAGTTAACAGCACGTTAAAAAAAAAAACTTCATAGTTTAACTTTACAGTTAAAAATACCTGTAAAATAACAGATTTTTTCCCCAGTGTATCACAAGCTCACTTGTGCTTTCTTTACAACACTTTCCACAAAGTGGTCTGGGAAATGCAACATGACTGAGAGAAAAAAAGCACCAAAAACACTAAGACCTTCCCATTAAATTTAATTAGAATGTTATAGAGTCTTATACTATACAACAGAATATAATATTTGATTTAATTTATAAAGACATGATGGTGTAGGGTGATTACTGAGCTTTGAGAGCGTAACCGGTGATTAACACAACCAGATGCACTTTCACGGCTGGTTGCTCAGAGGAACCTCGTGTAAGATCATGGCCCCTCTGTCTGCAATAAATGTAATCTCCCAAAGGCCTTGCTGCTTATAAAATGCAATTTTAATAGGATCAACAAGTTATTATGGTTCTCTACTGAAAGAAGGAGAGGAGACAGCTGAGAAATACATTCTTTTCCGCTTAGATAATTATGCAAATTGTTTTATAGCTACATTCTTATCTTTGTGCATGTGATTTGCTCATAGCTATGCATGCTAAATGTTCAACGAAAGAGAATGAGTTAAGGTGTGATAAAACCTTTAAAGCATCCATTTAACTAAGTTATTAGATGCAACCAAAAGACACAACCAAAAGGTAATTTTTCAGTCCTGACAACAGTATATAACTTTATTTTTCTTCACTTTTATTCACACCGTTTTCTTCACATCGTTTTATGCTTTTGATGGAATAGTGTGTTTTTTTTGTGAACACCAGCTGTTCAACTGTTTCAAACCTGTTCAGAGCAAGTTCCATCGTACAACTTTTTTCTTTCGAACTTTTCTTCATACCATTTTATGTTCGCCAGCGTGCTTTTGAATGAATAGTGTTCTATGTGAACACTATACCCCAGCTTTCTGAAAGTCGTTCCCAACAGGAAAAACAACATGACGCAAACCCTGGGGAGTTGTGTGTTGGCACCTCCTTACCTCTGGAGGGAGACAATCGCTGCCTGCTCATTCTCATTCTCTGCCTGTGTGGTCCCCAGGACTTGCCAAGCCTGAAAAATACAATGGAGATGGAAACGTTGAACAGTAGGTTTATCACCTCGACTCCAGTGAGGGGAACGTGTTGGTGCAGACCACAGCACAACTCAAGGGAACCTGACAATTTCTAGCAAAGCTGAAGAATCTTGAGTCTTGTCTAAATGATTAATAGAATAAATTTCCCTCTGATGTTGCCCATCCTTTGCTGCTGCTGCTCAGTAAGTCAAAATCAGAATCAATTTTACATTATGTAAGGAATAAAACAAGACGAGGCATGCTATTATAGGAAAATAACCAATGATAGGGTGGTGTGAGGTGGCCCAACACAAAGCAGATTTTCTTAAAATTACTTATCTATAAGAGTATTTCCCAAAGGGTTTTCAATTTGCCAATACTAGTAATTTTTATTGATTAAAGAATGACACGTTGTATTTTTTTTATCCGTTTATAGATACATTTATTGTTGTGGAAGGTCTGTGAAACAAGTTAGTACCTTGTATCACTTAGATTATAGCAGTTATAAACAGTTGTTCCATCACCACCCTCTCTTTTTAGCTCTTTTTAATAAGACTAAAACAAAACACAGTTTGTCATGTACCACAAAGATCTCTGTCCTGAAGATTTCTTGTGGCAGAAAACCTAAAGTTACAGCTTCCACTCTGTAACAAAGCACTGTTACAAAATGCTGACACTGGACGCTCCTTCCATAAATGTTAAGTAAATGTCTCCTTACAGAAGCTTACACTTATTTTTCTTTGTTAATTAAGAACATTTTAAGCTGTTTATTATTAAGTTTAGATATGTGGTAAGTCTCTACTGATATCATCTCAATATTTACGATGTTTTGTAAAGAACAGCATGTTAATGGTTCTCAGAACACTTCCTTTGGATCATTTAATGCAGTTATGATATTGTAATTGCCATGATGCCACTGTTATACTAATTAAACTGCAGTGTTGGCTTACGTGGGCCTTTATACATCCAATAGCTCTGGGGTATATTCAAGAGAATCAGTTACTAATTAGCCTAAATGTATTCCAGCAGCAGTGGGGGATAATCCTCCTTGTTTCTAAGATAGAATATTAAAAAAAAAACACGAATCCAGAGTGAGGAAAGGTCTGGTACTTTTTTCTATTGCCTGATCCAGCAAAAGTGAAGCTCACTTTGGCTGTCCTGTCAGGGCAGGCATACACTGCCTTCTTGAGTTCTCATCATGCAACTCAGTTAGTAAATAGCTCACAGTGTGAAAACTCAAACCAGTGCAGCATAGCTGTCAGGGTACATGCTGATTTTTCCATGGTACTGAGGGATTAGTTTCATAAACCAGCCTCAGCTCTTTTCACCCATAGGTCCAGTTACCTCTGAGTCTTGAGGGTCCTGCAAGATAGCAGCCTCCAGGAGGAGAACAGCGTTTGGCAGATCTCCCTCTCTGGCCTTCCTCAGCCCCTCCTCAAATGCATTTGGCCAGTCTTTATATGGATTGTCTGTGTGGAAGTAATATCCCTGAAACAGAAAATGCTCAAGGCATTAAAACTGATATACTGAGATGAAATTTAAATCGCTTTTTTAAAAGATAAATACATGGGCCTTAAGGCATGGCTCAATGTGGTGAACCTTTTCATGAGGAGAAACCGTAGAAGGAATCTGG
Source organism: Pangasianodon hypophthalmus (assembly GCF_027358585.1). Classification (NCBI taxonomy): domain Eukaryota; kingdom Metazoa; phylum Chordata; class Actinopteri; order Siluriformes; family Pangasiidae; genus Pangasianodon; species Pangasianodon hypophthalmus. The sequence continues at coordinate 20,285,570 of NC_069711.1, forward strand.
GCCTGCTCATTCTCTGTAAGCCAGTTTCTGCGAGCCAGTTCTTCCCACTCAGCCTGCATCTTGTCCCAGAACTCAGTGTCTGACTGAAACACAAATTCGAACCAAGAAGAGTTGAATATGAACTTCACAGATCTGCATCAACCAAACTCCCTGCAGTCAGCAATCTGAATAATGAATCACTGTGCATTAATATTGATGAAGGAAAGTCATGCAGGTGAAACATTGCTGCAATTTCTGATTGCTTGCATGTACAGAAAGTGAGCTACTGTACTAAAGTAGCCACATGGCTAAAGTACTGTTTCATTTTTTTTAAAAATATGTCAGTAACATTATTTAAGTATGTAAAGTCAGGGCACACTTTTTCCAGTATATTGGACACAATGAAGTGGTGCTTTACCTCATGAACTGCACATTTTTTACATTTTACCTGATTCTACTCATCATATGATTATAAAGCCCTTCAAGCTCTTCATAGCCACATTAACAATATTCTGTGCACTTCTGGGTCTGAGAACCACTCATGTGATGGTGGCTGAGTAGTTCTTTGAGCTATAACAAATTAGATGGGATGTTATTTTGTTCAGCACTGTCCCTTGTGTTGCAGAGATAATTGCTCTTTTACGGTCCGTGGTGGGCACAGCGTTGTTAAGCGTCCAATTATTATAATTGGACGACCCCCTGTCAACTCTGCGCAGTGACAGTCCGACTAGTCAAAGGGCAAAGTTGAAAGCTCATTATCTCCCCTGTCCTGGAGCTACGTCTCTGACTGAATCATTCAGGAGGTGAGTATGGAAGGTTATAAGGATCCTTAGCACATCTGAGCTGCTGAGATGAGAGGCTCTTCATTCACTGGCATTTAAAAGTTGGCCTTTGTCTAAAATGTCGAAGTAAGTGCTGTTTATCTCTTAATTATTTTTTTTTTATAAGTGGCTATACTTTTCCTTTTTATTACTATTAGTCCTCCTGGAACCCAACAAGCAGTGTAAAATACCCCAATCACTCACTAACAACCAGAAGACAGCTCTGGCAGTAATAAAAACAAACTTGCTGATTTGTCACTCTTGCTGTAAGTAATGAAGTGAGACTAAGACCTCCACGAGCCAGTATGGGGCCAGTACCAAGAAAAAAGGCAGATAACCTTATAGTAGCTGTCAGTTAAGACAGATGTCAGTTTGGAAAAGCTCTTCTGATACTTTGGTGAGTCTAGAGATGGGAGGCAGAGAGACAAAACTGTATGATTGTAATAAAGCCTGACATGCTGCCAGCAACTCAGCTGCCCATGACAGAAGGCTTAACTGGGGGCCAGGCACTGCAGAGGACAAGAGGGCACCAACACCAACAGGGGAATGACTCTTTTCCAATTATTTACTGTTTTTTTTTTAGCACAAGCCCTATTACGATCACTTCTTGCCATGCTGCAAGCCTACTGGTAGTAAGTTTTTAGACTTCTTTGAGGAGCATATCTGTGTTTAAACTGTAATTTAATCAGCCAAAAAATTATGCATCACTGACATTTCGACTTTGACAGAAGGCTTGTTCTGCAGTCATAAAATATGCTTCCAGTTGAGGCACTTTAATGCTTCACTGTCTAATGCACTGTTTTTAAGCATAAAGCAATCTGTGAAGTATGAAAAAAATGACAAATGATTATGGTCTGTACACTAATTTATGACTTCCACAAAAGAGAAATTCATATAAGCGTTAATGTCTCCTTAAGTAAATATATTTCAGCTGAACAATTAAACTAATGCAGGGGATGGACCAGACTGGGTTCAAGATTGAAATAACAAAATGATCTGGGTGTGAGACAGGAATACACTCAGAATGGGATGCCAGTCCTTCACAGGGCACCATGCACACACATTCACATCATGCATACCCAGTCCACCTAATGGCATGTTTTTGAGAGCTGAGAGGACTGACTGGAGAACCTGGAGGATACCCACGTGTACATGGGGAGCACCTGAACAGAAACTCTGAGGGCCCTGGTGCTGTAAGGTGGATATGCTACCCGCAGTGCCTCATGCCACATATAACTCACTAGTGTGGATGAATAAAATTAACCAGCTTACTTGAATTATTTGAAAAATCTAAGTTCAAATTGGATTGTAAAGTTGATGTCATTTATATATCCGATATTCATTTATTATTGTGTAAAGTCATTAATACAACTAAAGATGGAACTAGATAAATTAAAGCAAAAAAGAGACAGATGGTTAAGTCTTATGTGAAATATGTGAAATTTACTCCTTTTTGGTGCAATTTTTTTTAGCTGAATATATTACTCAAACTCCGTTGCAGTTGTAATCAGAAAGATAAATGAGGTGAAATGTTTCTTTACAGGAGTTGCTTTCAAAAGAAAACCACTACTAACAGACTTTGGCATTAGAATACTTCATGATTATCTAGAAGCAAAGCAATCGACAACCTGTCAAACTCTTCATGGTAAAATCAGCCCCTGCTGTGGAAAAAAGCACTACCTGTCATTCTGTATCAGCTAAAACCCAGTTTGATAATAGAAAGCAATTTAACCAACTGTGAGGTGAAAGGTGTATTGTTACAGATGAGGATCTTCTCATTCTTCTCAACTCTTCGTTGCATTCTTGAAAGACAGTGTAATTTTTATGCTAAATATGCATCGTGTGAGCACTGTCCTTAAAGTGGGTCCTTAAAGTGTCAACAACAGGCTCACATTTTCCCAATAATGCTTGCATACCACCTAAGTGGAGTAGACAACTGCTACTCTAGTCACATTAAGTAAAAATAAATGACCTGTACCTGCACTGATGGCACTGTCACCGAGAGGAGCAGCCCACATCATGTTAATCTGATTCTCTCCTGCTGTTGCTCCTACCTGCTCCTAATGAGTGCAGCATGGCTTCATTTGCACATTGTCTTTTGTACATGTGAAAAAATAGGCCTGGGTGGTCACAGCTCTTTTCCCCTGGTGATCTCTTTTTCAGAGTGCGCCAAATTAAAATATGAGGTAAGCGTTTTAAAGGGTCCAACCACCCACGCAGGTCATTTCACTTTCATAGGCCCTGGGAAGCATTATGCTGGAAAAGCACCTTAACCACAAATTTCTTTGTATCCTGCTCTAATGTGCAGCACTGGCTGGAGCTTAACAGCTATTCATTTTTAGTCCCTGTGCTATTTCTTTGTTCCGGACAGCCGGCAATTACACAAATGAAATGGATTGGAAAAAAGCCCGCATGCCACAGGATGTAGATTTCCAGACAACTAAGCTCTGCACGAGGTTCTTAATTAGAACAAATGTATGCAGATAAGAACCTACACAGAACGCTCAGAGATATTGGGAGCTTAAGTGTCTCAGTATGCAGGATGCCATGATCAATGAATCTTCCATTTGCACTCAAGTGCCCTTGGGTAAGGTTACTTATTGGAAATAATATCGTCCACTCACAAACTCACTCAGCACTGCAGCAAACTGGAGCTCACCAGTGAAACCAGGCACTCTGAAGTGTTTCAAGTGATAATATAAAAATGCTGTCTGGAAGTTCCTTCTGGAGTACCCCTCTCAATCTCACATCTCCTTTAAATATGTCCTCTTTCAGTCATTTACAGCCACCAATCACTTGTCTTTGGCCTTCCCGTGCCCTGCTAATGCAACCACATGTAATACAATAGCAGGTGGGTCTCCTACAACAACCACAGCAGGCGAGGTCAGAGCATACATATCAACACCTTCAGTGTAGTAATCCAGAGTTTTTATTTCATGTTGCAGGCTGTAAGTGATTAAAACGTAATATTAAGAACATGAGATATGGGTGTCATGGTGGTGCAGAGGGTAGCATTGTTGCCTCACAGTTCCAGGGTCCCTGGTTCAATCCTTAGATCAGGTTACTGTCTATGTGAAGTTTCTTTGCATGTTCTCCCCATGCCCCTATGGTTTTCTTCCACTTTCTCTGTTTTCCTCCCAAAAGTATGTTCCTAGGTGGATTGGCTGGGCTAAATTTCCCTTAGTGTAACCGAGTGTGTGCTCTGTGATAGACAGGCTGTGTTCCTGGCTCGCACCCAGTGTTCCTGGAATAGGCTCTGGATCCACTGCGACATGTTTCTGTTATTCACTGATAATTTCACATCCCTAAAAAAAATCTTTTTTGGATTCTTGACACCCAGAAATTACACAGATGTTTTCATCTAAGCTATTCATAAGATGTGTGACAATCATACAACCCAATTTCACTGTTGTCAGTACATCATCCACTTACAACTTCACATTCTAAACATGACAACATTAAATGACATTACACTGCAGAGGCAATGGAAGTCCAAAATCCAAATGTAAATTTTAACCTTTGTTTTTAAGACCAGTGCAGAGATATTGTTATTTTTTTTTTAAAAATTCACTTGATGTGCTTGTTCTTTAAAAAGTTTTGTAGAAATCCTGCAGCATATTTCAAGGGGCATATTTATTTTTTGACATTTATTGATTATGCCAGTTTGGCACACTATTCTACATATGAAAATAATATAACTATTCAAATTTCTTTATCTTGGTATGCCTTTATAACAGTATATCCTCATCAGACAACTAACTCCATTTTTCTGTGGAGTTATCTGGATTTATGGCTTACTTCCACTGCTGCTTTGGCACGCTCAAACTCCTCCTCGAGGGACTGGTTTCTGGATAGGAGCCCTCCACCCCACCTCTGATCTTTGCTCAGTCGGCCCTGTCTCACACACACACACACACACACACACACACACACACAAATAGACAGCACGAGTTAGACAGCATGTGGGTAAACCTCTACAGTCCTTCCCTTCCGAGAGAAGAAAAAACTCTGGCCTTGCAGAGCTCTGATGCATTAACAGATCACACTCACGCCCCTCTCAAACACTCCGCTGTCTTCCTCTGACATCCTTTCATCAGCCACTCGACTTAAACTGGCCCTGAACTGACATGCTGACATGCCGCAGTCAGTAAATGGACATTTGCACATTTTCTCTGTGTGCATGTATGAATATTGCATAGCTTTATCTTTAATTTGAATCAGGAAAAAGGCATGACATTTCAGAGAAGCACACGGGTAGGCATGCTACATGTGAAGCAAAGCAACTAATTTCGTAAAAACAGAACACAAAATGTTGCAGTGGCTTGTATAAATCCCTAATATAACCTACAGCCTAAAAATAAACATTATATAAAATCCATTTGTCTCACTGCTGTACAGCTTTTTAAAATCAATCATTTTAGTTACATTAAAATCATGTAAAACATCCGGTAGCAACTTGATTACTTATACTTTCAATTTCAGTATCAGTTACTCTGTCCCTTAGTCCTTGAATCTTCTGTCATTCTGATATTAAAAGTAAAAATAAAATGAATTTAAAAAGTTATTTAATATTTCTCATTATGATATTATTATGTAATAAACATAAGATGAATAAGTCTATTCTATACAAACTTACTAATGTCAACCTTTAAAACTGTCATTCTACTGGCAGATAATTTTGCTTCTTTCTAGACATAAACACTTGAAAGCAAAGCAACTGCCAAAAGAATAAGATAATTTCAAGCTGAAAATGATCAATAATGTCTAGAAATAGGTTCAATAACCTTATATTTGGTTAAAAACAATCAAATAAATAGAAATATTAGTTCAATTTACCTATACTCAAGATATTTACATCATTTTTTGCAGTGTAGATCCCTTTTAAAATTAAACAGAACCCCTGTCTATCAAAAGCAGACCTTTGCTACCTGAATTCAATCTTCTGTATAAGTAAGTCTCACAGAACAAAGAGCACAGGAGGGGGTGGTTTGGACCTGCCTCATTGGACATTCATCAATTGCCAGGGTTAAGGTATTAAATGGATTTCAGGAAGTTATAATGGAGGTCTCTGAGCAGACAATCAGTCTCGCTTTAGCATGCTGTAACCCTAGCCTGTGTCTTGATGACTAATGTGCTCCATCAAACTCTGAGTCAGAGCAACAATTACCCTAAACATTGCCCTTTCCATTTTTGTGGCCCCTCATTGTTAAGAACCCAATCATGCAAGACTTACACTGATGTGAGCAACTACTGTGCAAAAGGCCCCTCATGGCAAGCTCCCTAAGATCCAAAGGAAACTTTTATAATGCCAGTTATGCCATTTTCTATTTTATAGCACATTCTTAATGTCCAACAGATTCCCTTACTGTCATTGCTGGATTTTTATATATGAACAAAATAATGAAGACCAGATATACGAACGTATTTGCACTTGGTTTCAGGTACAAATAGGTCGCTTTCTGAGCAAAAAATCTTGGGTGTTATGTACTATTGTACCATGTGCCTAAACTTTATGTTAAATCTTGGGTGTTATATACCATTGTACCATGTGCCTAAACTTTATGTTAAATCTTGGGTGTTATGTACTATTGTACCATGCGCCTAAACTTTATGTTAAATCTTCGGTGTTATGTACCATTGTACCATGTGCGTAAACTTTATGTTAAATCTTGGGTGTTATGTACTATTGTACCATGCGCCTAAACTTTATGTTAAATCTTGGGTGTTATGTACCATTGTACCATGTGCGTAAACTTTATGTTAAATCTTCGGTGTTATGTACCATTGTACCATGCGCCTAAACTTTATGTTAAATCTTCGGTGTTATGTACCATTGTACCATGCGCCTAAACTTTATGTTAAATCTTCGGTGTTATGTACCATTGTACCATGCGCCTAAACTTTATGTTAAATCTTGGGTGTTATGTACTATTGTACCATGCGCCTAAACTTTATGTTAAATCTTGGGTGTTATGTACCATTGTACCATGTGCGTAAACTTTATGTGCGGTGCGACACTATGCAAAGTGCAACTCTCTCCTCATACGTATGTATCGCCCAAAAACTAGTACGTCAGTGCAAAAGGGGGGGTGGGGGGCTGTGTTACACTCTGAAGTCATAATGACTATGCCCTACCCCACCCTACAGTGTGACTCCTTTTGCAGGGGTCAAAAATCAGAAGCCAACTTGGACACAACTGAACGAATGCGCTTGAGTCAAAGCCAATATTTAACTGTCACACAATTGACTGATGAACTGAAGAACAAGTATCACAATTTAAAAATCAACAGATGGACTAACCCTTTGTCTCTCAGCGCTGGTCCTGGAGTATCCTTGCCATGGCCATTTTGATGTTTACTCTGCACGCAACTAATTAGCCTGAACTCGGCTGAAATTACCAAGTTAGAGGAGGGAAAACAACAAAATGCACAGGGTGGTGGTACTCCAGGACCAAGAGTGAGAAACACTGGACTTCCCACTGTGCCACCAATTTCATTTAAACTGATTTTGATTAAATTCACTTTCATCATTCAATACTTTACAAATACATGACAGTATGAAATGTGCCTTCTAGAGCATCGTTAAAGTGTGACCTGTAGTTTACTTGCTGTAGTGGACACCTTATACTGTAGTAAACACAGGAAGAAGTTTCTGAATAATTAATGAGCTATCAATCTAACAACAGATGCTGTAGCAACATGAATAGCAGCCCAGCAGACCTGCATGCTCCAATGAGGACACAAGCGCATAACATTTGTACCCTGTAGCACCACAAAAAAAAAACAAAACAAAAAAAAAAGACTGGATGCAAAGTATCACTTAGATTAATAAGGCTTTTTTAAATTTCAACTGATGCTGGCACGACACAGTCCTTTTTTTAATTAATAAAAAACATTGTGGTGATGCTGTTGGCATGGCATGGTGCAAATGCATATACCGGTCAGCATGTCATACAAACAAGCATAGAGAGGCTTACATGTCTTCCACTAATATACTGCTTGTTGAGCTGTAATGACAGAATTCTACGAGTTAGCAGATAATTAATCAGCACATATAATTACATGTGTTTACAGTATAATACAGCATTTAAAGCATAGCTTAAAAAGCACTAGATTAAAGTGCAGTATTTCTGACAAAGAGGTGGGTAGGAAAACATCATATTTATATTCCGTTGCAGAGATAATTTATACTTTTCTGAGTATTTTTTTTAATTCCATCGAAGTTGATTGTTTATGGTTAATACTTGAGAGAAAAATTCTTCTTTAGAAGTCCAATAGCACTGAATTTGGTGCTATTATCACAAAATATGACTCAGCTAATATGTAATTCTACTCTTTTCCTCTTTTTAGTTTATTATGGATCATGGCTTTTCTACCCACCTCTGTTCAGTGATCTCTGGTTAATTAATGCATGCAGCGAAACACCGGAGTTTTAGTAAATACTGTTGCAGAGGTGATACTTTCAACATGTAGATAATAACAAGCTTACTTGAGTGGAAGGCGATGTCTCTGCTTCAGCCTTGTAATTTATTTCTAATGAGTTCTTGGCGGCTGTATCGGGTTGCGTTTTGCTGTCAGTAGACCTTTGGGTGTATCATAAGGGACAGAAGCAATAAGACAGTGTTTATAGTGATGCTTGCTTTACTCGTCCCTATAGAAACATTTCACCTGTTGCTTTTCAGAACATATGGTAGAGAAGAGGTTTACCAAGCAAAATCTCCAGAATTTTTGGACGACCTTCTTTTGTCTAGCTTCCATTTCCTGCTACCGGTTCTCTCTGGTTGAGGATTGAGTTCCTCCCATTTCTCCAGCGGTGAAGGAACACCTGCTGCCAACATTCAACCAGATACATTTCTAAGATATAGCAAGTGATTTATTGAAAGGTTTCACACATTCATCCCCTTGACCTGGATACCTGAATCGAGAGAATCTTTCACAGGTGTACGAGAGCAGGGTTTGTTCTGTTCAACATCCACTTGTATCAGCTCAGTTTCATCTGCTTTCTTTCTATGAGGCGTGCTCTTGGTGGACATGGAACTCTTTCTGTCTTTACTGTTCCTCCTCTCACCAGGCTCACTCAGGTCTAGCAGGTCCAGAGAAGAGGACAGCACTGGGAACAGGAGATGTGAATATGTTAAATAGCTTCCAGAAGTTTAGGATGACCTCATTTATTCATCACCCCAAATAGCATATCACAGTTTCCCTCCCAAAATTAGCAGCACTGTAATATGATGAGAGGGGAACTGCTGCTACACTGGAGATTGGCTAATTTGGGAGAACAAAAACTAATTAAAATGTCTAATCTTAGGAACAACTCATTTTTTTACATTATGTACTGAATGAAGCAAACCCAACAGAATCACAATCAAAACAATAGCTGATGTATATCAGAAGCACAGGGTTTTGTCTGTTAATTAGTACACATGTATAATAGCAAAGCAAATGGATGTTTCTTCAACAAAGCCCTTGTTTCAGAGAAATGTCTGCACATTACTGCAGCATTATGAAGCTGAGTATTTGCGCCATGTGACTGTCGACAGGAAGGAACAAGAAATTATGACGTTCTCTGTTAGCTGCTATGGCTTGGGGCACTCACCAATATGAGTGGTCACTGTAATCAAAAAACAGCATGTGGATCCGACAGCCAGAGGGCTTGGAATTACATTATCTTTGATTTTATTTCTTTTCCTGCAGCAGAACAACAGTTTTGAAAGGTGTATAACAGTCAATCTGTATTTTGATCGTTAGAATTGATCCATGTAGGGGAGATTCAGCACAATTTTTGGTTTGAGTAAAATTACTCAAAGATGGTTTTAATTACAGACTATTTTTCACATAACATACAGTACATACGTTTGCTTCATATATCAAGTTCATGTTTCTCAATTGTAAGCAAGTACTGAACATATTTTACTGAAACCAAAAGGAGTCAATAGTAGCACCATTCAAAATGCTGTGAACTTACACGTACATCAGGGAAAATCAACCATAAACCGTCATACATTCATTACTCTACATTATTTATTCAATAGTTTGTGTGATTCTACGGTTTTAAAAAGTCTTTATACGAGCAAGAGACTTTTCTGTCTCAGTGCTCCAAGTTTCGCTATTCATAACAGTCTGAGACACTTCTGAAGCAAGATGCTTTACATTTATAACAGGTTTTATTACTATACTGCAGGTCGCACTCATGCTTTCTCATAATCTTGCAAACAGAAGCAGCATGCATAAACTCTGAAAGCTATGCTAACAGTTATTGTAGAGATACACTCACCGTCCACTTTATTAGGAACACCTGTATGCCTGCTCATTTATGCAGTTATCTGCCAATCATGTGGCAGCAGCACAATGCATAGAATCAGGCAGATACAGATCCAGAGCTGCAGTTAAAGTTCACATCAAACACAAGAATGGGGAAAAAGTGTGATCTCTGTGACTTTAACCGTGGCATGGTTGTTGGTGCCAGAAGGGCTGGTTTGAGTATTTCAGAAACTGCTGATCCCCTGGGATTTTTACACACAGCAGTCGCTAGAATTTACACAGACTGGTGCGAGAAACAAAAAAAACATCCTGTGTGGCTGAAAACCTGATGAGAGAGATCAGAGGAGAATGACCAGACTGTTCTGGCAGGAAGCTGACAGGGAGTCTGCAGTAACTCAAATAAGCACTCTTCACAACCATGGTGAGCAGAAAAGCAACTCAGAATGCACAACACATCAAATCTTGAGCTGGATGGGCTGCAACAGCAGAAGAACACATTGCGTTCCACTCCTGTCAGCCACGAACAGGAATCTGAGGCTATCATGGGCACAGACTCACCGAAACTGGTCAGTTAAAGACTGGAAAAAGACCAGGTGATTTCATTCCCTCATCTTCAACTGTCCAGTTTAGATAAGTCTGTGCCCATGATAGCCTCAGATTCCTGTTCTTGGCTGACAGGAGTGGAACCCGATGTTGTATTCTGCTGTTGTGAGTTCTCACGATCAAAGTCACAGAGATCACACTTTTCCACATTCTGATGTTTGATGCAAACATTAACTGAAGCTCTTGACCTGTATATGCATGATTTTATGCATTGTGCTGCTACCACATGATTGAATGATTGGATAATTGAATAAATGAGCAGGCATAACAGTGTTCCTATTAAAATGGATGGTGAATGTGAGTAACAACTTCACAGATTTCATTTTCTGAACAGGAAAGGAAAAATACTTACCTGGCCCATATTTATTTATTTATTTATTTATTTTTTGCAAATATATCTTGGTTGGTGTGCTGTCTTGTACTATGTGTGACACTGCACCAAAAGAAATTATTTATACACCCTGTAAAAACATTCTGATTCTGATTTAAAAAAAGCAACATTCCAAAGTCCAGCAAGAGTGAACATATCCCACTGGATTTTTCAAAGAGACAAGGAGGTGACACACTTGTATATTGATGTAATAGTGAAGCTGTATTTAGAGACTCTCCCCTACTAGCCAAAATGATACTATTGAACAAATCTTCCAACCATCTTTGAGTCTTAATACCAGATGATAGGTCAACACATGGCCATTCCAAATCACTTTTAACTAATCAAAATGTATAATATCCTAGTTTTGCTTGTTAAACTGCTTCATCACAGTCTGAATAGGCCTGTACCAATGGTCCCTACTGCAGACAATTACGACCTTATAGACAGCATAACACTGTCGGCGAGTGTAATAACAGGAAGCTGGAGCATCATTCATTCAGGTCCTCCACTCCTCTAAAATGACAAATTACTACAGACCTTTATTATACCCATTCTCATCACTCTCAGTAGAAATCAGTGGCACAGCCATTAACAGGATGGTTGAACCCTTCACATGAGGACCCACCCTTTAGATGGCTGACATAAAATCCTCTCCATCACAAAGAGGAAATGAAAAAGCATGTACTTATAGCCACAGCTGAGTGACTGCTTGGTGATGACTGAAAATATCAGGGTATCACACCTGTTCTTTTGGTTTGGCATCGGGACCTTCTGATAATGCTGCTAGGCCATCTGATTATGTGGAGGTCCTACTAAGGAAAATCCACCCTAAACAACTTGCGTACTAATCTTTATAATCAACATGTTGTTTTCAGTGGTGTCCAAGATTTATTTTGTAATGTAACTCTGAGTTGGCTTTTCTAGTCATTGATAAGTCATCATGTTGTTCTAGTTTCACTTTGGTTAATTATTTCCTACATTACCCACAATTCTGTTTGACTTCCTGCTGATAATGGTGGCAGTGGGATTTAGCCCACCCTTTATCTCTAACTAAAGGGAGTGATAGTCTGTCTGGTTCTCTCACTTCCTTATCTGTGTACACTGCTCAAATCAGATCACGTTTAAAGTTTCACTTTTCATGCTAATACCACTATTAACACCATCAAACTCGTCATGTAATAGATTGCTAACTAACCGAGCTGAGTCTTTGCCATAACAGTGCATTTTAACAAGATGCGTCTGTAGTTTGGTGATGTGTTGCGTGTCATTCCTTACAAACTAGAACTCGAGGCGCCATCTGCATCATATACTGTAGCTGCAGTGCATTCTGGAACTTTGAATCCAGTGTTTGCTGTCTTCCCTACTTCTACATTAATATGACATTCAACATTGCGGAAAAATGGTGAGTGAGAAAAGTCTAGAACCACAAGGTACCAACATGTATTTCCCAGGGGTAAGTTTGAAGCAAACCAGAAACAAAATTGATGTTTTCTGTTTGGTGATCTTGTCCCTAAGCCAAATACAGATTGTCACTTGTTTAAAAAGTAATAAAAAATATCACCTTCCTCTGTGATGCATATGTTAAATTACATGAAATTGCTATGGCAGCTGTTTTTGTAATAATATTCAGAAGACCCTAGAGATTGAAAATATTAATTGTTACCCAAGGAGAAATAAAATGGCCATGTCTGAGGTTTTTCTTAATTAAGCAGATGCGACCAGATGTTCAGCTGTTTATAGCTGTTTATATCCTGCTTTCGGTCTCGGTAAGATTTCCTCAAGAGAGGAGATCACACTTTCATACAATGCAGCAGTATCACCTGGGGGTTACTGAAGCAATTGTAAGGGAATTTAGTCAAAAAGGAGACTTTCTTTATGAAAACATGATGCAATTTTGCATTAGAGTAAAGAATGAAAAGCTGTCCAATATTCAAAGCATAATCACATAAAGATCAGCCATATAAAGATCAATAGCCAGCTCCTGATATTGCTCTCTAAACAAGCATCTTGTACTTTTTAGAGAGAACTAAGCGCCACCACAGAATCATTTCTTTGCAGTGAGTACCACCCAGTCTTTATTGTAGAGTAACAGACTGCTGTTTTATTGCAAATAGAAGGATCTTCTAAATGAAAAGTGGAGGCAATTAGAGCCCTGATAGAGGCCTCTCCAGATGTATGCACAATTAGAGACTAACAGCAAAGGGTCTCCTCAATGGGTGTAGATGTCTTAAGTATCTTGTGAAAGAGGAAAGCTAGACTGTATAAATACAGATATTTAGTCTTTTTGTGTACTTGAAATAATGGGTCTGTCTGAAAGTAAGAGCTCTCACGTTTCTAGCACTAGATTCATTTAGCCATGTTTTGGCAGCACACTGAGTGTTCACTTGTATAAGGTCATACACATTTGTCTCAGAGTCTCAGAATTATTAAAATATTTATGAAGTGCTTATATAAATTCAAATTCAGTTGGTCACACACACAACCATACACAGTATGACGTGCAGTGAAATGCTTTTTACGACTGTCCATGACAGAAAAATAGAATTTACTTGCATACAAGTAGAGAAAGGAAAAATATTAAAAGATAATATAAGAGATATAAAAACAGATGGAAGCAAAAGTATGGACTATTTTTGGAATAAAGTGCAGATATGTGCAGTTTTATGTGCAATGCAATGCAACATCGGGCTGAGGTAGTTGCAGGGAAATTGCTAACTATTTAATAAATATTAATAAGTATTGATTAGTGTGTGTGTGTGTGTGTATATATATATATATATATATATATATATATATATATATATATATATATGTATATATATGCCATAAATTGGCTAAATAATGAAGAATCATTATATACATTTATAAATAATCAACTTGAAGGAGCATGTCCTCCTGTTTGGTGCCTCTGCTGGGCCTACAGGGAAGGTGTTTATTCTGGTTGGTGCTCATGCACATTTAGAGTGAGGGTTGGAGGTAGACATGTTGGGAAGGAGGTCAGCTTTTCGATTACCTGCTGTGTTGGAGGTCACAGGGCGGGCAGCTCCATCACACTTGGTCTCGCACAAGAAGTCGTCGATGGAGGGGCTCAGCAAGGGACGGCTCTCTTGTTGTTCACTCACCAGCTGAAAAAAAAAACAGGTGCAAAATTTCACTGAGATCTACATAAATGCGCATTTTGGTGAAAGTAGCCTGCGTCCTTAGTGCAAACACTTTCTGATTCGTCAGTCCCATTCTAACTCTGGTCTATTTACAGATAATACCTCCAATTCCCAGTTTTGGTCCTGGTGTTGCGTAACATGACTCCTGTATCCCTTTTCTGCTTAATATAGGCTTTTGCTGCTTCCTTGAAGGCCAAGTTGCAACAGTCCTATCTAATTATTCTGCTGACAGAGTGAAAATAAAATAACACAGCTACATGATGGTTTTGGCATTTCAGTGCACATGTGTAAAGTTTATGTAATTAAGATGATGTCCCCCAGCTATTCCTTACGACTCTCATCTTACAAGTACGTGCATATCTGAAAGGTTGTCTGGCCTTCAGGGAGTCCAGCATCAAAGAACTGAGAAAAAACATCAATCATCATCCAGCTCTCATGGTGACTGTTCTGTTAGACTAACCCAGTGCAATGACTTTGTGAGTGCATTGCCGTCATCTTCTTCTATCTTCTTCGGCTCTGGGTCTTAAAGATGGATAAACCTATAAAGCACTGATGCTAATTCTTTTGTGAAACTGTCTTTCACCTTTTCCCTCCCTATATTTTCTATATAGCTGCTGAAGACATGCTGTAAATGTTTTAAATTTAAAATAAAATCCATATCCATTGATGCATGAATTGGTTGTGTTTGCATTATAATGTTATGCTGCAGAGAGAAGTAAGGCATCTGGTGTCCTGGACATTCAGTGTCTACCAGCTGGTTAGGCAATAACTCACATGCAGCATTAGATCCCATCCCCATGCTCTGTAGCTCAGTTTTAACATCAACAGACAGACTAGTGTATTTGTGTGTTTCAGAAACAAATGTGAGCATGATTTGAAATTTTTTAGCCTATTAAGCCTCACCCCATTGGAGATCCTTCTATATCCCATAGATTGTTTCTATATCCCAAAGCTTATTTGGGCTTTTATTTAGATTACTGCTTCTGAAGAAGCAATTAGAATCAAATCTCACCAAAGATGTAATGATGTTTTCAAACCTGGAGCTTGTATTTTCGTATCATACATTTTGAACTATGAAATAATGAAATAAGGATTTCATACTGGTTCAAGGAATGAAAACAGAAACATAAACATCCTTAACTGGTCCTGAACAGAAACGTTAATTTAAATCTCTGTTATCCATTGACAGCACTATTTGTTCTTTCCATGTAGCCCACTAGCTTATTATTTAAGTGTTACCTCCAAACTCTCAAATGATTTTTGCTCAGATCACATCTTACATACATTTCATTCAATGCCTCAATTTACATGCACAAGCTGTAATGTTATATGATGTCAGCTCATGGATGAGTAAGCAAGATGAATTAAACTTAACTGTAAATGTTTTCTCAACATAAAACCTCATTAAAGTATGCAGCAGACAGATATTCAGGCCTGTTTATTGTTGCGCTGCATTCACAATCCCTGTGAGAGTGAGAGAAAAACAGCTTAGCTAGCATACCCAGACAAGGGATGGGCATTTAGCCAGCTAGCATGTCTGTGCATTTGTAAATGGGGAATTTGCTAACTCTGTTGACGACATGTAACACTGTAACATGACTTATTTTGATCATAACAAATTCAGGTAATTTATTATGTGTTCTTTTATAGCTATTTTTTTGAAGCACAAACAGTAAAAATTCATAAGTTTGCAGTCACTTAATGCTGTTGCAGTAGTGACTGTGGACACATCCAAACCACATTCTACTAAATACTACTAAATAGTATAAAACCCTGTTGGTAGCATATTTTTAGCTGCACGCCTCTGGCATTGCTAGTAGCTTTTTGCTGCTGGGGATGCCTCAGGTTTCCTCACATGAACTCCTACAGTTACAACATGTTGGAGAGGAAGATATGGAGACGTTTCATATGTCTAGTAGGGTTTATGGACCTGTTGTAAACAAATTATGTACAGTATTTCACCAGTCTGTGGAAATGAAATGATGACCTCTTCAAAAGCAAAATCATTTTACAGGATAGATTTCTTCATGTGGAAGTATTTCATGTACCATGTTATGTATAGCATAGTTGTAGCAGAATCAGGCTGGATATTTCATAGATAAATCACTACTGCTTGCGAGCGCCACTTGTATTCTGCATCTGTCAGTATCATTTAAAAAAAATTAACTTCATCCTCTAATTGCCAGAGGAATATGAGAGAAAGTCTTTTAGAACTATGCTATCTAATTAGATCATTTTCTCTCTGTATTCAATTAAAACCATTCTGCACTGAATATAAATATAAAAGGACAGGCAATATTGATGGCAATCATTAAGAGGACAAGGCTTGTCCTAGTAATTGAACCAAAATAACTCCAAGCCTCATTGTAATTTGGCAAAAGTACTGTTATTTGCTTATGGTTCATTGTATCATTGTATCAGCAGATAGTTAGATGTAACCTAGTGGTTGCTCAACCTCACATTCTGAATGGAGAGAAAACAGAGCTAGTTCTTATTTATTGCTGAAATCCTGATTTGGAACAGGACCTTAATGATTAGCAGGGATGTTTACACAAACCGCAATAAATCAGAAAATCTAATTCGCCAGACTACGTCAAGAATTAAAATTACGACAGAGTGTAGGTAATAAGTTATGCTACAGGAGCTTAATACCCAAATTGAATAAAGTAATTAGTATAATGTATGGTTATGTATCGGCCAAGGGTATTGCCTGACCCAAACTACCTTTGCAAACTCCCCAGTAATATGCTGATGTGCACCAACAAAACGACAGCAAACAAATCAATCTGTAAAATAGACTGTTTCCAATGTTGGCTTAACTAGACTAGCCAAAGCTTCTAGACTACAGGATGCTATTGCACACACATTTCCGTAGTGGCCTGTATCTCTCTCAACATTAGGCTGTGTTTTAAAACATCACCATTCATTGAGAATTAGCATATGGTAGTTTGAATGGAAATGGGCTTTCACCAGCTGCTAAACGAGCAGGAGGTGTAAAGTATTGAGCTAGATTGCATCCAAACAAACTATAGTGTAAGAAAGAAAGATGACTAAATATGAAGGACATGTGTGAATATTTATCATGAGGGACTGTGAATGATAAGGAAGTGCTAAAACAAATGTCATCTTTAGGCAACTTACCCAAAAACACCCTGATATGAGCTAGCATTCACAAACTCAAGTGCATGATGTGGGGGCATCAAGGTCATATACTTAAGTATTTAATTAGGATGGGCTAATTAGTCTAGAATAAATTTTACTCTTCTGGGATTACACAAGAAACATTCTTTTGATGTCCTGTCTTGCTGTGTCTTTTCACAACTCTAACTGCCAGTGGGCCTCATAATGTGCATAATGATGCTGCTTACCCTTTCCACCCACTACACAATCTAGCTGGAAGTGAAAGGCCACTTAATTACCTATGTTGCCCAACAAAAGCATGAATAATGTTAGCTTCTACTCTGTATAATAATTACAGGAACTTGTCCTGATTCATTTTCCTAAAGAGGCATTTTCTTGAGGACGTGTCCTTCTGCTGCCTCTCAGTGAAATCAGATGATCATTTTGCACCTTTTTTCCTCTTATTCCCTGCAAAGTACTCTTTCCCGCTGTTTACACATGCTGACGAGCAAATCCAGAATTATGTAATGGAAAAGCTCAGCTAATTGTGTTGCTTGAGTGTGGTTCCTATTGCCATCTCTAAGATATTGTTGTCAAGGGAAACCAGGAGCAGTGAAGCTGGCAGGAGTCTTGAGGGACAGAGATGGGGCCAGCAGGGCAGGAGAGGGGGTTAAGGAGACAATCATTACACTGCTTTAGATAACAGCAGGAATTTACTTCCTGCAATGCATGACTATTATATTTCAGCAGGGCTGATTTTCCTAAAAAATACCTTACCTTACCTTCCTATCTCAATGGTGAAACTTAAACTACCTGATTTCTCCTATCTTTGAAACAAAATTAAGTTAACCATTCAGCATTCCTCCTGTCTTTCAGGACTGATATTAATTTGTTTGGTGATTGGAATAAAAAACGAAACACCTTCAGACATTATAACACTCATGATTTAGAGGTTTATGAGTAAACCTTGTCTGTTCTGTATTGATTTTTTTTAAAGGTCGACATCTCTATTGACTTTTTAACAAAGTCAAAATTCCAGCATTGCTTGACTTTCCTTCCCCAACCGTGTTTCATTTAGTGTTTTAGAAAATATAGACCTGATGTAAACGTGTCAATATAAGCCTGACACCAGTACTGAGTTGTGTAATACCACATGTTTTTATCCACATTGTGGTAATTCATTCAAACCAAACAAAACTCAAACAATCAGACCACTTACAAAGCCTAAGAATTTCTAATTACATTTGCAAAAGGCAAGATGTTGATATACAAACATTTAAATATCACATAGATAAATTTTAACATTTGTAACATGCACACACTAAAATGCCATAAATCATTAATAGTGCACTCCACTCAATTAAACATCAAGCTAGTACATGTATTATTACACAAATTGAATGAACGCATTTGATACCTACAAGAGCTCTGCACACACGCCTACATGCACACGCATATAAGAAGTTTAAAAAGCATTATACAAAGCAAATGACTCAAACACACAGGAAACACACAAGCAAGTCAAGGGTGGCAATGGCTAGACCCAGACCAGGCACAGAGAAGCAAAGCAACTCACTATAACACACACATACACAAGAGAGACTGCTTAGACATCTAAGGAAGTTGGAAAAGAATTTCATGCTGTTACGTACACAACTATAGAATGAAACGGAGACCAAGGTTAGCTGCTTATGAGGTGTAAAAAACCCATTATGCCAGGCAGTGAAGTACTACTCTGTGAATTTCTCCTTTTATTTCATTTCACCGCTTATATTATGGAACAGGCCTGTCACCTTGTGACAAAGTTGTGCTTAGTAGAAGTAAGTTTAGATACAGCTTATGTCTAGCTAAACTCATCCACTTAGTCCCATTTCTGCAGCTAAGATAACGTACATGTGAACATACTAAAGAGCTCCGTTTTAAACCCCATAGAGCAGCTCAGAATGAAATAAAAACAGCATGTGGGAATTGGTCAGTGAGTTTTTGATGGGAGACAGATATTATGAGTTTAAAGGCTTTAAAGTAGAGGTTAGAAATGGGATGGTCAAAGCCTTGCCATTGGTTAAATCCAATCCAAATGGGCGAGGCCTTTGACCCTCAGCGTTGCTGCGACAGATCTGCCCACCTTGTTGGTCACCGTGAGGAGGGGTTTGCCTTCTGGGGACGCCTTATTGGGTATCTCCTTCAGGACCATGGCAACGGCCTTATCTGCAGCCCTAGAGTCTTTCCCCTACAACAGTGAAATCAACAATGACTTGTGTCAGGACAAAAATGTTCAGTTATTCCAGTATATTAATCCTCCTAGGGTGTTTATTCTCTAATGTTGCCCATTACACACACTTTCCTCACACACATCACTCTGACTGCTGACGCAGGGGCCGGAGCAGTGATACAAACATCCACAGACTTATCATCCACAGGCTTTACATTATTAGTTTGAGAAGTCTAGAAAGTCAGTCATTTCTGAACTCAGCCATCACCCTTGGAACAGGAATCGGACTGATTCAAAAGCTGGGTTATGTAAGAGTATCAAATTGATCCAAAAAACCAACCTTTATTCTAGAGAACAAATAATATGCACACTGGAAAACCAAGTCACTGACTGTAAAGAGCATTTTAACTAAAAGAAATAAAGAAAAACAAAGAAATTTAACTGAAATTTAACAAGACATTTAGTGTGTTGGGTTTCACAGATGACCCTAACAGAAAATAACAAAAGTGGTCAGATATAAACTCTGCCAGAGTGCACGGCAAATCTCTGCTTCTTATTATACTGATATTATACTGATGATATTTGTCTTATATTTTGTATTATTACTTTTCTGTAGGAAACACTTTAATCTATATTTTTATAGAAAATTTATAAAAAGGGGGTACTTTTTTCCTTTTTTAACCTACAAAACATTGGGGGTGGAAAGATTTGTACTCATCTGTGTATAGTTATACAGTGACTTAATATAATATTTAAATTAGATTTAAATGTTGTGAGAATTGCATTTCCGTGGTAAAAATATATTTTCTATCTCACACAAAACATGTCTTGGCAGTACACTGAACTTGTCCTCTCAGTATAGATGAAAAAGTTACCCCAAAATGATTAAACTGGATTCAAATTAAAACTCAAACTCACTTGTTTTCCTTTTTAATAAATTTACTGCTGATTTAACATTAAGTCAGTCTCGGTCTCTAGATTTCTACAGCTAATTTACCATCTTTGACCTTTGGTCTGTGTATCATCTTAGGCTTGGGTCTCATAAAGAATTGGTGCTTTTACTTTTAAAACCCACCTGTATCCACACAAACCACGTCAGCCAAAGTGTGAGTAAAACCATTTTACAAGGACAAATAATCTGCAAAATCAACTCTTCTGGACTCTATACCTGTAGGGCAGATGTAAGTCACTTTGGATAAGGGCATCTGCTAAATGCTGTAAATGTAGGGCAGACAATGTTTGCTTGCTCAACATGATATGACTTTATCTCCTATGTGGCCATTACCATACAGCAACAGCACAGCAGAAAAAAGTGTAGATCAGTTGGTTTAATTTGAAACTGAAGAAGAATGCTTGGATTAATTAAATTAATTGTTTGCCATGTAAACCTGTAAAAATGTGATGCTAACACAGCAATGCCTTAGGTGCCTTACGTTTTTAACTCATAAACATGTTTACTAATTAAAGACCTGGATCTGCTACAGCAGTCTTTTCTAAGTGCTATAACAGGAATTTAATTTTATTTTATTTAAACCCAGAATCAGTGCCACAATATTCACTCTGAAATATGCATTTTTAGCAGTGTAAAATAAATACAAATACATTACAGAATGCAATTTGAGGGCTATATTAAATATCTAAGTATAATATTATAAATTATACCACAGTGCTGCAGAATTCTCCATTCTGGTTGGCTAATTTTCTATAACAGCAGTATAGAAGAGTATTTCAATAGTTCTGGCTGTAAGCCAAAGCACAGGTTTATATAAATGCACTCATTCTTATATGTTATTGCTTCTATAACAACAACTTACACAGAGACTTGCCTTGTGGATGCTTTTTATAAATTGTAGTAGTTGGTAAACTGCTTTGATATAAGAGGAATAAAACACTTTGTGCCATCCTGTTATTAAAAATTAATCGATGTTATATGATAATGATTATTGATTATTTTCCTATAACGGCACGCCCCGTCATGTTTTATTCCCTTCATAAATACTCACGAGTAGTCCACGCTACGCTTCTTTACTTCTGACATTGTTGGTACAAAGGGTACTGGAGATCTCTTTGTGAGCACTTTATGCATGAATAATTAAACCTTTTTTCCTTTGACTTGCTGCTTTGTGACAATGTCTGTTGTTAAAAGTGATATACAAATAAAGTGACTTGACTTGCTTCTCCGTTATTATGATTAGGAGCTGTTGTGTACCTCTTTAGTATTAAAGTGCTGTTTTATAGCTGGCAGCCAATTAATGCGGGTGGATTACAGAACGCTTAACTGAGACAAATGTGCAGAGAGAGCAAATTAATGTGATTATCACAACTATGACTTTTCATGCCTATTACTCTCAATATATTCATAATGTATTAGATGTTTATTTGAATCTTTGCCTAAGTTATATTTGTATATTATCACATTAGGTCAAACTTACATTAAGTATATAACCGAAAAACTTTATCATATTGCAGCTTACAGCATATTTCTTCAAATGGAATGCAGACTGCTTAATCAAGCTGCATTTTCTATCACCCAATTCCTTTGGATTTAAAGGTAAGCTTTTATTTTACTGGGAGTGGCCAAGACATAACTGCAGAGCGGGTGCACAGAAAGCACTAGTCCTGGCAGCCTTGGAGGCACAAAGTGCATGCTGGTAATTTTAATAATCTGAATGGGCCATCAAGAAATCAAGTTAGCCTGGCGCATCGTAATGCAGTTCTTCTTGCAGATAACTTTCCCTGCATATCTATTGATGTAGCTTTTGAACTTAAGTGTCTGATGTAGAGATGGATGACAAATTAAAAAGAAAAAAATAGTGGCTCTATTACACTGTGGGGGTCTTTATTTATTTAGCTGGCACGGTGTGGGTTTTGGAACTGTCATTCAAAATCAATACAAAGTTCTTCTGACTGATCACCTCTATACTATGATGAAAAATGTCTATCCTAATGGATAGATTCTACCCTAGTGGCCTCTTTCAGGATGACCCTGTCCCCTTCTACAAGGCACGATGATTCAATTAATAGTTTGATAAGTGTGAAAATGATGTACACCCTATGCTATAGCCTTCATACTTGCCAGATCTGAACGCAGTTGAACACCTATGGAAGACTTGGACTTATGCTGGATGAGAGAATATTATTTGGAAGAATTGTGTTCATCCCGCCGGTACAGTTCTAGAGACTTGTATAATCATATGCCAAGGTACATTAAAGATGTACTGGCCACTTGTGGAGGCCGATCATCTTGCTAAGACACTTAACTTAAGTTGTTTTTTTCTTTATTTTGTCTGTAAGTTTCTAGCTTTAAAAACAGGCCCACAGTGAGAAAGGAATTGGCAGCACTGTAATGCCTGCTGCTTGGTCAGTGTTTGGTCAGTATGTAGTCCCAGGATTATGTAACAGCAGTGGGGATAATGGCTGTTAGCTGCTGGCACACCATTTTCTGTATGCCATATTGATGCTCCGCCTGAAAGAGAAATCATGTTAAATGGCTCTGATGCTGCACAAGCCATAAATTATCTGGGTTCAAGACCCAAAGCCATTAGGTGTGGTGTGTAGCATAGCACTGCACTGAGACAGCGAGGAGAAGAGAGCTATGGCCTGTCTTGAACCGAATAGGGAGCTCTTAATGAAGCCTACAGAGACAGATGTTAGGACATGTCCTTGCACAACACTATGCAGTAGTTCATCCAAGAACCTGTCGTCCGCCTCAACCCCTCCACATGGAGGAATGATTCACCATCCAAAGCCTTTAGGTGTTTGTGAAAAGCTCCACACAGAGCAGATTTCTCTCATGTAATGCCCTTTTAAGGCTTCCTCTGAGGACATGTGTACATGAATAAGTAGTTCACAGTTTGCAATGTCACATATACTGTGCTGTAGAGCGTTCAAAGTAACTGTTATACAAAAAGTGTCTCCATTTCCACTTAATCTTATAAATATGCCTACAGACACACAGTAAGATTGGAAAGGGTCAAGGGATATGCTCGTCTCAGTCTCTTCAACATATAGTAATATAGTAAATATGACCTGCAATCAATTTGCACTCTGCCATCAAAAGTTGCTGAGCTGTTTTTCTTATCTGAACATTCACAAACCATGTTCTGAGACTAATATTACCAACTGCTGTACTCAGCCTGGCATACACAATGACTGTCAGAATTCCAGAAATTCTGAAATTAGGAACACAGGGCAAACTTCTAGGCAGCACAAATACATTTGGCTGTAAACTCATATTTTTTGAGCCACTGTTAAATCCTCAATATACACAAACCTGAGACTGCATCACAATAATTGAATTCTGTATTAATATGACAGACGTTAAAACAATAAAGCCATGGTTCTTTCCATAGAATACCCTAATCTTTGCCTGTTGTGTTCCTCAGCATTCAAAGCATACTGTTAACAGACTACACTGCATCATGGAAGAATAAGCAACTTGCAGGTTTTTTTATTACAGTGACCTGAAGTGGAGTGCCTTAAACCCCCTTTTACACATGATAAAATCACTGTAACACACACCCGCTCATGTAGTGTTGCCCCCTCTTTTCAGGGGGAAGTAATTAATGCATGTTCAAAAAGTTGCCAGATGATCTAATAGACTAATTTGCTTATTTATTGATTCGTTTTGATCACTGCATATTAAAATACAGCAGCTGTGATGTGAGCTGGAGAGCTGTAACATGTGCAGGACAGTCACTTACATCTGCTCTAGAAGTTGCTATCAGATGACATGGAGGGGATATCATACCGGGGTTTTCATACCACTGCTACACTGATGACACTCACATTATCCTCTCCTCTTCACCCACAGACACTCATGCTTCTACACAGATCTCAGCAGGTCTGAAACTTAATCCCAGAAAAACTGAGTTGCTGTACATCCCTGGTGATGCATCCCCACGTCAAGATCTTGTGATCTCACTGGATAGCTCAAATCTCACCGGATAGCTCAAATCTCACCATCTGTTACTGCATGCAACCTTGGGGTAATCATAGGCAACCATCTCTTCTGCTCACCTCACGTCACTAAGCTGACTCATTCATGCTGCTTTCTCCTTTACAGCATTATGAGGATCTGGCCACTTCTATTCACAGGCCACTCAGATGCATGTTCAATCCCTTGTCATTTCAAGACTGGACTACTGCAACTCGCTCCTGGGTCTAACAATTTCCTAGGTCTGCCTCTGCGCGCCACCTGACCTCTGTCAAATAATCCAGAATGCAGCTGCATGACTTCAGTCTCCCCAAGTTTCCAACCTTCACTGCTTTCTTCCACTGGCTTCCAGATTTAAAACACTGATGCTTGCTTACAAAGCCAAAAACAGCCCAGTGCCCTCCTACCTTAAAGCACTTATCACACCCCGCACTGCACCACGCTCCCTCAGATCTTCTACCACTGCTTGAATGGACCCACCATCTCTCAGGGTGCCAGGAAGACATATATCAAGGCTCTTCTCTGTCCTGGCACCTAGATTGTGAAATGAATTTCTCCTGGCTGTCTGAACAGCCAGCTGAGTCACTGGCAATTTTCAAATGAAGATTAAAGTCCTACCTCTTCATGAAATACATACTTAGATTACATATTTGTTATTTAAGAAAGTGTTGTTGTCTGGCAGTATTTCATACAGTACTAACCTTCCCAGTTGGGTTTTTAGACTGATGGTACTCTTAGTCCCTGATCTAGTGAACCACTACGAAGACATGTTTATTGATAGGGACTTCAAAGCACTTCTATAAGTCATACTGGATAAAAGTGTTGGCTAAATGCTATAAATGTAAGATTTGTTGCTATTTTTTTTTTAAAATAAAGTCACTAAAAGTCTCTATGTTGGCAAAAATGCTCTCGTGGCTTATTGTGTTAGCATACTTAAACTATAAGAAACAAGAAAAGTTTAGCAACGTAAAAGGTTCTTTAGTTTATACCTCTGGTAAAACCAGTAATTGTTCCATGCAAAACCCAACAACAAAAGCAGAAGAAGAGGTAATAATATAAGAGGTAGTAAGAGATAATAATAAGAGGTAGTATAGTAATAGTTGCACAGGAAACTAGTATATGTATAAAGAAACACAGTAATATAGTAGAAAGAATATGTATACAAGACGTTTTTATTACCAACTCCCTCTTCACAAACCAGCTGTCTTCAGCCTGGCATACACAGCAATGGTCATGTCCAATACTAACGAGTGGCAGTAGACAGAATTGTGTATCACATTGAATAAACACAAACAATGTTCACAAAAATGGCATTTTTTCTCCACGTGTTATGAGCACTTCAATCAACTGATCTAATTATTAACTACACTGAGCCCAGCACAAATTCGTTTAACTTTACAGCTTGTACATCCAAAGAAAGTGATAATTAAGGTGCAGCTTGCTTGTATGTGAATGTTTGTGCTTTTAGTGTTAACTAGCTATAGGTGATACCCTGCGTGCACACACATTTAACTTGTTTAATGAACAGGAAGATGAAAAGGAAGGATTTCACACATGCATGTGCATATCTCAGGGTGGAGGTTTTTAAGCTCAAGAAATCATCTCATGATTGCTTAAACAATAATATTTTCTGCATGGTTTTGGTACATGTTCCCCCACTACAAAGCTATATATAGCTGTAAGTACTAAAAGAGTTCTCTAACACATTCAAAGTTAGCACCCGTGTTTAACCTGTCACAGAAGAACAATGCCAAATGTGGCAGAAAGATTGCATTCACAATGTACTAACTTTAAATTGTCCTTGCTTGCTTTCCTCTTCAACAGTGATGTCTCAATTGCTACAGCGAATATTTTAACATCAAGACAATCTGTTCTATACTTAGAGGTTCAAGATAAAGAAGGTTGTCTAATAATAATCGACATTTTTTTAGAAGGTAAAGAATTTACATTAAAGTATATTTAGCAAGATAAAAGACCTGGAGAATTATAAATAACATAAGTATGTTTTTAATCTGGGTTTTAAAACACTTTTAGGCCCTGATGTAAAAGATCCTTAAAAAAGTTGTCTTTTTTGCAAGTGCGACATTAGAAATTCAGTATGCAGACATGATGATTTACAAAATATAACTGTGTAAAAATGCAAAATAAGGGGCTAGAAACAATATTTCAATGAGTTTCTTTTGCCTGTGTTAAATGTTCTTGATAGCCATGGCTATCATTTGGATCATAAAGAGAGAAGTGAAAATGAAATTTGACACGTATACACAATTACACAGCAAGTATACTGCTGACTAAAGTTGGTAATGTGTGTCTGACGAAAAACAGTCCAAAATTCAATATCAAGGCAAAATTTTAAAAAGAGTTCAGACCTGAGTGTGCTCTGTGCATTGTCTTTTTGTGCGTTAATAAGGTAAATTTTCACTGGCTCTCTTTAAACACTAATAGCATTTGATGCTGCAAACATGTGGCATATATCTAATATTAAACCAACCTTACTATGGAAATATTTCATACTGAGACTTAAGTCTAAGAAACTATAGAAAAGTAATAATTGACAGAAACGGGCTTTCACGAGTTTAATACCTGATCTTTGTTTGCATAATTTGCACCCACAATCATCATTCCCAAAGTGACTTTCAGGTTGAGAAAACAGGGCACAGCTTAAGGATGACAGGTGAAAAACACCTTCCACAAGCAAGTACTCCTTAAGTACTCCTCGGGATTAACAGCAAGCTTACTGTGGAACAAAGTGTTTGGGCTGGGCTATACTGCTGCAGGAGACATGAACTTAAACCTTTCAGCACTTTAAACATTTCAAGCTGGACTTTGTGCAGAGCCTAATGGAGATTGAATAAGCTCTGTTGAGACAACAATTTCTTTTATTCTACACATGTCTGGCCTATGAGGTAGAGTGGCTAGACCAACGGGGTATGAGGTAGTGTGGCAATAAGCTCTGCTTGCTGAAGCTTCCTTAAAGAGATAGAGCAGCTGGATAGAGCAGCATATTACAGTAGTCCAATCTAGATGTTATGACACCTGTACTAGTTTCTCAGTGTTGTGTACGGTTAGCATTTTCCTTATTTAAGCTGTGTTTTTCAAATAATATGTTTTTTCAGTGTACGATAATCAGCTATACCCAGGTAGTGCTTGATTTTGGTTTTACAGAACAGCAATCAAGATCTAGGGTGAAATGTGCAGCAGTACCATTGAATCTGGCTGATGTGTAATTGTGCATCATCAGCCAAGAAGCAAAAGTCAATATTCTATTTGCAAATCACATGATCAAGATGCTATTTATAAAGGGAAAACAATGTGGGGCCTAAAACAATACCTTGTGCACTTTTTTTAGGTTCTGAAGAATTCATTTGCTTGCTTATACAATTTGTCTATTGATGCTGAAAAACTGCCAGAGAAAGATCTAAACCAAGTTGAAACCAGTCAGTCTAACCAACCAGATTTTCAAACCTCTCCAATAATATACAGTGGATAAGCCAGTCTATACATCCCCATTACAACTGCAGGTTTTCATGATGTAAAAAAAAATAAACCAAGATAAATCATGTCAGATGTTTTCCTACCTTTCATGTGATATAGCATCCAACAAATTCAAGTGAAAAACAAATAGAAACTTTTTCAGAAAAAAAGAAAAAGAAAAAGAAAACATACAATATCCTGACTGTGCAAGTGTGCACACCCCTTAATTAATACTTTGTTAAAGCCCCTTTTGCTTGTAATACAGCACTCAGTCTTTTTGATCTTCTTCTTCTGAAGCCATTCACTGATTGACATGGATTTGTGCTTTAGGCTGCTATCGTGCTGGAAGGTGAAATTTTTCTTCATCTTCAGCTGTTGAACAGACGCCTGCAGGTTTTGTTTACAAAACAGATTGTTATTTGGAGCTATCCATGATCCCTCCATCTTAACTACAGCACCAATCCCAGCTGAAGAGAAGCAGCCCCAATAGCATGATGCTCCTGCCACCACCATACTGTGTCGGTCTAGCCACCCTACCTTATAGCCTAGACGTGGGAAAAAAAAAAAAAAAATTGTTGTCTCATGCAGGGAGTGACCAGTACGTGCCAGAAATTCCTGCAGCTCCTTTAATGTTGTCACAGGTAAGTTTTTTCTTGTCCTCTCTTCAATTTTAAAGGGCTGTCCTGTTCATTGTAAAGACATTTCCTCTTCACTTATTGATGATGGCCTTCATAGTGTTTTATGGTACATCTAATATTTTGGAAATTCTTTTGTACCCTTCTCCTGATCAATACCTTTTGACAATGAGAGCCTGTATATGCTTTGTAAGCTCTTTGTAGACCATGGCTTCAGGAGTTGGATGAAACCCAGTAGATGTCAAGAAAATCCTACAGAAACAGCTGATTAATCAGAATCACTTCATTGATGACAGTTGCATGATAATTACTTTTGAACTTGAGGTTGAATGTCATTGGTTAATGCTGAGCACAGTCACATGCCTCATTATTAAAAGGGGTGCACGCTTATGCAACCAGGGTATTGGTCTTTTTTCACTTAAAGTTTGTTGGTTGCTATGTCACATTAAATGCAACCTGAAATTTAAAAGGTGTGTGTAGACTGTTTATATCCACTGTTTATATCCATGGTATCACTGTCAGTAGTGTCAAATTCTGCACTCAATCCACAATCCAAGGGCTGCCAGTGTTTCTCTACTCTAAACCAGAATGAACTATAGTATATCATGCTTGTTATCCCAACAGAGCTGTTGGACAACAACTTTCTCCTAAACGTTAGATAGAAAAAGGTTTGTTTGGACAGTCATTTAGATCAGAGGGGTCAAGATGCTTTTTTTTCAGGAAAGGCTTAACAATAGCTAGCTTGTAAAATTAAGGTACATCGTAAGATGAGCAGTGAGTTTATGTTTAGAAGGGGCTCCTCAATCACTGCTAATGATTCTAGAAATATCCAGTTACTCAGGTGTTCTCTGCTGGCCAACATGATTACCCTGATTTGTTTATATTAATTATATAAAACTCACTATGTGATTCATATCCATGGCCATGTTCACACAGTGAAGACCAGCTCTGACTCTCCCCCACAGAAGGTAACACAAAGTAACTGCTGTGTATGATTGTGAGAACACACCAAGGGCTTGGCATCTGATAACAGTTCTAGTCATGTATGAGAATATATTAGACCTTTATTACAAATACATGTTAAAGGCCTTTCATTCTGATACATGATTTCTTAAAATTCCTAGGATATTCGTTCATTCGTCTTCGTTCATTCGTTCATTCGTCTTCAGTAACTACTTTATCCTGGTGAGCGGTAGATATGGAGCCAGTCCTGGCAACACTGGGCACAACGAACATACCCTGGATGGAATTCCAGTCTGTTGCATGGCACTATGCACACATGCATTCACACACATTTGCACCTATAGGTGATTCAGCATTGCAAAGCCACATACAGGTGGGAGGAAACTGGACATCCTGGAGAAATCTCATGCAGACATGGAGAAAATGCACAGAAACTACACACAGACGATAACCCAAGCTCAGGATCAAACCAGGAACCATGGACCTGCGAGGTGGGAATGCTACCTGCTGCACCACTGTACCTCGTCGTACATTAAATGTTTGTTATATAAAATGCAATTCATTAATAACATACAATGGAATTGGTGCCTAACATTTTTTCTACCAACTGTGGATGGTAGAAAGTTATTTTTCTTATTACATTTTCTGTTAGCAAATTGTTGTTATTTGATTTACCAGCTTATCAAAACAAGAGAAACGAAAATAATGAATTGCATGTACTGTAATAATTTCATGGAGAAATAATTACAGCAATGCAAACTGATTTACAACGAAAGATGATAAACAATTTGTGGTGTAGGGCCCATCCATTTACGTGAAGTAATTGGTTCATGTCTCAGCATGAATACAGTTCAATGCAGCAGTGGCCAGATCCTCAACATTTTTAAAATCCATTAATAATACAGAATAGCTATCTAACAGCCTCTTGGATGAGTACAGCGCTCTTTCTGAAGATTGCGGGTTTCGTCAATAATGAAATCGAGTGTAGTGTTTATCGCTGCACAGTGATATTATTTCTTGATTTTTTGCTGACTATCTAATGAGCATATAATGACTGGGTGGATGCCGATGTCGAGCAGGTCCTCCTTTTGTGGATGACTGGCTTTTGTGGTTCAGAACTCTTTGAAAAGCACTTTCGGACTTTGTATATGACCTGCACACTCTGCTAACTTTGATCCCCTTGTGCTTTGCCAGTAAGGCCCATTAGCTTCATTATTTCTGCTGGCCCAATTATCTTTACATGGACCAATAGTTTTCAAAGTGCTAAGAGCTCCAATTAATCAACATCTTGATTCTATCTGATGGGATTTTGGAGGCTACCAGATTCTTTGAAGTCTGCGTCACTTACTTGTATGAACCTCTATCGTTTCTGTGCAAACATACACCCTTGGAAAGGGGAGAAGTTCACGTACTTACTCACACTGGGTCCTCTCAGGTAACAAATTACATCTCAGGAGAACCACGAGCTTACTCTTACAGAGAATAAAGGAATTGCCGGCTCATCTCCGAGTATAGTCTTAGAATTTGCTCATAAGGACGCGGCAGTGAGTCACAGTGAAGAGGTCTCTCAAGGCTTTGACGGCCTTTTTCATCTTCAGTTCAAATTACTCTGAATCCCCTGATCAGAGAAAGCGAGGCTCAATTCTCAATTTACACACAGCTAACAAACACAATCAGAAGCACGGACAACAAGGTTAAAATGGTCTGAAATTGATTCTTTGGTACTTCAAGCAAAAAAGGGGAACACTGTTTTAGACAGACCTTTTAATATAATGATATTTACATAAGTAACACATGAGCAAGATAGAGTGTGGTTCTCATTCATGTCACAGAACACACTACATGTGACCTTTCTGTCACATGTCATATAAAGTGTGTGAGGTGCAGGGCACACTTCATGAAGGGTTCATGTACTGGATTATGAATATCAACACCTAAAGCACAAGAAGGAAAAATCAATTCATTAAAAATTCATGAGTTTCAGTGTACCACAGATCAATGCTCATGGAACCCTTAAGGTCAAAGTTCGCTTGGTTTTTAAATATTAAAGGTATTATAATGTATGTGTGGAGATATGCTACTAGCAGTGCTTACTCATCCGTCAGTATGTGTTTTCTTCATAGTTATGTTGGCTCAGCCTTTGTCAGAAGTTGTAATATCTTGTCAGGGCTATTTTCCTGCTGGTTGAATACTTTAACTGGAATAGAACTCTGCTGTACAAAACATGTTTTTTTCTTTATTCTAGCTTAGGGTAGGAATTAATAGCAGGCACAATTTCATTTCAGAGGCTATTCTGAAATGAAATGACATTTGCAAAAGTCTGTGATAACATTTGTTTAATTTTAATTGGATCAGTTTTGCTGAAACAGGCTGACCCTAGCCTGACCTTATTGTTGTTTGGAGTTTTATGGACCTAAGGGACTTAATTAAAATTGAAAAAAAGGTTGGTGCTTATAAAACACTGCTGCTACCAATATTTAAAATGTAAAATTACAAAATTCAAGTTTTGCTTTAAAAAGGACTTACTGGATTGTGCCAGCAGTTTTATACATGCCAAGAAAAATAATGTAAAGATATCAAGTAACTTAAACAATGCAGCAAAACAAACTCAGCAAATGGTGTTGTGTGTAGTGAAATTAGCAAGCTCTTGGAGTAAAATAACAAAGAGAAATTGGTGAGCTCCGAGCCGTAAGGTTAGTAATATATACAGTAGAGGGTACTTTACATTGATTCCCAGGTTATGGTGGTATGACGTTGGACTCCTACTATGAGAGGCAGGATCTCTCTTATTGGCCTGTACCTACTTTTTCTACTCTGACCTCGTGAGAAATAAAAGCTCTCTGAGCTATGCTGAGCTACATCTTCTTACAATGTGCTGTATTTTAATGGTAGAAATTAAATAGATGAAAATGTTCCTCATATATAACCACAAACTAACATTTTTCTGTTTGTGATCCACCATCTGTTTCAATAAGCTAACTTCTTGACAACAAAACTCTTTATTTTCATATATACTGAAAATCAAACCTTGAATAAGTGCAATTGCTGTACTATCATATACGGGCACTGAGTAATATGAACAGGTAAAGTAAACCAAAAAAAAAAACACTGTGGGTTAAGTTAAATCATTTTCATTTTCTTTTAATTTAGTTGGTAAAGATTGTTTAACAATCACAATTAGTAAATTAATAATCTGTTTTTGCTTACCTCCAATATATAAATCTATATTTTCCAATAGAAACCAGTAAGGGTGGGCAATATGACAAAAATATCATATTGCGATTCTCTCAGTCATGTCTGAGATGCACAATATGCATCACAATATATAGGTTTGTGAACAATTCCCAAAAGCAAGCAAATGGTAAAGAGAGCATCAACATGTGCACTCTCTAGACCAGTTAAAATTGATGATAGCATTACAGTGCTTCTAGGAAACTGGGTCCAGGCTGCCCAGGTGTGCACTCTGAACCAGTGAACATTGATGAAACTACCCTCAACGTTATGGGGATGTCCTCTAATTTACAACAAGGACCAGCAGGGGGTCTGCCTTCCATATGGCTAACTCAGTAACCATCAAGATTGCGTCAACCCCACTGCTCTTTTGGCTAGCTGTGCTCTGCTTTCATTGGAAATACGATAAGAAGCATGCTACGCCATTAAGGCTAGATGGCAAGCTGCTGAGCAGGTGTGTTGAACAAAAATAAATCACACCCCAGGGGGCATGGCATTATTCTTTGTATATCTGGTGGGGGAGGGCTTGAAGGTGTCGTATCCTACCTGCAAATTACCATGACATACTATACATGCCTGACAATTTGCAAGCTTGCAATCTTTGGTTGCCACAGATGGCTTATTTATACATAAGACCTCACACAACTTCATCTAGACAGGATAGTGAAAGTGCACAAAGGTCCAATAAATCCATTCAGGAATGACCCAATGAATGGATTGGCCAGGACAGCATTTTAAAAACTCCCTCATGAATGTGGTACAGTAATCTGTTTCAAACTGAGACATTTTTTAAGCAGTAGGGCATGAATTTCTTTTTAAAAAGTGAACCATTAACTTGAGACAAGGCTTTACCCTTGTCTTAAGGGTATTGTACACAACTTATTGTATATTTTCTCAATGCTGTTCCTCCTGAACCATTATCCCCACTGAGACCTGTATTTACCTCACTTGTGAATTAGGAGGTTTACAAAGATGCTTTAGAACATCACACCTATACAGAAGCTGTGAAAGTATGAAGTACCTTCCTGCTGAGCTTTTATGCAAAGTTTACTTCCTTCCAAACCTAATCCAACACACCTGAATCAGCTAATTAGTGTCTCCAGAAAACCTTCATTAGCTGAATCAGCTGTGTTAGATTACATTTGGAACTAAACTCTGCTGGAAACCAGCATTACAGGAAGATTATATACTCCCAAAATGTTCATTTTTGGATGCCTCTATCTTTATGATGGATGCACATTTAATTGCTTCTTTTTGTACAAAAGCAGGATGGTCTTCATGCCAGAAATGATCATTCTTTTATGCAAGAAGGCATACCTCACACTAACTTTACAGAAGTTGTCCCAGATCTACCAAATCTCCCAGAATCCCTAGTCAACTACCACGACTCTCTGTTTTGACCTTGGCATTTTTATACTAATGCTGTGTTCAGATAACTCTTGGTTTTTGAACACTGCCTGTTTCTTTCTTATTCTTTGCTAGATGTTTTGGATTGTTTGCCTTGACCCTTGTGTTTAATAAAGCCCATTATTTGTTTTAACCTGCAGATGTCTATGCCAGCCTGTCCAAGTCTGTCATGGGGAAGGAGTGTATAGCAAGAAATAGAAACACACTAGTTAGAAGTAGTGCTTTTCCCCACCACCTTCCTTCAAACTATGTATAGAATCATATGAGCCTATTAACAAGCTAGCAGAAGAGAGAACAGGCATCTGCTATGGACAGACCAGTTGGCTACATAAAGCCTAAATTCAAATATACCATTTTTTGGTTTTTTTTCCTACCAGGTAATATTTGTAAAAACCATTATTCCCAATTTTTTTGTTGATTTAATCCACTATCCTGCCAAAAGCTCATCTAATGAACATCACTTGAGATGAAATAATGGATAAAGAGCATGGCATAGAAATCCCTCAACAGGAAATGGCAAGTAGTATGCATAAGTAAAACAGTAAATAAATAAAGGTTGTTTGTTATGAAGTAGCTCAATGTAATAAAAATCAATTGAATGGAATCTTTTACGCTATTATTTATATGAACAGGCAGGTTGTAGTGCCTTGAACCAAGCCCTGAGCACAGTGATGAAGCTGAAATTTTTTGCTCGGTCCTGCTCTTTATAATTCACTTGCACTGAGCACTTTAGCATAATGATACTATTTTGCCAGACAAATGTCTGAAAGCACCTACTCAGCATCCCCAAAATGAAAAATGTCTGCATCTAATCCTTACATTATGCTGGACAAGAGTTGGACCAGAGGCAGGATTATAAAACAGCAAGCACTTCAGTGGCTTGTGTCAAAACATAGACATTTTTTTTCTTTAGGTAAATTACAAAATTATGTTGCCCAGTCATTAACTACACATAGCTGTTGAAATTTATGGGTAAATGGTAATCCACATTTTCCAAGTTTGATGAAAAATATATACCTTTCAGTACCTAAAAACAAACTTTCATGTTAATCTGATTTTGAGTCTTAAAGAGTTTTGTTTTATTGTTTTCTCTTTACACCTTTTTCTATAAAGGAATTTTCTAAAATGGTCAATTTGATATCCTTTTTTATAAAAATATATTCTTTTTACATAAATACACCCACAACTGTGGATATTACACACATGTTCCTTGACATCCTGGTCCAAATAAACTCAGTAATCCTTGCTATATATGCATTTCTTCCTGAAGGTGAAATAAAGATAATCCTACACCCACATTGTGTGAGAGATTCAGGAAGATGTACAGCAACTAATACAGTCATAAAAAAGTGTATTACACTTTACACAAACTTAAGTGCTTGCTTCTTTGTCCAGTGAGGCCATTTAGCTCAATTCTGCTACAAGGCAGAGTACAATCACAGGGATAAAAAAGGTTCAGAGGCATTTTAAACACACACACACACACACACACACCTCTTGTTGTCTCTCAGACACAGTGATATGCTTAGGTTTACTTTACCACTTAGAATATTATGAGATCTTTAATACAGACAGCCAAAGTATTATTTGCAAAATATTTAACTCTGCTTTGCATAGTAATAAAGGATTATATTATATACTGTACACTAACTGTTTTATTATAACAATTATTCTACTGAACAAGTCTATCTTTAACATCAATTGTTTGTATAAAGTAGCCTACAGTGAAAAAAGGGAATATGTGGTCAGTCATATTTAAGAGAAAGTTTACATAAAATATTTCGTTTCTTATCGAAACACGATTTCGTTGCTTACACTAAATTTAATTTACATAAATATCTAATCTACTAGCTTGAATTACGTAGAGTGAGTGTCATCAATTAATGTAGTATTAACGTGATTCAGTTAAGCTCTAAAATTTCATGAGGGTGCTGCCACTGACGGGAAGAAGTGACGTAGGAAGAAATGACTAGGATTAAATTAACCTGAGGTTTGATCCTGAGCTTGAGTGAGTGTGTGGAGTTCAAT
Organism: Pangasianodon hypophthalmus; assembly: GCF_027358585.1. NCBI lineage: Eukaryota > Metazoa > Chordata > Actinopteri > Siluriformes > Pangasiidae > Pangasianodon > Pangasianodon hypophthalmus. The sequence goes on from NC_069711.1 coordinate 20,321,773, forward strand.
TTGTAAATCCATTATAAAATCATGTTAGCTGGATTAAAACATACTATGTTAATGCAACTCAATTCATTCACATGAAACAAATGTACACATTTGAATAAAGTATACAAAAATTAGCTTTTTTCCCCTTTTTTGTACTATAATCATTATTTTCTAGGCTAATAAGTATTACGCTAAAAAAAAACAACCTTGTTTAGACACAACAGCCACTCCTCTTCGTGGGCCATAATTCCACGTTTGTATTCAGAAAAATGCATGTGGATGCACTTCAGGTGAAAATGAGAGCACAGCCCATTTAGAATCAATAAAACACAAATACACCTACACATTGTGCTCAACAGTACGTTGATGTCTATTAGTACAAAAAGCCCTAAGTTGCTGTTCCATTAAAATTGACTTTTGTGTCTAGTACTGTATTCTGATTCGGACTGATTTTTCATCTAAGTTAACTAGTCTTATCCTTTAAGACAAGTGCAATGTGTCTCAGGTATATTGTTAAGACACAGAGAAGACACAATGAGCCTGCTGCTGGTCTTATTTGACTGCAATAGATATACCCTGATTACCTCAGCAAAGGCAATTCCCAGCACATTGCCCACTGTTGGTGACCTAGATCTATGGTGCTCAAAGAAACACAGCCGAACAGCTAAAAAGGAAATGAAGAAAGCCCATCCCACTGGGGTTACTTGGGAGGTTTTTCCTGATTGGTTATATTGTAGGTGTGGCTGCTCAGATGTGTTAAATGACTTTACTCTTAATTTCAAAGCGATTCCCTACTAAAACGTCTTTTTTTTTTGCTTTATGAACAGACCTACTCTGTGTCCGGAAAAGCACAGCCTAAAAGATTTGCATAGCAGGCCACAGTGGATGGCTTCAGCCCTACAAAATTTGAATAGAAGCCTTTTTGAACCCTCGTTGACGTTCCTTAGGATGGATAGCATTGATTTTTCCACTTTGTCCAAGACTTCTTTAATAATAATGCTGCACCTAATGTAGTCTTATTTTAGTTGGCTGTGACTGACTCAAGTTGACCTTTCATTATTCGTCATTTGTAAGCCTGAAACAGCTTCAGGAGATAAGGGGCAATCCTCTGTGTTTCCAGGCAAAGTGGGCTGACAGAGTTGTTTCATAACAGAGATCAAATTCAGGCCAAGGTTGTGAATTACGACAACATAGTAAGATTTATGTGCCTAAGTAACCACTTTAAACCTCTTCAACTCAAACAGAGAATGTCAACGTGCGCTTCTCAATTACCAAATGGAATTCTATTCAGAGTTTTTTTTAAAGAAGAGAAAATTTCCCCATCAGTGAAATGTGATAAATTACACATCACAGGGTAATACAGCCATATGCTGATATGACACATCTCATAGTTGTGTGTAATTGTGCAGCTAATGCCTTTTGAAAGATTGATTTGCATGCTGTGTCTCCAAATGAATTTAACAAAATGTGCATATGGTACTTTATTCCTGGCCATGCCAATTATTCAGGGAAATGTCAAGAAATTCAAGGTTACATTTTACATATATACTATTTATATATATATATATATATATATATATATATATATATATATATATATACACACACACACATATAAAATGTCATGGTAGTTGCTGAACTACACTTCCCAGCAGCCCCAGCATGTCATATATCCTAATCATGCTCACCTGTGTCTCATCTCACCCTCATTAGCACCCTTTTTGTTGTTGTCATGTTCATGCCTTGTCATTTGTACTACAGCCTACTTCTTATGTAGTTCCCCTAGATTGTGATACCTTCACCCCGCCCTGTGGAGGTTTTTGGTGATGTCACTGACTGACTGTTGTTTTTGGGTTTTTCTTCACAGCTCTCACAATGTTTCTGTCATCAACTACTGTTGTCTTCTTTGGCCAACCTGTTCGATGTCTAGTTGTTAGTACACCAGTGGTTTTTTTGTTTTTCAGGACATTCAAGGTAATGTTAATTTTTCCCTCTTTTCTCAGTTTCAAAATTTCTCCCATAGACAGCTCTCTGGTCTTCATGTTGGTTTATCCTTTTCAACAACAAATGCAGTCTTCAGAGGCAAAACGCAGGGCTCAAACGAAGAGTAGACATTCAGAGCTATCAAATGTTTAAACAATCAATCTAACAGGGCACAAGAAACACCTGTCAGTCACATGTTCCAATATTTTTGATCATTTGAAAAATGGTTATTGGTTATTCAAACAATAGATGCTACATTCTGCTGTTCAACACATCTAGATCAGAAAATAAAATCTAAAATTCTGATCTGTCATCTCAGAGTCATCTTTTGATCTTAAATCCAAAACAAGACATATTCTTGTGGCACTGGATTCAGTAACATGCATTTTTCTTAATGACTGGGCAACTGTTGAAATGTGATAAAGCCAGTTGTACTCTCATCAGAAACATGCTAGTGTGGAGTTCATTAATTAATTCATTCATTCATCCTTCTTCAGTAAGTGCTTCATCCCAGGAACACAAGGCATGAAGCTGAGGCTGAAATACACTCTGGAGGGAACGCCAGTCCATCCCACCATGCACACACACATGGAATTCATGTTACTCAGAATTTGACAGCATTTTGATGCATATCTACATCTCTTTAATTTCCTTCTTCTGTAATCTGTGCAGTGAAGCCTATTTATGTGTCAGAAAGAAAAGGCTGCATTAACAAATCCACATTAAGACTGAAAGTGTATCTGAATATTTGGAACAGGCTCCTATTGTAGACCTTTTCTGAGGTAATATATGTGCAGATGTTGATGAATGAGTCATTCCAGGAATAATAAAAACTGGAAATGCACTCGGCCAGAATGACATGGAAATGAACACTGACATTAAAAGGGGTAATGTTCCACCACAAGGAATAATCACTGTGATTGTATTAAGTGCAGACACCTCAAAGGAAGGTTTTGTGTGAGGAGAGATTAAACTGATCTTGAATGGCATTCTCATATTTTTGTACAGTCAACTCTATCAAATGAGTCTGAAAAATGTATTGGGAATTAACACTGGCCAGGAATGATGGACTCAAGAGGAATCTCACAGTATTTTCACACACATATCAATTGTATATTACAACACATAGTTTCGACAAGGAAAAGACAACAATATACTTTAGGATCTGTATGTATAAATTTACAATATTTATAATATTGTTTTTTGTATTAATATAATTTACAAATTTGTAAACTTTAATGATAGCGGTATAAGCAAAGACATAATTTGCACACGTAGATGTCAGTTATTGGGAGATCATTTGTCAGTTGTCAGGAGAATCGGAGACCTAGGGAAGAGATAGTACTTTCTGTTCCAAGTGTTTTATGTTCGTCCTGATGGCCTGATGTTGTGATGGGTCATCTCTCTTTTTGGATTGGGTCCCTCCTTTCCAAAGCAGATATTTTTATGGATAAGCTGAGGATGGTTTCGAACAAGGGCTGTTGAACTTTTTGTAGCCAGGGACCCCTTTAACTATCAATAAATTCCATGAACCTCATCAGTACAGATTTATTTTATGAACATTAAACAGCAATAATATTTTAACTTTTTATTAGAGCCATAGAACTTTCCTGTTCCTGAACATGTTGTCATTAGATAAGTTATTTATAGGACTTTATAGGTTATTTATACTAATGCTGCTTGTTTTTTTAGTTATTGAGGTTTGGATTAAACCTGTTTAATTCTAGTGACCAGTCAAATAGGCTAATAAGTATAAGAACTCAACAATAAATCAAATTTTTATCATGGTGGATTGTGATTTGTGTTGTTTCATGGACCCATAGGAGTCTCCAGACCCCTCAGAACCACAGGATTAGAATATAATTCTATAATGAGTATTAATGCCTGTGGTAGGGTGTTCTTTCTAACACCTACTGCTGTACCTTCTTTTTAATGGAAGTGGTTTTGTTTCCCTGGGATCATAAAATATATCATGAAAAACCATTCTCACTTAAATAATGTGAACCTATTTACACTCTGTATGCAGAAATGCAAAGGTAGATCCATCTGCCTTTCTGTTGTGTTTGACCATAAATGATTAAGTTCTCAATCAGTAAGCCATTTTCAAATGTTGGAAATGAGCAGCATCAGAGGCTGCAGTTCAGGGAGAACTTCAAGAAAAGACAGGGAGGGAGGAAATCAGAAGCCTAACATGACAATGGCTATAGGGTTTGCACTGTGACTGGCCATTTCAGGTCATTTAATGCTATTGGCTCATGTTGACTCAAACACATTGTAATCCCATCTGATATGTGTATGTGAGTCCTCTGGGCAGCTGACTACTAGTGCTGTACAACATTAAATGAATCACTCCTTGTCATGTTTTGCCTGACAAATAAACCTTAAGCAGTGGGATTCTTTCCAGCGAGGATCTTGGCCCTTGATGCCAGCTTAAGCAAGGACACTGATGTCCTGATATGGCCACTCTAAGCCTGGCATCTGGAGAGCAGATTAGGAGAGCAGAGCTCTTTCATATGGGCAGCTGTGCAAGGCCAGATACTGGAGTGGGCTTTATCACCTCCGTTTTCATGAACCATATGTCAGGGCACTTTGAAATCTCCCAGTTGAAATCTTTTATCAGAAGGTGATGGAATACCCATTTATGGCCATGATTCATTTCTTGGGTTAATTTATATGCACAGCACAATTACAGTGATCCATTAAAATCTCACCTGACATACAGTCTTGCTGCCTCACTCAAATATTTCATCATCCACACAATATTATCTTTACTGGAAATGATGAGAGCTCGAACACTATTATGTACATATTCATTACTATGGATAAAAATAGCAGAGTGAACGTTTGCTCTTTATGAGCCAGAAAACTGTGAAAAGGTCTGGTTTAGCATGTACAGCTTTGATCACAATTCTCCAGTGGATTGAGTAGCAGGGGCATCTAGGTAATATGATATTAGTACGTACTCTGGACTCTCCATAGTGTGGAGTGTGGCATCCCCTCTATGTCTGCCGCATGAACGGATTTAGAAAGCACATTGGCCTCCTTCCACATATCGACGCAAACGTATGGAGTTACAAAGCAGCTTTCTAATCTTAGCAACTGTGCCTGTTCTCAGTGATGAAACTAAGTCGGACATTTCCCCACCCTCCGTTCTTCACATTATCTCTATTTCGCGCACATCAGAGTCAGCCTATCCACTCCATCATGCCCTAAATGACAGATGTGCGCAGCTTGATGTGTTCTTTTCATCAGAGCGGCATTGTTCTAAGCGACTGAAAAAGACACAAAGTGCTTGATGGCAATCAGTCTTTGGTTGGACTGGGAAGAGGGGAATATATTTTCAAAGGAGTAAAGTATAGCAGTGGCCTGAGCTGTGCTTTCTTGCAAGAAGGGGAGCACTTCTATAGTCAGACTGTAGGAGCTAATCACTTTACATGAAGAGCTCATCATGGAAGGCTTTTTGGTAAAATTTGTCTTCATGGCTGTTTTGGAGTGAGAGCGCTCTGTTCAAGATTAGAGAAGCACTGCGGCCCTGATTGCACAAAGGCTTTAAGAGACTCTGGTAATCTTGTCATCGGTGATCATTCCCAAAACAAAGCGACCAGTTCACATAGAAAATTTAAATGTACTCTGAACTACTCTGAACTACTGATTGAACATAAATCTTAATTCTGAAGCTGTATGAATAAGTATCATTATTTTCGCTTTCACATCTTTTCTTGTACACAATTGACATGAAATTTGAATAAAGAATAGTTGATTGCTGAAATATGGTCATTTGGCTTGGGGTGAGGAAGTGTCATGTCCAAATACAGTACACTTGAATCTTTTCAAGGAAGGGAGGAATTAAAGAGAAAGCATGACTTTGCATAGCATGTAATGCATAAAGCAGCTGCTGTTTCAGGGAGTTACAGGAATAAATGGAATCATGATATCATGTTATTATACACTTTATTAGGAACTCCTGTACACCTGCACATTCATGCAGTTATCTACTCAACCAATCATGTGGCACCATTCTGTGTAAACTCTGGAGACTGTTGTGTGTGAAACTCCCAGGAGATCAGCAGTTTCTGAAATACTCAAACCAGCCCATCGGGTGCCAACAAACATGCCATACTCAAAGTATCAGAGATCACACTTTTTTCCCCATTCTGATGTTTGATGTGAACAAACATCTGAACTGAAGCTCCTCACCTGTATCTACATGATTTTTTTGCATTGCACTGCTGCCACATCTAATTTTGTTGATTAGATAACTGCATAAATGAGCAGGTGTACAGGTGTTCCTAATAAAGTGGACAGTGAGTGTATATGGTTGAAAGAATGGAGTTTTTCCTTTTTACATTATTTCATAAGCACTTTAAAAATGAACAGTGCCTAAACATTGCAAAACGAAGTAAAAAGCACAATATTGTGGAGGAAGAACAGAACCTCTCATTGAATTGATGAAGGCAATAAACTTTATCGTTTCAGCTTTATTGGAAAAAATCTGCAGCATGGTGAACCGCCTGGTCTTTTTAATTAAAGGAAATATGACATGGTCATCTGAAAAAAAATAATTGGTTAGGAAGATCAATGGCGATGGGACTACAGGGATTTTGGAGGGAATAAATAAATGATACAGTGGGATACTGTTGTTTTTCTCTGAATGCTGCCAACAGCAGGAGTCCTTGACAGGGCCACATTCATGACTGACCTTTTCCCATCAGCTCCTCTAGCTACAAAACAAGACAACGGTGCCTGTGGGTAGGATGTAATTGACGTGCTAGGCTCCTGAGGAGTTGTCGGGGGGCTAGCATGAATTCACAAGACAAAATAATTACAACAAAAAATCGTAATGGATCTCTTTTTTGTACATTAAACATAATGTCTTGCATATTAAGGTATACTGCACTGCTGGTTTTGTCATTAATTCTGTCTTACACTGACATTGCAATTTTGTCATTAATTTAGAAATGTCATTGTAAATTCATTAACTACAACTACAGCTCATGTGTCAGCATTAATGGCATTTCCTGTAAATGGTAACATTCAGTTCCTTTCATTTAGCAGCAAACTACATTTCTCCTGACCTTTTCTCTCAGCTCCTTTTCACACAATTTCTTCCACTCGAGAAATAATAATGTGCATTTTTGCCTGCGAGCGCCCACTTTTCTGCTACGCTGCCTCTACATGCCAGCAAATAGAGCCCGGCCTTCAAAGGTATTATTTCCTGTTGATGACTGTTCTTTATGTGGGGAGCTTCTGCATTCTTTCTACAGTCACACACGTTTCATTCAGGTTACATAGTCTTTGGAATGTGTATCGAGAACAGAACTTTGTGTTTCTCTTAAATTTTCTTTGGAAACTTAGAAAAGTTTGTCACACTAGGCGTAATTCAATTATTATAGCAACTATACAAGCCTGTGATTGGCGGCACCATGGTATATCAGGTAGTGTTGGTGTCTCACAACTTCAGGGTCTGGCATTCAGTCCTGAGCTTGTGTTATTGCCTGTGTTTTATATATTCTCCCCATGCTCATGAGGGTTTCTTCTGTTTTCCTATGACCTCCCCAAACATGCCGGTAGGTGAACCGGCTACTCAAAATAGCCTCTATGGGTGAATGACTGTGTGTGATACCGTGAGACAAACTGGCATCCTCTTCAGTGTATTTGTGTCCCTGACCAAAAAGGAAGTCCCTGAATATTAAATGAAATAATGAAGTCTGTGAAATCATTTTCTAGTTAGAATTTCTAACAAAGGCAGCTTAATAAGAAACATTTTTCCAGAAGGGAATTGGGTTAAAAATGTGAGAGTGATTCAGTGCAAAGAATATCCAGTCTCTATATATAACCTCTCTCAGATTGTTAAAAAAAATAGGTGTGCTATGAGTCTCAGGTAGAGATTTATAGAGGTGTCTGGGTTAATCTGCTGAGAGCGCATGTTTGCAGAATAAGTGGGTCTGGCCAGACAAACAGGCTGCTTCAGCAGGTGGAATTCCACAGGGACGGCTGCATTTTAGAGCATCACAAACTACAAGCTGACACACCCAGACTGTGAGGTTAGAGAAGCACATTATATCTTGCACAGATATTATGTATATCATCTTGTGGAATATTCATGTGCATCTTTCAACAATACCCATCACCTTCTTTCTCTAGCTCTGTTGCTCTCTCACAAACACATACACACACCATAAACACATGCACTCGCAGGTATTCAGGCTTTGGTTTGTTGGTAATTTGAATGATTCCCCATGACTGATGACAGTGCAGCTGACTGAGTGCTTCAGCACTCTCTACGCTTTCAGAGTGGATGTGTGCGATTCAGGAAGTACCATGCATTAGAGGCCAGTAAGACATGGCTCACTTTGTCAGACCAAAAATAGATGTGCTCACTGTCGTCTACCATGCTTGAAAACAGAGCATCTTCCATGGCCTCAATAGCACCTCCATTTGTTTTCTGTGTGCCTTCATGGTGAACGTTCAGGATGGTTAGTGCTGTGTTGGTGGAACTGCTGCTGGCTGTGAGTCACTGTGTTTCCGTCATTGCCTCTGTGAAGGGAGGTCAGATAAGATGAATGGGAAGCCTCACTGAAACAGCCCAGAGGAGTTACTGTTTTTTTTTTTTTTTTTTTTTGCCATGCATCTAACTGAATATACTGTTCACAGAAAATATAATACACACTTCAAGTCCTGGTGCATTTCTGGAACCTACTGTATATTACCCTCACAACTCATCCCAAAACTGTTCCATTATTACAGACTCTTCCTTCTGTATCCATTTATTCCTTTGTTTATTCTTCTGTAATAGCTATCATATCTTTATCTTTAATACTGCAGGAACTGGGAACGGGGTGGGAGTGGTTAATGCCATTTGACTGATGCTATTTGACTCTAAATAGTACGTGCAGAAGTGCCTCCTGGGAAAAGAACTGATCACATCTGCAGAAGCTGATCATATGGGATGGTCCAGGAAGTGATTAAGATGCATCCCTCAATTGAGAACACTGCCCATGCACTTCACTCTGAGACCCTTCATTAAGATAACGTATATTAGCGTTGTGGTTGCTTACTGTATTTTAATATTTGTAATGCCAGTGAGAAGAAGCAGAAGTGCATATTTATGGACACACAATTCCCCATTCCCCAATCTACTTAACACAGATAGAAGGTCAGCTGGCACTGTACCTCCTCAGAGAGGCTGCAAAAGGCAGCAGGTGATCAGCAATTCACACTTCTGAAAGTAGAAGCCAAAAAAGTACATTTAGCCCTTCAGTATAAAAAAGCATGCCTGTCTGAAAAAGACAAGTATAAACACAAGTGAATTTAACACTGTCATCCGTCTCAAAGAAGCAGATGCAATCCCAATAGTAAAGTAAAGACAAACTGTCAGGAGAAATGCAAGAGTGTTTGAAATATCTTAAAAAGCACTGACTGCATTGATGACACCCTGCTGATGCTCAATGACAGCGATCTCATTTCATGCAATTACACTCATCATCTTTTAGCAATTATCTGGTTCACTTATATCAAGATTCTCAGGCTGCTCATCATCATCTCTTTTTTCCCTCCAAACATTACATAATAAAGCTTTGAGACCAATTATTTGTTTGTGTCGCAAATAAGACCTTAAAATTAATTTGCAAAATCAGAACAGCCTTTGTTTGTGTTTTCACTCTGATCTCTGTGGAGCAGTTTTAAAAATGGAGAGGAGAGAGAGAGAGAGAGAGAGAGAGAGAGAGAAGGGGGGGGGGGGGAGACAGAGATGAATATGAGGAAATGAAATAATTACATAATACATCTGTATTGCCTTCGTCTTTGTTGTCCCAGTGGAGTTGTGAACCACTGGAGCACATTCCTTTTGTATGCATGTTTGTCGGCTTTGTGTGGTCTCATTCCTCCTCTCCACTCCTTCTTCACGTAGCTAATGAGCTTCAATCATGAAAAGCTAAACATGTGTTAAATATAATTAAACACAAGCTGAAAGACTATTTATCAGAATCAGTAAAGCTAAATTAAAATGTTTGAAATCCAAAATCTAAAACTTTCAGCCAGTCTACACATAGCTAACCCCTAATGCCAATAGATGGCTCTATAACAAATCCATGCCAAATGTACTAGTAGGGGTCTATAAACCATGAGTTCAAAAATTCTTAATGGCTGCTGCTGTTTGAACTGATTCACACTTCAATCAAAATGCTTTATCCACAACACAAATGAATTCCGAGTTATCCGCCTCAGTGGAGGACGTGAAAAAACGTCCTCAATTAAGCGACTAAACTTTTTAAAAACTTTTCAGCAATATGTAAGGATCTGTAGCAGATGCTCTGTTGCAATCACATGCATTCATGTAAATGATTTAGCTGAAGGCAGTCATTGAAAAAAGAATGCGCTTGCACAGATCTTTATAGGTTTATTAATTTCATTTACCCTCTCTGGTCTGATTAGTGAAGTAACCATATGGCTTGTTCAAAATAAAAAGCTGATTATGAAAACAGAACATTTAAAGACAAATGGACAGAGAAGTGTACGCTTATTCTCCCCATATCACATTAAAAACTGATATGTCACTGGCATTAGTCAAAAGTGATAACGTGAAGCACCACTACAAAACAAAACATATTGATTGTCATATTTACTTCCATAAACTAATCATTAAGCGTTAAGCATTAAAGAAACTTGTTTTCATTCAGGTGTGTTAGCTGCTTATCCAGACGTTTGTAAGCAAGGAATTTTATGTAGCTGGACCTTTACGGATTTTAGTTGAACAGCCTTGCTCTAAACTTTTAATTAAAGTGTCTTTAAGGTTTAAATGGAAGAACTTTAGTACAGGAACATCCAGAAATGGTATCAAACTAAATTCTGCATGCTAAAAGTATTCAAGATGCCTGAACTGACCTCTGACCTAATATTCTGTGGTTGAATATAGAAGTGTCATCATGTAAACTGAGACATTTTACTTTGAATAAGAGAACACTGAGACCAATGCCTGTCTGTTCCTAAACATCCAAATGCCTTGACACAATCCAGATGAGTGTATAAGGCTCAATGAATTCCTGGGCTGTTACAGGGCATTACACTCTGATCTGGGAGAGTCCTTGGATAGAGATGTAGCACTTTATAGGGCATTCTTGAAGCTTAAAGGTGGGAATTAAAGCAAGACTCTGCAAGCCTATTTTAGCCCAATTATGAATGCAGCCTTGGGGGAACACTGTTCTGCTATTATAAACTCCTATTTATCCAACAAAACATAGGCCTACTGGCTATATGGCTGTCATTGGCCAAATAGAAAAAAAATACACAGCTATTGTTACCTTTGCCGATCAGCTAGCCTAGTGATATGTGCTTAAAAAGAAGGTATGTGGCTTGCATGTATGACATAATGCTTTTCATTAACATCATGCTAAAAGTTTACATATTTTAAAACTATAAATGATCATCAACATGCCACAACAGCATTAGCCAGCCAACTAGCCATAAATGTTTATATCTGACTGAGTAATTAGTCAGAAAACAGAGGTCCCTTTTTATGGCAATGTGCCACTAATTACAGCACAGTGAGCTCTTCACTGTTGTAAATCTTGCTAGTGTTTCTGAGCATTGCAAGGTTAATTTCAAATATATTATTTCGAGCACGTAAGTACAAATATTTCACGACAGTGACAAGAGCCTTAAGCATTGACTCACTCATTTCACACCAGTAACCAAGAGTAATTTGCTTAAAGGTTTCTCTTTGATATTTCAGGAGAGTTAGTTGTGATTCACTTGTGTTTCTTTTAGGAATCAACTTTGCCACATATTTATCCTAAAATACAACGAGCTCAAAAAGAGGCATGGCATTTTTATGGTATTAAAGGAGTCAAAACAGAGGGAAAGGCCATTATATGGCATGGGCAGGATTCAAACATTCAGTATTCTGATTACAAAGCAAACACTTTACCACTGCATCATCTGGAACCTTGTTAATTGGTATTAAAACATTTTTTTCTGTTAGACTGATTAGGTTTACTGGTTAGTTTAGCAAGTCAGGGGTTGGCTAAAGCACTGAACAATATTTGAGTAAAAGGGGACTGAAATCTCTTCTCTGAATACACTTTTAAATGCTTGATTAAAAAAAAAATTCATCTCACTTTTTTCTAGGAGACGCTATATAGCTAATAAGACGACCCCTTTTTAGATTTTGTTCCTAATACACTTGCAGATGTTTATTCATTCATTTATTTTTCTTCAGTTATCAAGGTCAGGATGGCGGCGGATCCAAAGTCTATCCTGGGAATCCCTTGCAGACAGGAACATGAGAACATGTGAAAATCTACACAGACAGTAACCAGAGCTCAGGATCGAACTGGGGGCCCTGGTGCTGTGAGGCAGCAACACTACTCAATAATCCTATCTGTGTGAAGTGTGTACTGTGATGAAAGGTATTGAACATCTTTTGTATAAAGCACTCATATCTTATTCAGGGCTTTATGAAGAAATTGAATAAGATTGAGATTCCATGGCACAAACTTGTTTCTTTCTCCAGAGGCTTTGAGAGCACTGCCTTCTTTCCCCCTGCTTCTTAGTTTTCTCCCGCACAATATCACCCGTGCTAGCTTTACAATTCATCTTCATAGGTAAGTGGCCACAAGAGAAGTGACATACTTGACCTAATCAGTTTTTACAGAATATTAAAAAGTAAATGGTTCCCTCACAGAAGAGCAGTTTTCATAATGGTGAGTCAGCATTTCAAAAGCTTCCAGTGAGTGGGAAAGCACTGAGATGAGTGCACTAATGGTCTCCTTGAGTCAGCGCTGTAATTATACTTGCTAGCAGACAGCACACCTTGAGTGAGACAGATGGTCTGCTGATTTTAGTCTTTGAAAAGCTGTCATCAATCTCTCTTTATTGTAGAATTCTCCGCAGGCTCAGTAGTTTAAACTTCAGAAAGTAAGGCAGCATTTTACTACGTGTCAGCAGTGTTATCTAAACACACGAGAAATGCACGTCTAGCTCGGAGGCTAATGCCACTAACAAGCAAAGGAAGCTTTTAAAGGAAAGGACACAATCAGCATCATACTGACGGTGTGTACCCTTGCTGAAAATTGTGGAAAGTTGTTAAATAACTTCAGACAGACTTGTCTATGTGGCTTATGGTGCTATATGACATACACTTTGTCAGGAAAATGATCATTACATAGCTAATAACTGCAGTGTTAGCCATTTTAAACCTGGAATCACTTGATTTGAATACAAAACACAGACTAAATAAAATATTAAAATCTACAGAATATATAAACGCACTGTTAAACAAATCTTGCTCTGTGATAGCTGAGAAGATCAGTTGTGTCTATTCAGAAATTAGCCAATTTGTTCAGGTTGATTTATTAGAAGCAATATCAGCATTCATATGCAGAAGAAAAAATATTATTAAGCCTCTTTCTCTCTAGAGAGAACTCAGAAAGGTCACGAGGCCCATCTTTCATAAATCAATAGCCCTCATAATTGTGGGATCCCCTCTACCTGGTTGTAGCACATCAAAACACTGCAAAATACAGCAACACCATTCACAAACACAAGTCATATACACTCACAAACCTAAACACCTTGATATTTCTCAAGTGTGTTACAAGGTGTCTCTAGAGGTTTCATTGTGTGAGAGCTCCAGATGGGCTGCTACGCTTCTCCCCAACATGTGCCACACGCTCCATCACTTTCATAGGCAGTGCCGTTAAAGGCAAGAAGAAAGAGCCCCTGCTGGGCTATCAGAGAGAAAGTGCACTGTAGCACCAAAACACTGTCTCTTCAAGGCACAAAAGACTAAACAGGCTTAAGAGGACTGCATCCTGAGCACTTTAGGTTTCAAGAAATTTAGAGAGACAAATGCAATGCAGAAACACACAAAAAGTTTGTCTGAGTCTTGATTGCAGTTTCAGTATTTCTGTGAATGCAGCTTGATCTTCTTGCACACCAGGGGATGATGTTTAGATATTCCAAATTCTCCACACAATTTCTTTAAACTCACAATGACTCACTGTTCATTTATATGAGAAGTGTATGGGCAAGGAAATGCATCATGCTTTTATAGAAACTAACACTGAACAGGAATACTGGCAAAAAATCCACACCATATTAGAAACATAACAGAAATAATACTAGAGGTTTCACGGTTCAAGCTCAGCAATGAATGATTAGTTCTGTTGTTTTCTGTATGAAAACTGTTAAAGAGAAATACTAATTACAGATTGACAGAAAAAATGTCTGCTAGTCTGAGAAACTCCATGCTGTTGTGGCTGAGGGCTGGTAAGAAAAAATTAGAATAGTGTTTTTCTGTCTATAGCCATAAATATATAACACCAAAACAATGTGGAAAGGTTTTTACTTTTGGTTAAGCTTGCCTAGGCTATCTTCCTGCAAAGACCATGTCAGGTAAAGAGACAGTTTAAAAATTCTGTGGTAAAAACAGTTGCTAGCTTAGTGTAATTTCCTCAAACAGCGATTGTCAGGAAAGTTGATCAAGTTGATGGATAGTTTGATCAAACTGTTGGATTGTTATGTGCCATAGAATAATGGTCATACTTCTTATCAGTTCAGTTTGTGATCAGATAACAGCTCTCAAAACATCTGTTATGATCCTGCGCCAGACTCATAATTACTTCTGGTTGAGATACATGCAAAAGAGAAACCTATTTCAGTTAAGGAAAAGCCTGTAGATTTCAGAACTATGTTAAAAAGTGTCAAACTATCACCATGTATAGGGATTTCCCAGGCTGCCCCACACATACAATGCATATAAAAAGTCTACACACGCCTGTTAAAACAGCATGATTTGTGATGAAAAAAATAGACAAAGATAAATCATATCAGTACATATCCACCTTTAATGAAAAAATTGCAACCTATACAATGCCACTGAAAACCAAAGTAACACATTTCAGAGAAAAAAGATAAAAATAAAAAACTTAGAATAATCTAACTGCATAAGTGTGAACACCCTTTTAGAATTCCATATGTGGCTGTGCTCAGAATCAACCAATCATCAAGCTCATGTGAAATATTAGTACACGCCTACTCTCACATCTTCTTGGTTGTATCCTACTGAGCACACAAAGCATCAACGGGATCTCATTGTGCAAAGGTATCACTCAGGTGAGGGCTACAAAAGAATTTCCAAGACATTAGATATACCATGGAACACAGAGAAGACAGGCATCAACAAGTGGAGAAAATATGGCACAACAGTGATATTACCAAGAACACGACGTTCCTCCAAAATTGATGAGAAGACAAAGAGAAAACTGGCCAGGAAGGCTGTCAAGAGGCCTACAACAATAGGAGCTGCAGCTCTTTCTTGCAAGTACTGGGTGCTCCCTACATGTGACAACTGTCTCCTGTTTTCTTGATCTGTCTGGGCTATGTGAAAGGGTGGCAAGACACGAGCCTTTTCTGACGAAAAAAAAAAAAAAAACATCCAAGACTGGCTAAACTTTGCAAAAACATATATCCAAAACCATGTGGAAAAATGTTCTATGGTCTGATGAGACCAAGACTGAACCTTTTGGCCATAAATGTAAAAGGTATGTTTGGTGCAAAAACAACATGGCACATCAGCGAAAGAACGCCATAACTACGGTGAAGCATGGTGGTGGCAGCATCATGCTTTGGGGCTGCTTTTCCTCAGCTGGAACTAGGGCTTTAGTATAGGTGGAGGAAATCATGAGTAGCTCCAAGTACCAGTGAATTTTGGCACAGAACCTTCTGCCAACTGCTAGAAAGCTGAAGGTGAAGAGGAGTTTCATCTTTCAGCATGACAATGATCCAAAGCACACATCCAAATCAACAAAAGAATGGCCTCAGTAAAAAAAGATTAATGGTTCGGAATGGCCCGACCAGAGCCCAGACCTGAATCCTATCGAAAATCTGTGGGGTGACCTGAAGCGGTCTGTGCACAGGAGATGCCCTCGCAATTTGGCAGATCTGGAACCTTTTTGCAAAGAAGAGTGGGAAAATATTCCCAAGTCATGATGTGCCAAGCTGATAGACTCTTTTCCCAACAGACTGAGTGCTGTAATAAAATCAAAGGGTGCTTCAACTAAGTATTAGTTCAAGGGTGTGCACACTTATGCAATTAGGTTATTCTAAGTTTTTTTAATTTATCTTTTTTCTCTGAAGTGTGTCAGTTTGGTTTTCAATGGCATTGTACAGGTTGTAATTTTTACATTAAAAGTCGAAATGTTCTGATATGATTTATCTTTGTTTGATTTTTTACATCACAAAAACCTGCTGTTTTAACAGGGCTGTGTAGACCTTTTATATCCATTGTATCAGCTTGCCACTCAATGAAGCTGGCTTGAGAGAACTGAACCATGTAAATGGTAGGCATTTCAAACACATGAACTGATATCAGGATTATAAAGATCATATGCATTCATGAATGCAGTAGAAAATACTGAGTTACACTAGGTGTTTTATCTGTTCCAGACAGCACTGAGCATAGCAGCCATGCCAAGAGTGAGATGGACAGATCACTGCTGCAGATAACTGCTTTCAGAGCACTCATAATAACCGCACTGAATTGTTTTAGCCAACTCAAAGCACCAAAAATTAATCACCGAAACCCAGACCACTGTATCACTACTACAAGATATGATCATCTAAGTAATTGCCATTGCTTCTGAAATTATTGGTTTTATGCCTCTTTCATTAGACATCTGGTATGCTTGCTTGTTCACCACAAAAAAAAAAAAAACATAGAGACCAGATTAAATTTCTAGTGATGTGATGGATCTTGTTCCAGTAAAAAATTAGAATTGACAGGGCTGTTGTGTTGTATTGTGTTTTATTAGTCATAAGCAGATACATGTCTGGTAAGTGTCACTGAACTTTCATTAATTAATCTCATTATGTTGTAGTTAAAAAGAGAACTTCTGACATGACAAGAGAAAGTCAGTGGGGAGGGAGCCAGTGGGAAATATTGATTTCCGATGCCTACTAGTGTGTTGGGTGAGTTGGATGTTTATTACAGCTTTGTCACTGTGAACTGTGTATCCATCACAGCAATTGTAATAAGTGGAGATCAGTTTCCAGCGACACGAGTTTGTATTGTTACCCAGCAGAGAACTCTGTGACTAATAGAAGAGGGGGTATTACTGAGTTTTTCCATTTTTTTGTGGTTGTAAACTCTGTTATGTCCAGCGAGAGTGAGTAATTTGAGGCCTCTGCTCTCCTAACCTGTCTAATCTGTGGAACACTCTCTGGTTTGTGTCAAATTTTTTTGAAAGGCAGGAGAACAAAAAGCACATATTAGATACCAAAATCTACAGAGAACACAGACCGGGTTAAAAAAAAAAAAAAGATACACTGGAAACAACCTGACATTATAATTTTGTTCTCTACACTCTAGTTCATCTAACTAGCTAGAGTTAACAGGCTAGCTGTGTCTTACGGCCCTGGAGATGTGCCTCAGTGAAAGCCCCTACATTCAGCCTGTGGTCTGGTACACACAGTGTGATGTGAGTTTACAGAGGAGCAATCCTTTTCCCTTCAACTAGAACTTATATTTTAGCTAGCTAATGCTAGATCACTACTTCATTCTGTAGGATATATGCTGTTTATGATTCCGCAGAATGAGAAGAGTTACATAATGGGAGGTTGGCACTGCATGGGCACTACAGTGCTAACAGGCTGATGGTAGCTAAGAGATAAGTTGAGTTTGAGAGGTTTTGTCCTTATCTGGAATTCAGTTACTGTGACAGGTACACTGATGTGCACAATAGAGCTTTTTTTAATCCTCATAACAGAAAAGTGATACTGTTACTGATACTAATTGCGAGTCGTGAATACTTACTATTTTTACTATTTATGCATACTATTTATTGTGCATTGTGTGGTTTGGGACACACTCACAGTCTTGAGATTAAACTGCGCATGTGATAGCACTTTTCTACCAGAGAAATTCCATGCTTTAGATTTAAGGCAAGTTTGTATAAATTTGTCTTTTTTACCCTCTAATTCACTACTGCAAAATATATAAATGCACTGTTAAACAAATCCATGCATCATACCTGTTCTTACTATGTGATACCTGATAATATCATGTCTCTTTAGAGATTAACTGATTTGTTTTGGCTGATTTAATAGGAGCTTTAACACCATTCATATCCAGAATTTAAAAAAAATATAAGCCTCCTGCTCTCTAGAGGGAACAACAAACACTGCGTCTCCAGTCGGACACAAATAAACACTGTGAAGGTAATTGAACACTGTAGGTGTTCATTCAACACTGTGGGTGTTAATTCAGCACTGGGGATTCTGCCGGGCACAGTCATTACAACATTTTCCATAACACACACTTGCTTAACACAAAAATGCAACAAAAATAGACAATCCTTAGTATTATAAGCCCACACGCTAAGCAGTCTGGAAACCCTCTAAAACTGCATTTAAATATTCATAGCAGGCAATTATGATTGGAGAAGTGAAAAAAATTAGGTGTCAAGATCAGGCATCTTCACAACATAACTAAAAAAATATTCAGCTATATGTTGTTTAAGAAATGGCCTTTAAACAAATTTTCTTGACCTTACGTTGCCGACAGCCCAAATGCTGAAATAACACAGTATACATTGTTAAAATAACACAGTATTAATTTGTGCCCAGTCAGACTTACACAAAATATAGGTGTTCATTCATCACTCTAAGAGTAAATCCAACACCACACGTTATGTAATTGTGGCATTTTTGTTGTGCAAGTGTAAGCAAGAGTTGCTGACCATGCCATTTCTGTCAATATGTCTGAGTCTGTATGAACAATAGTGTTTATCCTGCTTTTGCTGCCCAGCTGGTAAAATAAAAAGGTTGTAAGTCAATTACATAGATTGCACTTAATAATGTGTCTAATCACTGATTAGCTTGTGGGAGGTGGGACAGACAGAATTGTGTTCAGGGACCCTCACAAGCCGAGCTCAATCGTGCTGGAGCAGGACAGAAACGGCTAGACAGAGCCGAAGTCCAGCACACTTTGGTGACTACCCTGCTCGAACACACCTACTACACCTGGTCATTACTAAACCTGATGATTAGCATCACATGGTTAGAGCTGGAAAATTACCAAATGATGCTCCACATTCAACTCATGTGACTTTCAGTGTCCATTTGTGTCCAGATGGACACAGATATAAATTAAAGTTTTAAACTGAACAATATTCAACAATGAGTTTGTAGTGCAACCTATTGCATGACTATACATAAATGCAGAAAGGACATTGTTCATATCACACTCTCCACTGTCACCCAAATGAGGATGGGTTCCCTTTTGAGTCTGGTTCCTCTCAAGGTTTCTTCCTCATATCATCTAAGGGAGTTTTTCCTTGCCTCAGTCGCCTCAGTCGCCTCAGGCTTGCTCACTAGGGGTAATTTTGTCTAACATCTAGGACTGTTTGCATGTTTTTTGTTTCTTATGTTCTGTAAAGCTGCTTTGAGACAATGTTCACTGTTAAAAGCACTATACAAATAAAACTGAATTGAAATTAGATATGAACTGTAGGGTTTTTTTCTTGTTTGGTCCAAATCTGGTCAAGTTTGGTGTTTTTCCACCACGAACACCACTGATTCAAGTTATTATATCACTGGGTCAGTTTCCCACTCTCAGAATTAAGGTAAAAAACTACTTTTTCTTGTCATTGGGGTTGTACCATGAAGGGTATCTAAGGGTATAAGGGTATAGTATAGTATACTTTTTAAAATTACATAACTGGACAATTAGGACCACTGATGTAACTTTCTAAAATGTAGTTCAAATGTACACCACATGCACCTTCCCAGGTAAAAGAGGTACACATGATGTATCCTTCATGCTCCTGTTCCACCCCAGCCACAAGGAGAAGTACAGCTTGGTACTGTAGGTTTATTTCTCAGATACAGGCTGATGCTGATGCTGATGTTTTAACCTATAAGCGTGTGCAGACTCACTGGAGCAACTTTTCACTCAGTAGTTCACGCTGTGCAAGAGGAAAAAACGCTGATCATGCATACTCATAATCAAACCGCTCAGCAGATTGGAAGTGTTGGATTTTGGTAAGTGCTGAAGATCAGGCGCTTACCTGCAGGTGCCCCTGGTACATATTGAGCTGAGAGTGATCAGTTCGAGGATCTCCCGACTATCAGTGCAAGTCAGATAAACGCCAAAGACAGCATGAGTCGCCTGGGGAAAAGCCAAGTGTTCCCCAACTAATGGAACATAACACCTCTAAAGAAGTGCTAATACACAGTGCAGGACGTCAGTGTGAGATGTTCAGATGTTTCTTGTAGGCAGCACTTCGCAGGAAAGGGTGAAGAAGAGCTTCAGTCCGGCTCTTTAGTCTCTTATCCAACTCGAGCTCAGCTGTCCCGATGCGTGCGTGTTTGCGGCAGAAACATTGCCTCTCTTTCCCCTCCCGCTGCTCTCCTCTAGTAGCTGCTATTAACGCTTGCGAGCTTTATTCAATCTCCTGGCTCATCCTCCTTTCCCACACTTGCCCTACCCATCCGGGTCTAGGCGGAGCTCGTGCACTCCTGTACACAATCTTCATGCAGCGCTCACTACGGGCTGGACGCCTGTCAGGTTGCCAGATAAAAGCGACCTGTATTATCACTTAGGTTTGAATGGATGGTTTCTCTCTAACCCGGAACACATTCATTCATTCATTCATTCATCTTCTGTAAGGGTTTGTCCTGGTTGCAGTGGATCTGGATCCTATCCCGAGAACAATGAGCATGATGTGGGAATACACCCTGGATCAGATGGCACACACACACTCACACACACACACACAAACAATCATTCATACCTAGGGGAAATCCATCCATCTCCATCCATACATCTACTTCAAACACCCAACCACCATCTACATCTACACACATAAAGTTACTAATTTATTTTAGTATTGCAATTTAGTATTTAGTATTGCATTTATTGCACATTGCATATTATTGCACATTACATCACTCATATGTGCATATCTGCACTTTATATCTGTACTGTCAGACTGCTGCTGCCACCATCCATATTATCCATATATATATTCTTATACACTTTTTTAATCCCTTCATATATATTTTTATGTATATATTTTTCTTATATTTAATATTTTTTCTTTATATTTTTCTTTATATATTTTTATGTATATATTTTTCTTTATATTTAATATTTTTCTATGTTTTCTTTTCTATGTTGGGACAGTTGTATAAAGCCTTTCACTGCAAGTGGTGTATTGTGTATTGTTATGCATGTGACAAATAAAATTTGAATTTGAATTTGAATTTGAATTTGAAATGAAGTCACCTGTCCACCTATTGGCATGTTTTTGGGAGACAGGAGAAAACTTCAGAACCCAGAGGAAACCCAAGTGAGCATGCGCAGTACTCCACACAGACACTAACCTGAGCTCGTGATCAAACCAAGTGATCAAGCCTATTATCATTATCGTTATTATTATTATTATTATTATTGTTGTTGTTGTTGTTGTTTTGGTCTTGTAGTTGTAAAATGCTATTAATTAATTAATAATATTAGTTATTAATGAATAATAATGTAATATATAAATTGTATAGCGATTATATATATATATATATATATATATATATATATATATATATATATATATATATATATATATATATATATATATATATATATATATAAGGGGGATTTCTTTCAATCTGGCAATATTCTAGCGACGGGCATTGCGACTCACCTTACTGATTCGATTCTTTCAGCCTACCACTCGTTCAAATGAATGTGAGAGCTGCTTGTTTGACTCACCAAGCAATGATAATTACCATTTCGACATGTACACTAATCCACATTACACTAACCGCGATTTCATAATGTTACTTTACATCTACAGAACATCCCATCTTAGAGGCTAAAATATATTTTATGATGTATGCTATATAATAATATATAACAGCCTTTTCGTATTTATACTTCATAATCCAGATTAATAAACAAGTAATACAAACAGCAACTTTTCTAAGATTAAGTGTTTTAGAAAAGCCAGGACTAAAATTGAAAGGAGGAGAGACTTTTGTACTTGTAAATTGATTCTTCAGATCAACTCACTTGAAAGAGTCACAAATAGGCTATTGTTGGTACATTTTGGTCATAGAAAACATCAAGAGTCAAGGAGTTTGGTACTGGATGGGGGGAGTGAGTCGGAGGTGGGGAAGAAGATCGTAGCTAAGATAATAGGTAGTAACTAAAATTTATTCCATGAACAACTCCTGAAGTGCTGGCGTGGATCATTTTTACTGCAAATCCAGAAAGTTCAACTGTGCAACTTTTCAGCTGTTCTTCTGCACTTCTGACCTAAAATAAAACACATACATCTGTTGTTCGTTCTAATTCTGTTCTCTGAAACACTTTTTGATGAACAGCAGAGGCACCCGCTTGCACTTGAGGTTTTATTACATAACAGATCTGTCAGTTTCCTCTAAGGCAGATGCTGTGGTAACAGTAAGTGTGTAAAGTTTATAATTTAAAACAACAAAAAATGACAAAAAAAAGTGTATGCTGGACAAAGTTACAAGCATATAAAACATAAGTATAAAGAAAAGAAAAACAAATGAACAAAAACACAAAACACTGATAAGAGGAGAAATATTCCTAACACAATCACACGGATCGGATTAAAATGCTAATCTGCCTGTTTAGTTAGCCTATTTAGTCTTGATTTAAAGACTTTGACAGAGAGAGCACATCTGATGTTCAATGGGAGGCTGTTCCACAACCAAGGCACAGTCAATGTAACAGCACAGTTATCTTAGGGGTAGGGTAGGGCTGTTACAGCCACAGGAGAGCTGCAATACAGCAGTGCAATATTGCTGATGTACAGTATTAAACAATAGTCTCAGCATTTGGATAATTGTTGTGGGAGTGCAAGAACATCTCACTCAATCCCTAGCTACATAGAGGCTCTGTGTTTTATTACATGCCATTTCAATTTCCTCTTGTGGAAATCCCCATTGTTACTGTAAGGGCCTTTTCATTACTTTACCAGATCAAGTCAACTTTGGTAGTTTACCACACAGATGACTGCGCAATCAACATAACCTAACTGTAGATTTCAGGAATAAAATTCATCTTAAACAGTAAAAAAAATACTGTTAGGCACATACAGTATAAGTGTAAGCAGAAACATTAAAGTACTTAATATTTCAAGAACATGTTTGATGGAGTCAGCTAGTTTGTCTATGCATGACAGCTGATGTAATTTCACTTTATTCTGCTAGCTAGAAAGCATATATACAGTAACTATACACACTTTGAAGAAAATTGGCAGTGCAACTAGTCAAGGAAATTACTTCTACTGAATACATGCTTGGTGCTAAGGGAAAGTGCTTTCCTGCTAAAAAATCTGCTCCTCTTCTAGCTGCAAGTGGGCCACTCATGTGACGTAGGTGATAGGCACTTCTGCGAGAGGAAGCTGATGAGGCATGTTGAAAGCAGTAATGAAACACAGCCTATAACTTAAACTGTAAAGGATGCATGCAAGACTAACTAAATCAATTCTTAATGATCCTCTGTATCAGAACTAGATGTCCACAGTAGTACTCTCTGTGTTTCATTACACTGTGGGAATTGTTAATTGGAATAAATTGGGTTATTCTGCATTATGCATTTGGCCTTCTGTAAAATGGAGCTCTGAAACTGTATTGCAAGACAACAAGTATTATAAGTATTATGTTCTGAGAGAAAAAGAAAACATAGCTAAACCACATGACACATGAAAGGCTGCGTAGAAGAAAAACAGAATCCATTAAAAAAAAGTGCAGGTTTGTGGTATCCCATGATACACTGCTTATTTTTAGCTTGAAATTTCAGGTCCAAATAAAATACATTTAATTCCTAGAATACTACAAATCATCTTTTATCTAAAGTAAAAATGGTCTTGACCTGCCTTTAGAAGTATTTCATTGTTTTAGTTAATAAAGAATAATATAGTAATTTGGAAGTCAGTCATTTAAGTTATTCATTGAAAATGAAGACTGTATCACAGCAATCAAGAGTAATTGGACTTCCTGTTGAAACAGGCAAGCTTTCATTAACAAAGTAACTTGCCTAATAATATTAGATTAGTCCTGTAATCCAACTGAAATATGCACCTTCATTACAGTAAAGAGTCCACTGATTAAGTGACTCAAATATTTATAAATGATCTTAAGAATAGAACATTTGGTTCATTACAAAGATCCATCATAAATGTATGAAGTCTCAAACTGCTTTGAGTGTGATTAATGCCCTCAATTAAAATTGTATAATGGCTATTTTGGGGGGCACATTATATGGTTTTACATCCTCATGAAAAAGAATGTACTGATGTACAATAATTACTGTATGCTGCTGTAGTGAAGCCCTTAGAGTCACATATAATATCATTCAGTTATTACTGCATATATCTGACACAGATATATTCAGACTAGGCTGCTTCCAGCCTTAAAAAGTGTGAGTCTAGGTCACATTGTGTCTCAGAGGTATTCTTGTGTTCTGTCAACACAATCCAATCATTATGTAGCATGTCCTAATGTAGAGCACACATCACAGCCAGTGAATGCTGCTTGTGTTTGTGTGTGCTGTTGTTTGGCTATTAGAGATGCAATTGGCGGTTCCCCAGTGTACGACAGCGAAACGTTCAGCTTGGAGTGGAGCGTTTCCAAGGCAGGATGGGAAAAGTGACACCACAGCATGATAAACAAATCATTTAGAGCCAGGATAGATGGGAAGTGTGCCTGTCATCACTTTTGACATCACAGCAAATTATGTTTGCACAGGCTAGATGTACAAAACAAAAGAGGGTCATGAACGTAATCCTAGCTCATATTGTGCTGTCACAAATTCACATTTTAGTTTATTAAGAGGAGTTTTATGTTTAGACAATGTAATTCACAGTGGTAATAATATGTGCTTGCTTAAACTGTAAAGGAAAAGTGATATGACCTAGTAACCAACAAAAGTCAAGAGTAAAACAAATAGGAAAAAGAACTAAAAAAAAAAAACCTACAACCCTCGTACTTGCATACGTATGCACTCAGTTTTATAATGGGGATTGTAGTATAGTGCGGTTTGTTCAAGGTTAACCAATCCCATTCTGAACGATATCTGTGAGTAGCATACAGCTGCCATAAAATGAAAGTGAGTTGAATTAACCCCAAATAAAAACAGCTGTTTGAATTGTCCACAAGGAGCTGACGAAACATCTATGTATCTTATTGTTGAAAGGCACCGATTAGGAGGGGAGTATAATAGAATATCAGAGGCATTGGATGTATCATGGGGAAGTATGAAGTCTATGTGGAGAATGTGGAGAGTGTGGAGAAAATGTGGCAGTAAAGTTGATGACAGGATATGGAGAAGGCTCATCAAGAACACTTCTATGGTGCCTACAGCAACAGTAAAGGAGCTGCAGGAATTTTCTATCAGGTACTGGTCAGTCCTTTCATATGACAATCTCCTGGAAGCCATTTCTCACAAAACAAAAGAAAATCCAAGCACCCACATATGTGCATTTTTCAAAACATACAATCAATCACCCAAAACTATGTGGAGAAAAATGTTTTATGGTCTGATGAGAACCAGGTTGAACATTTCTGACTTCATTTCAAAAGATATGTTTGTCGCAATGACAACACACCTGATCATCCAAAGAATGTCATACTTACTGTGACGCATGGTGGTGGTAGCATCATGCTTTGGGGCTGCTTCTCTTCAGATGGGACAGGGACTATAATTATGATAAAGACTAGCTGTAAATATCATGCAATATTTGCACAGAACCTGCCGGCCAGTGTCAGAAAGCAGAAGATGAAGAGCAACTTCGCCTTCTAACATGATAGCAAGCCAAAACACAGAGTCAACAAAGAAAGATCAAAGTTTTGGAATGGCCTTTTGGAATAGCACTCATCTATTGCTTGCATTTGAACCGTGGGTGATCATTTCTCAAGCATCAGTGTCTGTTTAGACAGTAGAGGAAATGTAAGCCTGATTACTGAGCCTGGTTTGGAATTTGAGATGGTATTGATTTCCCAAATAAGCATGGAAAGCATGGGGCCATTTATCCTTACTTAAAATTTATGTAGCACAATAAAAGCAGGATGAGACAAGTTTATAACTGAAATGAATGCTGTCTGACTCCGTGACCAAAGTTTATATTCACCAATGATGCTTTAAATTATTAAAGTCATTAAATTACTATGTGCATCTTTTCTCAGAAATATTAGCTAGTGCTATGGGTCCATTAAAGACTCTAAAACCTTATAATTACATTGTGGCACGTAAACAGCCATTTTCTTATGAATAATTTGTAAGCCCATGTAAACAAAAGCATTCCTCATATGTACTGCCTATCCTTCTCTGCTATAAGGCTAGCACTATGTCTGTGGAGAAATCCACACCAGTACACTGTGATCTCATGTTGTCAATGTCAAACAGTTCAGTTTACAGTTACCTAAAGCATTGAGACTGTGGAGGTGGTTATCAACACCATTGTTCAGTCTCAAAGGGCGAACGTCTGGTAGAAGATAAATGAGATAAGAATCTTACCCCTAATAGGATGAAAGGAAGGAGGCTAGATAATCACTGAAAAAGTAGAGAAAAGTGTCTTGGAAACAGAAAGAATCCATGCGTACTGCACATCTCTCCCATTAGGGCCAAGGCTACGTGATGAACCTCTTGTAGCTTGTCACCAGGGATCCAATCACAGGGGAGGTCTTCACTCAGAAACACTCACCTCCCTACCAGCACACTGACTCAGCTGTAATTAATTGTGCTTCCTTGCAGCATTATCTTGCACCTTAACATACATATACAAACACACCTGTGTAGAAATGCGACATGATGCATTTTGAATGTGCTGCAAAGTAAAATAAATGCGTACGGTACACTAAGAAAACAAATGCAATGAAAAAGCTCACAGTGTATAAGGTCATGAAACCAGTTTCAGAGTTCTATGATTTAATTTTAATGAGAATCAGTTTAATGTGATTTAAACTGATACCAATTATTTAATGTTTTATCAGTACCAGATGAGATGGCATCTGACAAAATGAGAGGCAGCTTTATAAGAGATTTACAGCAGGTGATATCATTTTCTTGCATAGTTTTATAATCCATTTTGACCATTAATCAAAAGAAAAAAAGAAGAAAAAAAAACATGGCCTCGTGCATGTCATGTCCACCATGGACAATTCCTCCCCAGACCACCAGAGGGCACTCTCACTTTTTTTATTTCTTCTTTTATTGTCTGCTCCATTTCCTTCCTTGATTGTGTTCAGCTGTTGTTTTCCGAGGACTTCGCTCCGCCTCCCTGCTCGGACAAGGACGCCGCTCCGCCTCCTTGCTTTGCCGTCATTGTGGCTCCCTCCTCTGGCCTCGCCGTGGTCTTCACTCCCCTCCCCGGCATTGCTGTGGTTGTCACTCCCCCATTCTGGCATCACCATGGTTGTTGTGGTCAAAAATGACCCTGCTCAAAAGTTTACATCCACTTGATTCTTAATACTGTGTTGTTACCTGAAACACAGCTGTGTTTTTTTGTTTACTGATAGTTGTTCAAGAGTCCCTTGTTTGTCCTGAACAGTTAAACTGCCTGCTGTTCTTCATAAAAATCCTTCAGGTCCCCTTTCCAACAATGACTGTATGATTTTGAGATCCATCTTTTCACACTGAGGACAACTGAGGGACTCATATGCAACTATTACAGAAGATTCAAACGCACACTGATGCTCCAGAAGGAAAAAACATGTATTAAGAGCCGGGGGGTGAAAACTTTTTGAATTTGAAGATCAGGGTAAATTTAACTTATTTGGTCTCCTGGGAAACATGTAACTATCTTCTGTAGCCTCTGAAGGGCAGTACTAAATGAAAAAATATGATATTTAGGCAAAATAAGAAAAATGTACACATCTCCATTCTATTCAAAAGTTTTCACCCCCCCCCCCAGCTCTTAATGCATGGTTTTTCCTTCTGGAGGATCAGTGTCTGTAATAGTTGCTAACAACTATTTTGCAGGACAAACACGGGACTCAGGAACAACTATCACTAAACAAAAAAACACAGCTGTGGATCATTCAAGTAACAACACAGTATTAAGAATCAAGTGGATGTAAACTTTTGAACGGGGTCATTTTTATAAATTCAACTATTATTTTCTCTTGTGGACTATATGTAAACATCTTTTTATGTGAAATATCTTATTCAGGTCAGCACTAAATAAACAATTTTGTATGATCCATCTTATTTTGGTAAAATAATGAACATTTTGCAGATTCTGAAAGGGGGATGTAAACCTTTGACCTCAACTGTACGTCCCTATTTAAATTCTGTCCCTGCTTGTCAATTCATCTACTTATACTATAAATAAGTATAAGTATAATATGAATATTGGCCAGAATAGAACACGGTCACTGTAAAAAATACTCCTTGTTGCATTTCAGCTTTTCTTCATTCATTATTCCTTATGTAATGTGAGTTATATATATATATATATATATATATATATATATATATATATATATATATATATTAATTTACCATTCCGCAAAGCAAACCATCATAAAACTCCTCCTTCCTCATGCAAGGAGTTGTGGGCAATAATAGATGAAAAAGTGTCCACAAATCCACACTTCAAAGATCTACCTGAAATAGTACACCATCTGGGTACCTTTGGGATACACATTCAACATACTACTATTTGAGACACACTAATTCTAATCTCAGTTAATATTTAGGATGGATAGTAGGTGAATTGAGACGCAGCATTTGTTTCCCCTCCTCAGTTTGCTCCTCACTGGAGCACTGTGTGTGTTTGTGGATAGTGGTATGGTTGCCGGTATGTTATGTTATATTTGCACTGTGAGTCGCTTTTTGTTTTCATGTTGAGTTTTTGTTTCTTTGCCTTGCCTTGTTTTGCCTTGCCTAGCCTCAGTCTAGTTCCTTGCTTTAGTTGTTCCAGTTTTTGGGTCCTTTTCCAGTCTTCGCTAGTTTTTAGTTGTTTTGCTATTAAAGAAATTCTGCAGTCGCATCCGACTCCCTGGATTCCATGACAGTGCAATGCTGCAAATGAGTCAACGTGAGAAAGCTAATGAACGTTGAAATGAAAGTGAGTGTCAAGGGCTATCAATCGTAATATCCTCACCCCACACATTCACCTCATTCCATGCCCTCATCAATTCTATTATTGTATTTCAACCATGGTTAGAGCTCATTAGGCAGCTCTCATCAATACATGCATGGGCCAAAGGCCTCATCACACCATGTTTTTATGCCATTTTTGGTTTTGCCTTTCTTGTATCCTTGAAAAAAAAAAAAATCAAATGACAGCTAAAATTGGCCACTTGAATCAGTGCTGTGATTCTTTTGTGATTAAATTTTTCATGAAAATGAAAAGTACTGCATGCTCTTGAGTGGTGAGTGCTATTTCTTATGTCCGTCCACAAACATTTTAAAAGTCAACTATCAAGTTGTTTCAAGTTAGGGCCCTTTTCCCACCATCTACATCTACAGAATTTGAAGTAAATCAGTTTGTAATATGAGTTGATTTTCTGCTTTCCAGCAGATACAAAAGCATGTACATGCTTAGGTGTTAAGGAACAAGATTAGTCTAGAACGCCAGCAGCAAAAATGAGGGCATTATGATCAGCATGCTAAAATCTTGTTAAACATCTGATGACCTGAACAGGTATTCTGAGGCGTGCTTGTGTAACTGCAAGGTCAAGTACTTGTAAATATATAAATATAAAATAAATAAAAATAACACTTAGGATGAAAGGCAACTGAGGGAGTTATCACCTATAACACCTATATCACCTATATAGTCTTATGAGGAGAGATATCTATAGTCTTATGGAGGGACATCTGTAGTCTTATGTTAAGAGACATCTATAGTCCTATGGGGACAGACATCTGTAGTCTTATAGGGAGAGACATCTATAGTCTTATGGGGAGGGACAGCTATACTCTTACGGGGAGGGACATCCAGAGTCTTATGTTGAGAGACATCTATAGTCCTATGGGCAGAGACATCTGTAGTCTTGGGAGGAGAGACATCTATAGTCTTATGGGTAGAGACATCTGTAGTCTTAGGAGCCGAGACATCTGTAGTCTTAGGAGGAGAGACATCTATTGTCTTATGATGAGAGACATATGTAGTCTTATGAGGAGAGACGTCTATAGTCCCGTGTGGAGAGACAGCTGTAGTGTGGTGGGAAGACGTCTATAGTCTTATGATGGAAAAGATCTATCCACTTATGAGGAGAGACATCTACAGTCTTATATGGAGAGATATCTATTGTCCTGTGGGAGAGACATTGATAGTCTTGCACAGATGAATAGGGTTTGGTTAGACCCAGCAATATATGAAACCACGCAATAAGAGAGTGAATGCATGGCTCATGTTCTAGGATTAGACACTTTAAAAGGGCCCTGAGAATGCTGAGCACACCAGTCCTAATCTTCATGATAAATAATTATCAACACATCATGGTTTATTACTATGATTGTTGAACAGAAGCCCAGCGCTGAAGGGTGAAGGACCTGGGAGGAAGTGATTACAGAGCCAGTGTTATACATAACAATTACAAATCACATGCAATAATACAAGACAAAGCACCCAACCACTTTAAATAATTAGAATGGAATGTCTTGGTGTGTTGCCAATCAGAGATTAATTGTGCAAAATTTGCAGCAAGATACTCCAGTGTTGCTACAGAGGGATGGCTAATTCAGAGCTGCAGGCACCAAAAGGGTTTTAAGTAGATGATTTAGAGAATTTGTTAATAGCTAGTCTCTTATCATTTGCCTTAAATCAGCACTTTTCTGAGGAAGTGAATCTTGTGGAAGTGAATATTTTTTTTAAACATACTGTAGAGAAGAAGCTTGATAGCAAAACAGTAGAAAAGTCCCAGGGTAAAAAAGATTTTTCCTTTCTTTCCTTTTGAAAAGAGAGATCGAGCCAAAATTCTTGTTTTCTAAAGCATTATATT
Source organism: Pangasianodon hypophthalmus (assembly GCF_027358585.1). Lineage (NCBI taxonomy): Eukaryota > Metazoa > Chordata > Actinopteri > Siluriformes > Pangasiidae > Pangasianodon > Pangasianodon hypophthalmus. The sequence goes on from NC_069711.1 coordinate 20,352,712, forward strand.
AATATCCTTCTTGAGCTCAATCATTTTCTCTCCCATCTGTCAGCACATCTGATATAATCCTCAAAAAAAGAGACTGATTAGAAACACAGTGGCGCTCTTTAGAGCAAGTTAGTGACAAAAGACAAAGACAAGCCTTTTTCCAGTAACTCAGTAACAAAAGGCTGAATATACTTTTACTGTAGTTAATATACTTCATGTCTAGTTTACAGCTGACTGCTAACACTCTCCCAACAGCCAATTTTGGTCACCAGCTTTGTCACTTTTCACACATTGTCATGTTTAATGCACTGCTTTGAGAAAATGTTTCTATTCCACCTTTAAACTAGGGGTAGGTGTTATGGTAAAAATATCATATGATGATACGTAAAGACATTTTCAGAAAACATAATACACAGTATGTATCCTACGTAATATATATTTGGTTTGTTTAGGTTTTGCTAACAAAATTGTAACAAAACCCTAGAGCCACATTGCAGAAGAACAATAAATAGTTCAGAGATTTTTTATTCACAAAAATAAAAATTTAACAAGGAACATGAGGGAAATTATATAATTGGTTTAAAGATTTTAAAGATTTTGTCCAATCATACCATACCGAATATGCCTGTGAAAAGTGTATTGTGACATAATTTATCTCATTATATACCACTGGTGAATTCTCGAATCTGATTGGTCAGATGGTGTTGATTAATTTTCTCTAACGGCGGCTCTGGCAGTAGTGCCAGCTTTATATAAATGTGCTTGTCCTAATGTGTTATTGTTTCTGTAGTAACAATTCATTTATAATTTGTACAACAGATGCTTCACATAATCTAAGGTTGCTAATAAATCCATCCATTCTCTGTACCGCGTATCCTACACAGGGTCGCGGGGAGCCTGGAGCCTATCCCAGGGGACTCGGGGCACAAGGCGGGGTACACCCTGGATGGTGTGCCAACCCATCGCAGGGCGTAATCACACACACACACACACACACAAACACACTACGGACAATTTAGAGATGCCAATCAGCCAACAATGCATGTCTTTGGACTGGGGGAGGAAACTGGAGTACCCGGAGGAAACCCCTGAAGCACGTTGAGAACATGCAAACTCTGCACACACAGGGCAGAGGGGGAAATAGAACCCCCAAACCCGGAGGTGCGAGGCAAATGTGCTAACCACCGTGTCCCCTTTAGTGATAAATGGATTTGTTATTTAACAAAAAATAAATAAATAAATCTAATCATTGATTTGTTGACGCTTTCTGTACTGAGAAATTTATTTAACATTTGTGGAAAGAGTCACCAGTATCAGCACTTTGTAATGGCCAGTAAATTTATGTTTTCATGACAAGCTGCAATTTTGTCTTATTAACTTCAAGAGAGAGACAAAAAGAGAGGCTGGTGAGGGAATGGTAGTTTAAAGCTGCTATAACGTAAGTGGTAGATAAGTTATTTTGCGGAGGTTCCACAACATTAAATGCAACTATAAATGGTTAAAATTATGATGTGTCATTCATTAATACATACAAAAAATTGTGATTGTTGGTAAATTGCTATGACATAAGAGGAATACAACATTTCAGGACATACTGTTTTAGGAAAAAAGAAACTTACACTACAACAGCACACCCTGTTGTGTTTTATTCCTTACAATTCATCATGATATCACCTACCCGTAATTTGAACAAATTCTTTCTCTCCAGCAAAATCTTGTTGTAATAAATAAGTGTTCGCAGGCTGCTATACCCACATGAGCAAATGCAGCTTACTAAAGAAATATGGGACAGAAGAAGATAAGTAATTAATTAGTCAGCACAGAATGGAAGTTTAGTGAAGTGCTCACTGTGAGGAGAAATGTGTGTGAGATGAGTGTGGTATAAGGAGCCTGTCATCCAGACTCTAATTTTCTAATTATACTCTATGCTGGCATTTGCACATTTGGGCAAACCTGAAGGGAAAATCACACAGAGTGCAGAAAAGATGCTTCAGAAAATGGCATCTTATCTGAATATTAACTGCAAAGTGCCAGATTTCCATTTTAGCATGTATAGTAAATTTCTCATGACTTCTAATAACACAAATTAAATGCTGGAGGAAACCCACATGGAGAACAACGTTACCCACCACTGTGCCACCCTGGATCAAAATATGCTTGTCAAAAATATAGCTTTATTCACAGCACACATTCACTTCTAAGGCAAAACACCTTACTCCTTACACTTTACACTTACAATTTCATGCACTGATATTGATTGACAGGTGCATTTTCTGCCCAGAGCGTACTAAACATGGCAAAACATTACCTATGGCATGAGTTATTGCTCATAAGGCAGAAAAGCACTAAAATCGAGGCCAGGCCAGTAAATGTTGAGGATTAGTATAGATTTCCTTACTGATGTGATACTTGCATTTCTGCAGTCCCTTTTCATTACCAAACAGTTATACATCATCATCTAACAGTCAGCTCACTTAACTGCCACAAATTGACCAAGAAGTAGACAATTTCAATCTGTCTTTATATATTTTGTCTCTTGCATATTTGCCTCATGTTGAGTTTAAAATATGGATATATAACAGCAATCCCTTCAATGACTCAGCTTCACAGGGGAAATTGGAATTTGTTGATCTCTTTATTGCACAGTCTATAAACTAGAAGGCTTATAGCAGTGGACATTCATGCTTTAAATGCTAATATTGTTTAGCTTTATCCCTAGCGCCACTTTGCCATTCATTATCCTGCCCCTCTGCGTGACCTCTCTCAACCTTCGAGTCTGAATTGTGATGGGGAATCAAAGAGAAAGTGTTCACTGTGACACGGGGGGATTGTGCTGATTGAATTTTGATCCTCTTTGCTAATTAGAGTCTGTTCCCACATTTGAGTGGTTTCTGGAGATAGATTCGTGCTGTCCTAAGGGGGCACAATTTAAAAACAACTGGTGTGGAAGTAACCATTGTCAAATCTAGACAAGCTGCCTCTGGAGAGCTCCTGTCTGTCCAACTCAATTTTACTGCATGCTTGCTCAAATGCATCTGTTCATTGCCAGGTTTAGTGAGTAAATTTGAGCAAGAAAATCATTAAGTTGGGCAGGACTACAGATACAGAGGACTAGAGTTGAGCTTGACATGTCTAGGCTTATCATCAAGTAGAAAAGGTGCTAAAAGAGGCTTTACAATGGTCTCACCACTTCAAATGATAATATGACAAAGGTTAGGAATGGGTCTGTTTGAGCAGTTGTACCATTTCCAACAAAGTTGCTCTCACTCATTAGTATTCCTACACATTATGGGATAGTGGGATAAAGTTGGAGTGGGATAAAGTTGAAGCTTTAAACTGTTAACTTCAATCCAAATGGATCTTTAGTATTTTAATCATTTTGTAATAGTTATACTTTTGTTCCTGTGTGACCTAAGAGGATTAACCTACCTTTGGCTGCACAGTTGAGTGGATAAATAATCAGACTGGGTGGCAGGCAAACTGTCAGTTCCAAGTTTAGCTGCAGACCAATTCACATTCCAGACCTCAGTGGAGCTACAAAGCAATTAGCACAGACATATGCTTGCTGATGCAGGACTGAATCAGAAAAGGAAAATGACTGTGACCACAGTGGGCTCTGTTAATGGTTTTCTCATTCCCTCTGACAGGTCTGAGAAAGTAACACTTCTGGGGATAGAAATATACTCATTTTCCAGCTAAGGGTTATTCCTAATTTGTTTCTGCCTGGCCTGCTTTATATTGATATCTTGAGCAGCAGGAACTGCAAACACACTCTGAAGACTCAGAGGAAGTGGAAAGCTCTTTTTCTTTGCAAAATAGATTACCACATTGATAAATAAAATAAGTCAGACTTTGTAAAGTATATTACAATATTGCACCCATATCTAAACTTTGTTAAGATATGTACAGTACTGTGCAAAAGTCTTAGGCACATGCAAAGAAATGCTGTAGAGCAAAGATGCCTTCAGAATAATGAAATTAAATGTTTCTACATTTATAAACTTCTGTAAAGAGCAGTAAACCGTAATAAATGAAACAAAGTCAATATTTGGTGTGACAATCCTTTGCTTTAAAAAAAATAGTAGTCTCAGGTACAATGCGTGCAGTTTTATAAGGAAATGAGCTGTAAGTGTTACTGAGCATCTTGCAGAAGCAGCCACAGTTCTTCTGGAGACTTTGTCACATTTGCTTCTTATTTTTGCAGCAAAACCCAGCAGCCTTCATTATGTTTTTTTTGTCTGAAAAGTGTCTCTTCTGTAATATTCTGCTTTCTTTACTGACATACAAACATTTTTCTGGAACATTTCATTTTGTGCTGGAAAACTAATGTTTGGAAATCTAGAATGTTTTTGTACTGAATCAATAATGTAGAAGTCATAAAATAAAAATCTATAACAAAGTTTGTACTAAAAAAAATAGGGTACAGTACTGTACTGTAAAGAGATTCAAGGGCATATTATATATACATGTATACACCAGTGATCTAATCTAAAAGTTATCTAATTATAAGGTTCAAACCACGCAACTACTTTCTCCATCTGTTAATAAACACAAGATAATATACTAAATCTGGCACAACCATTCTTCTTAATGATGCTCATAAATGCAATAAATCTGGCACAGATGGTCATTCACAGAAACAGCTATGAGGATAAATAAGAAACCATATGTTTATTTGCGACTGCACATACATTTTCTTTCTTTTTGAATGTCTGCCTCATATTTGTATAAGAAGACAAGCTGATCATGATATACTGTACTCAGTCATTCATTTTAGAGGCTCACAGCTGCATGATTTTAACACATTCTTTTAACTGAATAAATAGAATAAATTTTTACATCACCTACTGATTTCATTCACACATAAATCTGGAGTGCTCAGAGGAGTTAGACAAGTGCACATGTTCTAAATGTTCTCTAAACACAGATACACTTTGCTGCTTAAGAACGACAGTTTGTTATGCATCTGTTCAGGGTCACGATAGATCCAGAGCCTATTCTGGGAACACTGGGTGTAAAGTAGGAATACACACTGGATGGGACACCAGTCCATCTCAGGGCAGCATGCATATACACTTATTCACACCTTGGGGAAATTTAGAATAACCAATCCACCTACTGGCATGTTTTGGGAGGTGGAAGGAAACTCACGCGAACTGAGGGAGAACATGTGAATCCCCACACAAAGAGTAACTCAAGCTCAGGTTGAACCGGGGACCCTGGAGCTGTGATGAGGCAACACTACCTGCTGCACCACCATGCCACCCATTTCTGTGTCATGAAGGTCATAATATGGGCCACAAATCAAAAATTATAATAAGGATCATCCATGCTGTGTGCCTGTTATGGACCTGTGTAATAAGCCATTGTAATTGGTTACTATCTTTAAAGAACCAAATTGAATAATTCAATTTCCATGTATATTGCCACTTATAGTGAGGTCAAAATGGGGTTCACACTGTCTCCTGCTTAAGTAAATTCATCTTTCCTTCTATTAGTAATATTAGGAGTGCAAGTCACAGAAAGGACAGGCTTGATTTAGATCAGAGTAAAGCAGGGTTTAGTGATCTTTTAAAGTGGAATTATACTTTGAAGTCTTTCTCTGTCACTATCTAAATATAACGATCAAACACTGGCAATGACCTTTCATCATTCCTTGGCTTTTATTCACACCTCCTGGATTGTTACTATAGGAAGCTTAACTGCACTCTGCTGCAAATCTTGTATCAAAATATGAAGGCTAAGCATAATGGCTCTTTGACTTTCACAAGAAATTCCAATCAAAGAATGAGCAAAGATTGATAACGAAGGTCCTGGTTTTCATGAGATATAATACTGCTGTAATGAACTCCATTTTAAGCTTGGAATGATAAAATTCAGGTATTTTTGCTATGGCTTCCAGTAGACTCTGTGTGTGTGTGTGTGTGTGTGTGTGTGTGTGTGTGTGTGTGTTTGTGTGACAAAAAGTCAAAGAACAAAATAACAATTATGATAAATAGCCATGGAACCATATTTGCATTTGAAATCACTGTTTATCCTCTTTCATTATTCTCTCTAAGATCTCTTCCCATCCATAAAAAACATGGCATGTCAGCATTAAAATTATAGTAGCACAGAAACACAAATAATAATTTATTAAATAATATTTAGGAAATAATATTAATACTAATACTTTAAAAATAATTAATAATCATTATTTAAAAAATAATTATTATTTACTGTTCATATTTTATGGTGTTAAAATATGGTGGTAAAACAATCGAAATGTGATCAAAGTGTAGACTTTCAGCTTTATTTTAAGAGGTTCCACAAAAATACGGCATTTACCATTTAGGAATTACAGCCATTTTAAGCAAAGTACTTTCATTTTCAGGGGCTCAAAGTTATTTGGACAAAGTGATATAATTGTAAATATAACCATAATTTTAATACTTGGATCAAAATCCTTTACAGTCAATGACTGCCTGAAGTCTGGAGCCCATGGACATCACCAAATTCTGAGTTTCCTCCCTGGAGATGCTTTGCCAGGCCTTCACTGCAGCCACCTTCAGTTGCTGCTTGTTTGTGGGTCTTTCTGCTTTCAGTCTTGTCTTCAGTAAGTGAAAATGCTCTATTGGGTTGAGATCAGGCAACTGACTTGGCCATTGAAGAATATTCCATTTCTTTGCCTTCAAAAAGTCTTGAGTTGCTTTCGCAGTATGTTTAGGGTCATTATCTACCTGCACTGTGAAGCAGCGTCCTATCAGTTTTGTAGCGTTTGGCTGAATGTGAGCAGAGAGTATAGCCCTATACACCTCAGAATTCATCTTGCAACTTCTGTCAGCAGTCACATCATCAATAAACACCAGTGAGGCCGTTCCATTGGCAGCCATACATGCCCATGCCATAACACTGCCTCCACCATGTTCGACACATGATGTGGTATACTTTGGATCATGAGCTGTTCCTTTCTTTCGCAATACTTTTCTCTTCCCATAATTCTGGTACAAGTTAATCTTGGTTTCATCGGTCCAAAGAATCTTAGTCTAATCTGGCTTTCCTGTTCTTGAATGTTACCAGTGGTTTGCACCTTGTTGTAAACCCTCTGTATTTACATTCATGAAGGCGTCTCTTGACTGTAGATTTTGATAGTGATACGCCTCCCTTCACCAGAGTATTCTTGACTTCAGTTGATGCCCCTGAAAATGAAAGTACTTTGCTTAAAATGGCTGTAATTCCTAAATGGTAAATGCCATATTTTTGTGGAACCTCTTAAAATAAAGCTGAAAGTCTACACTTCAATCACATCTTGATTGTTTTATTTCAAATCCATTGCAGTGGTGTTTCAGGTATGAATGTTAGAAAAGCAAAGATATTCAGAAACTAAAGTTAAAGTTTAACTTTAACTTTAAACTTAACTTTAACTCTTACCTGTCATGACCTACAGCAGATAACACATTGTTTTAAACTGTACAGAACAGGAGCCATGCAGATTCAAACATATTCAAACATATTGATCAAAATCTAGGAGTGACTCACAAAACATGCAAACACTTAAAGCCATGGCAAAATAAAGGATTCATAACATGAAAGATTTGAGACAAATGCTAAGTTATACATAACGTTCTAGTATAAAGTAGAACTAGTATAAATCTAGCTTATAAAAAAAAAGAACAATTTCAAGCCCAAGTGCATAATCGTTAATTCAAAGAAGTTCAGGAAACTAAAACGTAATATAAAATTGATTAATGCAAACATTATTCTAGACATTATTCTGTCTGAACATTGGTCTAACCTCTTTGACTATGTGATGTCGCCATCACTTCAAGAGGGTGAAGGTGAACACATACCTTCCTTTGAAGTTTGTAAATCACATCATCCACTTGGTATAAGTCGTCATAAATAATTACCATTAGGATGAGGGACAGGTTTAGTTGCTGTTGCCTTTGTTATGAATTCATTTATATAAATCCAACAAAATCACTTTCTCAAGCATTTCTTCTGCTGAGGTTGAGAGGCTTGTTGAATGGTTGACTATAAATAAAGGAGAATACTACAGACTCACTGCCTATTCTGCCTAGCAGATGCTCACATTGGCTAACAAATTGATTTTATTGATGAAGAAAGAGAGGATCCCTGTGTTCATTCCTCTCTGATGAGAAAACTGCAAACACTCACATTCTTACAGCTACTGTAATGCACCACTGGGAAGCAGTGCCTTATTTGGAAGCCCAAACAAGTTATTTTTTATGCCACATTGATAAAACCAAAACAAAAATGGATACAGATGGGTACAGTGTGGATATTTCCATACTTATGGTAGTTTTAAATCATCATTGTACCAGGTTTGCAGTAAATTCTTTAGTGAAAATACCAATGTCTGAATCCTACTTGGGCAAAATAGGCTGGAACTTAAATATCGCATGCATAGATATTCTTCATGATTCCATTAGTTAAGATGTCTATGCACTTGCTTATCTGTAATTCTACTACTTGTATCCTTTATGGCTATGTTTAACTGAAACAAATGAATACCACCACTAAACAGAAAAAAGCCTGAGTCATCCTCCAAGGGAGGTCACCAAATTAGAGATCACCTTGATGGCAATTCCCATAAAAAGCAACATGCTTAAGCTGAAGTGCCAGGCACTTCACAATGAGGACTGTATTTTTCTCACATGGTAGCGCTAATAAATTAATTACTGGGTGCTCAAACAATAGGCTTTCTGCTCTCTCATCAATTCAATTAAATTTTATTTGTATAGTGTTTTTAACAGCTTTTAACAGTCACAAAGCAGCGCTACAAAAATTCAGATGTAGCTTTACATCCCTAATGAGCAAGCCAGAGGAACAGTGGTGATGAGATGACATGGGGGAAAAAACCTTGAAAAAATTCAAAAGGAACCCATCCTCTTTTTGATAAAATGGGATAGTGGGATTATAAATCATGACATTATACACAGAGTAAAGGCAAACAGTACCAGGTGTATAGATAGTACTAAACATGTTAAAATCATTGATGTGCAAAACAGTTCTTCAACATATTGTTGTAACTCCACAGTTCTCAATGAGAGTCAAAGGTTTGGCATAAAAGTATTTTTGTAAAAATTACCATCATCTCAAAACTCTGCACTGTATCTAGACCCTGCAGAACAAGAAGGAAGTTAAACATAAGTGTAATACATAAAGTTTATTAACAGTAGAGAATTTTAATACATAAGTCATATGTCAGCATATGGCAGCTAGAGTCAAAAATCATTCCAATAGTGATGCAATTTATAACAAAATACAATACAAACAAGTAGTCCAATATTAACAATAAACCAGGATGTAAAGAACAACGCTAAAGCCATCTTTATCTCACAATATCTGTAAATAAAAAAAAAAAAAACTAAAAAACCCTGGTACAGCTACTGATCAGGCGATGATGATAGTCAGGCTGATGATTAGTTGTGCACCTGGCTGTATGTATAGAAAAAAAATCAGTGACAGTTTGTTGCGATATTAAATAAAAGGGGCTAAAATCAAATGTCTATGAATAGCTTGACAACAAAACTATGGGCTGAGAAATGTAATATGTCACAAGGTCTCATCAATGGCTTAATAAGAATGACGTGGGGCAAACTATCACACATACTTACAGGCAGTTTTATTTGTGATTTCATTTTATTTGTGGATTTAATACTCCGTAATTCTCTGTTAGTCCATGTTTCCTCCAAATACCAAACGTGTAAACAGAAGTTGAGATTATTTTGTTTACAAAAATACCTTACCTTGCCTGCTGTCTCTCATACACAGCTGAAACAACTGAAGGATGTTCTTGAAAGACTCCACTTTTGGCGCCTGAATACCAGGTGTTTGAAAGCCTGAAAATGTGATTGCATAAAACATGTACGCTCAATGTATGGCATCTCAGATTAACCAATAAAAAATTGACCAGTGTTTGAAGCCAAGGCTTGAGTAAAAAAACTAATTAATTTAATCAGCATAGGCTACTTTATAAAACTAGTTATGTTTCATACATATCATAAAAAGATATGTTTCCCCAATAAGCAGAGATTATTATTTTGTTGGCTGTGTAAATAGTTTTTAAAAAATAGTGCATTTAGGTGGTTGATCATAGTAAGGTGTAATTGAGATGTCTGATGTATGTCCTGCTTATATTCATATCAGTCAGCAAGAATAAGTAACATATATGAAAAACAATATTTAGTACCCACATACTTATATTCATCAACCATAAGAATTTTACATAATTTCTGATGGACTTTACAATACTGTTCTAAATCCAGTCAAAGGTGGTCATCCAGCATACATCCCACAGGGAGCATTGATGGATGGACCTGGTTTGGACACAAATAGGACGCCCTCCGTACATTGCATGCTCAGTGGGTTAGTGTAATTAGTACTTTCACTGTACAATGTGTGCTTAGTTTATCTATTTTTAGTTTCTCCTCCAAAGGCATTTTAGGGAAAAATGTATCACAGAGCAAATAATCCAGCTCATGTGCAATCATTCCACCCATGACTGTATTTCACATGTGCCATGTCAGTCACTGCTGATGACTTAGATGTGTCAGTGAAGCAGGTTGAACAATATCAGCCCAAATGGAAATTAAATCTGAGGATGTTTCACTCTGAGTAGCCACCTGACAAGACTGTCACTGATAGGCTGCATGAATCTACAGTCTGGGCCAGATAGAAATCAGCTCCAGCCTCATGTCATCATTCATTTTTTTTAATAATCATGGGTGGTGCTGTTGCACTCAGTTCCACCAAAATTCCAACTAATCCACTTTAAAATGTTTGTTAAACAGCAAACAATCTGATGTGGATGCCATAAATAAAACATTATATTGATGTCTTTTTATCTTTTGAAGACGGAAGGCTTAGCCCTGCTAGCATAATTATACCAGCCTCTCCAGCAAAAATTATATATTATAATTCCATTATTCTATCAGCAGGCAAAAAATAAATGCATAATAAATAGTCACAGTGACTATTACAATTACAATCACATTTATGTTGTGGTTTGCAAAAACTGCACATGTGTAACATTTACCTGAATTTAAACTTAGAAAATTAACAGTGTACAGTATGTCATGGTCAGTATGACCGGGCTTTAACTTTGAAATCTTCACAATAATTCGACATGTCCTGTATAAGAAAATGGCCTTTGATTTCAAATGTATTCTCAGACTAAACTATATTGTTGTTGTTATCTGTCTTCATGAATAATGAACTGAGTGTGTGGTGCCCTGAGTTGCAGTGGAACGTTGGCCAGATGTTGGCTTTTGCATAAATTAATCAACACTTGAAGTACAAACTTAATTTGAGCTTAGGCTGTGTACAGTGGACTGAATGAGACACCTTTTTAATCTTGCATGAGAGTAGCACAGCACAAACTATTGTCTAACCCCTCCAAGGGAGTTAAATCTGAGGTCAGATCAGTTGGATTAAGAATAGTCTACCCTTACTTATGAGACATGATCTGGCAACCTGATTATTCAACTCATTTGAATTCTCATCATTTCACTTCACTTCATTTTTTTAAAATGTGCAAATTTTTCAGAATTTCAAATTTTAATGTTACTTGACACTAGTTTACTGACATCTTTTCCTAACATATAGGATTTTTGTGTACTGTATACAGTATATTGTGTGAATCTAAAATGAAAAACATGTGCAAGAACAAGTGCAAGAAAATAATAGGTTATATAAATAGATTTCAGTATAATAGGGCAAACCCTTTACATCCATCCACATTAATGAATGTGGTCTTTCTTTGTCCTGCAAGCTTCATATCTGACCACTCACATGATTTTTTGGTGCATCATGCAGATGCACACCTCTCAGTCTCAACCAGATGCCATGTGAACCTTTCTGTATAGTGCACCTTCTATTCATATCTTTATTTGTATTTGTTTAGAACACGTTATCATTTCGTTCAGAATAATGCATTTGTATTCAGTTACATGCTATTATTTATAATCTCATTATAATGCATGCTACACGTCTGCAGCGGTGCATATCTATTTCAGGGGCATGACCTGTGTGTGTCAGTTATGCTTAGGTGTTCAATAGTGCCTTCATCATGCTCCCTTTGAAGTACGGTCAGAGGAATTGGCTTCCTGTTATATTTGTGCTATAACATTGAAGGATGTTCAAAGGGGTCTTTCTCTTAGTTCATGTGAAGCAGCTGGGTTTGCACCTGTTGCATGTCGTCTCCATGGACACATTAAACACATCCCCAAAGGCCTGTTTCTGTGTGAGCCGTATGAGGAAACACCAACATTAGAAATGCTACACAATGTGCTCTGACTGTGTCCTAAAGTTCCATGGAAACTATATATGCTTAAAACAGCAACCAAATAGCAAAACATGCCTTACGCATCGAGCGTTAACTTAAGCAGATCCTTCAGATTAATTCTAAGGCACAAATGTCATAGTACACTGAAGGCAATGTGTTTGAGTATGTTCTTCTGCTTGTGAGGTTACACTTTGTACAGGCAAGCTGGAAGCTGTAAATAATTAAAACTGGTTTCTTTCTTTTCTTTTCTAACTCTAGACAGAACACACACAAGAGCCAGTGATGCTGGGCACTTTGCCCAAGGAAAGCACAGTCCAAATGAAATAATTGAAACCCGGGACTGTTTGCAGACCTGTTCCAAACTGAAGTGCGGAAAAACAATTGCTTCACAGGGCATTTATTGAAAGGACCAGCTGTTGGACAGTTTTGCTCCCAAGATTCTTTGCAGTGTTAGACTAGTCTAAACGAAAAATTGGTAGCAAACAGCAAATAAGGCTTCAAGTTCAAGTAGGATGTAATTTTATTTTAAAGTGCTGGGGACAAGAATGGCAACAGAAAAAAAACTGGCATTATCAATTAAAAATCAGGCGAATTCACAATTAAAGCCTTCTGAAGCATTTTACTGTATTAAGTACGTCTACTAAACTAAATTTAGTTTTTTTTTAATTTCCAGCAATCATGAAATGAAAGATGCTTTTGAAATCTTTAAAAATTTTGTTTTTATGGCTTATATCACCAACAATGTAAATTTGGCTGCACTGTGAAAAATTGGCTAGAAATTTTCCAGTAATTTACTGGCAACAGGGTTGTCAATAAAGTACTGTAAATACATTTACAGTAAACAACTAAAAGTATTGTAATATCTTACATAGTATAAAGTAACACACAAATCCAGTACATTTGCTCATGCTTTTAAAAAAGTGTACAGTATACACTTGAGCAGAAGCTTAAGGGTTTTGGTCAAGGACACAGCCATGGCCATTTGGTGGGGCTGGCATATGAACACCTAACCTCTGGCTTTGTAACTCAAAGCCTTAGCCACTGAGCCACCACAACTAGCACAACTAGCTTGCACTGATCAATGTAGTCTCTTTGTTTGACTTAATTCAGTGGTAGAACTGGTTGATGCACTGTAGGTCAAATGAGCTACTATTGGTGTCTCAGTGGTTGAGGCTTTTAGTTACAGATTAAAAGGTCTGGGTTCAAATCCCAGCACTGCCAAACTGCCATGCTTGGGTCCTTAAGCAAGACTCTTAACTTTCAGCTTGGTTGCATGTGTATAACATAATTACTGTCATTTTCAGTAAACAAATTCACGATACAATAATGTAATCATATCATTATCAGTCATCTCGGTTCATAGGAAAAGTAATCTGACAGAAAATCACTTGTTCAGTCTCCATTTATAGCCATCCAGATGCGAGAGTTTAAATTAATCACAGAGGAGACATTTTCTAACAGTCATAAGACACCCTGAGAAACTAAAGACCATGAAGAGTGTTAAACAGATTTTTTTTAAAAGGCTACTGAATCAGTTTCTGAACTTTCTCAGCAATTTTATATATATAAAAAAAGTTGTGGGGATAAAAAGGACATATCAAAATGTGATGGGGACATGTCCTCAGTATAAGGGTTCTACATAAGACTTTCGCAGGTCTATTTCCCCCAGAGAGAAATGTCAGAACCCTTAAAGGTGCTCAAAGGAATAGTTCTTTTATACTTAATATACTTAATAAGATTACACTGTAACTTGTATCTATGATGACATTTAGTGCATTTTTTTTTATTTACACTACATGTTCTTGTTTTCATAAGTATAAGCGATTGTGCAGCTGTACAACAAGAGCTTCAGGTTCAAAAAATGGCACTAATGTGCACTCTGAATGACCAATATTCCTTCCCCACAGAGGAAGGCTCTTCAGTGGGTAGCCACATCAGGACCTGGGGGTAACATGAAGTTGCACTGTAAAACAAGACTATAAACTTAGATAGGAAATGAATTAGCATTAGTACAGAAACAGCTCACATCATACCTTTGCTTGACAGTTAAAAACAGACAATTACTTGCAGATTTCCATTCAAGCTGCTCAGCTTCCAACAAAGAGTCCTGCAATCTTATTTCCTCAGGCATTGCAGAATTTTAGCTTTGAATGCACTTCCAAGAGAAAATGTTCTCCATGAGGAGAATTTTGTAGTAACATTAATATAATATTTTGTACATGACTAAAGTAAACATTTTATGTAAAAATGTATCCTATTTAATTGTACACAAGTTATGTGAATCGGCAATTTATGCTTTGTTACGGCTTACAATTCAGTTTAAATAACAGAGCATGGCTTTCCTTAATATCTGAGTCACATGGAACAGGCTCCCTCTTTAACCAAGCCAAAACTAATTTTATGCATCACTTGCAATTATAGCATAAGTAATTGAATTACAGCATTTTCCCTCAATAGGAGTAAAACAGAAATAAATAAAATATTCTGAGCGTGTTGTGGGGTGTTACAGTGGTTCATTAATTCATACAGGGATCAGAGCACTGTTTCCATTATATTACATGGAATCTGTTAGAAATTAGGTGTACTAAGTGATTTAATATAAAAGAAATCAACAAAAACCTTCTTCATAAGACTTTTAAACTTAGATATTACACACAACACCAGCAGGAGTATTATTAAATCTTATGACAAGCGCATAGATATGTACTTATTTGTCAAATAATTTGTTGATTAGTTTATTTTTTTGGACCTGTACAAAATTGAGTTTTTCACTGTTTATAACAGAAAATTGGGATATTGGACTTTTAGAATGGTGAACCTTTTGCTACCGAACATTATATGTTGCATATGAACATTATATGTTGCAAATAGCAAAGATGATGTTATAAATGCATAAAAAATATGTATAAATAGACATGGTAATGTGCTAATAATTTTGTGAACAAAGAGCTTCATATACTCACTTAGATATGTTATAGAGAATGTTTTGAAATCCTGCATAACTAACAGCCTAGCAATGAAGTTATAATCATAGCCAGGCTGTTCTATCAGAGGAAAACATTACAAGCTTGTTGAAGTGAAGCACACCTTCCATTAATAGTCTATTAGAGTAAATAACACTTACTTCAGGTGCATTGCTCCTCGATCAAAATGAGTTGGTTAGCAAGGCAAAGATAAATGAGAGTGTGTTATAGTTCTGTAAACACCTCTTAAAGCCATGGCCCTGAAAATGAAAAATGAAAATAAGCTGTTTAGCTGACTCCCAGCATTTTAGCTCTAAAAGCAGTTCCACATGGTCATAAAAATGTTGAAGACTGAACCAAAGGCAAAGATAGTGTGTTTTTCTTTCTTTTTTTTGGAATAATGTGGATTATGTATGCTCTTGCCTAAAGCACATCCATTATACATGGTGTCTTCCAGGAGAGTCTTCTAGCTTTTTTAAAAAACATATTTTGAAACAGCTGTGATGACAGAAAGTAAATCCAGCATAGAGACACTGCCATGCACACTTAATGCATTTCCCCAAAACACCATTTTCCTCACAATGGATCTGCACAGACGGTAACATGCTCATAAGAATTTCACTTTAGCTTTCCAGCAACCACTGTAGTTAAACTCCTAATCTCCATATAGTTTACCGTATTACACGTTAAAACTGAATCCTACTTCACACAGATTTACATAAAACCTTAGCAACCAAACGGCCCTTTCTTGCAACCCGACATTATGATTTCCTTCATCTGGGAATTAAAATAGCTGAAATAATCCAATTTCTAAAATAAATCCAATTAAACATCCTGACACAGTTCCAGACTTACAACAGAGTTCAAAAGTATGTGTCTTCTCTTTTATTAAAAAAATTCTGCAAAAACTATATTCCTTTACATCATGAATAAACATTCATCAAATGTTAAAAATGTTCTTACTTACTGAAGGCAGTTACATCAATAACACCCAGTGCACAGAGGATATGATTTAATTAAAATATAGGATGTCACAACAACTTGAAAAATAAAGAAATGGTGTATGGACTGGATATTCAGATATCTCAGATTCATGAGCTAAAAGTGGACTTGTCTCAGACTTAATCTATGCATTTCTGAATAGTAAGTTGACTAAAGGTTTCCGATATCTGATCAAAACAGTTCCTAGTACTAGACTCAGACCTTTTAACTGTGGATTATTTTCCCTACATTCATTAAAACATGGTGATTACCTTAACATCTACAGTGTCTAAGAGAAAAGAATGACCCTGATGGTCGACGTCTTTTCACAGTGGCTCCTCTGCGACCTTTATCAGCCTGCTACTTAGAGCTGGGGAGAGACAGCTGTGCACTCCTGGCACACACTCAACTCTCTCTTCACTTTTTTGACCTTTTACAGACAATCTACTTAACACTCATTTACGCAATCCCATTTATTTTCTTTCCTCTTGTGCTCTGAAAATTAAAAAAAAACTTGAAACACAGGATTCAGAAGTCGGGCTCGGGTCTCTTCGGTTGGCTGAGCAATGTTCGGAAACATACTGCTGATAAATCACTACTGCCCTGCTCAGGATAAAAACATGCGAGGCCATTATTATATTGCATGGCCTCCACACAGAAAACACACAGAGTGCTGATGAAGATGTCCAAAGCCTTGGCTGTAATTCACACTGGCACTGTGCATCTGTCTCTCTTATGTCCTGCCAGGAGCAAAGACAGGAACAGCAGGTGGTCGGACATAAAACATTTCCAAAACACAGCAGACAGTAAATGGATTGTACTGCATGAGGCATCTTCAGTGCGTCACAGTACATGTTTTGCTTATGGTTCCCATTCTGTCAATGTTGCCAACGCCAATAAATCTAGAATGGAGAACACGTGAAATGATGCACGGAGTTGAAAGACTCATATACTGAATTATATATGTTAATCACCCATGTTGCCACATCTTTCTCCTGTCTCATTTCAGTTAATGACAGGTGTACAGTCATTCATTTATTTCAGTAAGCACTTTATCCTTGTCAGAGTCACTGCAGATCCTGGTTAGGATCTGCAGCCTTTCCCAAGAACACTGGATCTAAGGTTCTGTGCTTCAGAACACCCAGTACACACTAGAAAATTGGCATTTATCACACATGTGCACACACAGCTGTACGCAATGGATATCTATAAATCCTACACATTTTAAATTGCTCTGCTTGTGCATGGCCACACACATTGATATTAAGAAATGCCCCCAAAGCTGCATGTGCCAAATCTTCAAGAAAAGCATTATTCCAATCAAACTTTTAATATGATTGTTGTGAGCACTATAATCAACAACTACGGTTAATATTGCTGACATGATTAACAACAGGTGGGATGGCATTTCCTCATAATCAGTTTACATGCAATTACCTATGTTCCACTAGGGCTTTCTGCATATGCATGGTCAGGAGTATTTCTAAATATATAAACATCCTCATGCACAAAAATAAATTGATAAATTATATTTACATACAGTTTACGCACAAAACTATGCGTACGTACAACTGATAAATGAAACCAATGGTCTGTTTTAAGTGAAATAATGTATCTGGACATAATAATCCTTTGGTGACATAATCATACCAGTATAGCATAACATTAACAGTATGACCATTTAAGATGTCCAGATCAGTATATATATCACCATACTGGTATATCAGCATACACCTATCCTCTTACTTCTAATCAAAAACCTTGATTTAGCTGGATAGAAAAACTTTGCTTGGATTGTGATGTCCAATTAGCCTTTGCATCATATAAGCAGAATTGTGTCCATCAGTTTTTAAAGATGATGCAATCGATGGTAAGAGATGAGAAAATGCCCTATATAATGCAACTTTTCTTGACAATGAAGATATGAAATTTTGTGCAAGTTAAATGAAAAATAAGGATTATTTGAATAATGTAAATAATATAAAGGAGAACTAAGATTTATGTGTAATGTTATGTGGTAAAAAGTCTGTAATGTCCAGGTTGGGCTAGTACAGAGCATTAGCTGTGCTTCACAGAGGAGAGTGAGTCCTATTCGCCCGCCTATTGAACTCAGGAGCATGTGAAGCATGGGGACCCTCCATTACCCTACCCTCCTTTCAGAGTTATTTTTAGTTTGGTTTTCTTTTAGTTTTGCTTTCCAAAACCATTATTTCCATTTTCACCATTACTGAACAACAACAAACCTGAATTATTACCAGCAGAGTGAGCTGGCCAACTGAAAGGACCCGGATTCATAATAACAATAATAATCTAAGAAAAACAGCAATACAGGATGCACACTATGTCCACTGTAAAGCCTTGAGAAAAAGTGTAGAATATGTGCTAGATCAAAAATAAACCATGTAGATATACGATGTACAGTAGGTACACCATTACAATATAATTGTTCCTTTTTTATTGTCTGGAAAGTCATGTGAAGAGTTAAATGAAACACCCACTTGATCAAAAATGTCACAGAGAATTTACACAGTGTAAAGAAAAAGAAGGAAATGAGATTTGTAGGATCACAGCCACCATAATGGAATTTGAGGAGCTGCTGGTTAAAAAAAGAAATAATTATGAAACTCACTCAGGCAGGGATTTGCATGAGTGAAAAAGACAAAAATAGTTCTTTAGAAAAAATCATCATGTCTGTTTCACGGAGAGAAGCATTCTTTTCTATTTAGCAACAGGCTGACTATCCAAATGGTGATATAACTCACATTCAAGAGTAAAACTGACAGATGCAGTTGAGCTTGAATAACACAGTTCATTACAGTTTCTTGGTCTCTATGTATTGAAAATGTAGACTGCTAACTATGATTATTACATATTCACTATGAGCTATTTTTAGTTTCGGAAGTGTAGTCTAGCTACTGTACATTACTGTCTTTTGTTTTTAAGGGCTATGTTGATTGTTAGCCATAACCCAGTCCAAAAAAAGTAACTGTAATCTATCTTAATATATAATCAAAATCTTTTAGATCTAAATTGCACATAGTTTGATTATTAAGGTTACTGAAATACAATACTTGTTTTTTATTTTGTAAAATAAAGAAAGTTGTCATAGAAATAGTTGATCTCTTTAATAATGTTTCACTTGTGCTGATTTTCATTGTGAGTGTTTAATAAAGCTGATTAACAGTTGCAGGGAGAAAAATAATGGTGACTATATAAGATATTGTTTGAATATTTTGATTCTTGGGGTTCATTCTTCATTGTAGTGGTCAGATGTAAGTGTGGGTTTTTTTTTTTTTTTTCCCAAAAATCATAATCAAGGGACAATTTAAGGGTCAACACAAAGCCAGGTCACAAACATATTATGATCTTGAATAAGAAAAGGTAGACACTAGGTGTGTCCAGGTTTATCCACAAGTAGCCAACATCACTGCAGGAACACTCCTGACACAACACATTAGTTGCTTGAAAACAAAGATTGGAAAACCAAGTTGAATCAGCTGGGCTTCTGCTTGGTTGAATCTGGGGTCTGAACACTGGCCCTTTATGGACACATCATACACCTACACCCAAGGAACAAAGTATTCAGCCAGACACATGCAAAACATCACATAGAAACACTGAGCAATTAGAAATCAGACTAATTACAATTAAATAGATTAGGCAAGCTAGGCACAGGTGCAGCTAATGGCCAAGAGGAATCATGGGAAGGGGGCTGGAGACAACAGAAAATAATCAGGAAGGGACTATGGCAGTTTTTCTAATTGTCGATAACTGAATGTGCTCATCGGGGGTACACAGATTGGATGCCATCTATAATGAAGAAGTTGGGTCAGATCTACTGTGTAATATACTGTAGAATGAAGCCTCATGTTTTGGTGAGGTTATAAAAGACTAATCCCTAATTTCCAAACCTAGCAGAGAGACCAGATGTTTATACTCTCCCAGATACCAGCCAAACCATCAAGAAAACAGAATTCATTTCAGCTGTTGTGAGAGCTAGGAAGCAAAAAATGTGGCGGGCCCAAGGATCAGTTTAGAAAATACAGTAGTTATCTAAAGTCTGGAAATTGAACAAACAATGAAAATAAATCTGATATAAGCAAATGCCATATCAAACCCTTTTAGATTAATAGTTTCACTGCTTTTTCCAGTAAATATATTCTGCATGTTGTTCAAATCCACCACAGACATCTGTTCTCTCTTTTTTAGGCTCTAGCTGTAGTTAGTGTTCCTCGTCTTTGCCGCTCGATAACTCCAGGTAACGAGCTGTTTAATAGAGCTGTCACAGTCTGCTTATCTTCCAGCTGCAACCACCCTGTTTTAATGAGTTTTACTTAATTTCCCACTTTCTTACTCCCCCTCTTGTTCAGCCAAGGCATGACACTTTCTTTCTCTCTCTCTGCCTGTCTGTCTCACTCTCTCTCTCTCCTCTCTCTCTCTCTCACACACACACACACACACACACAGTACATTACCTCTGCAGCTCCATTTCCAAATAACATTAGAGGCAATTTTTGAATCCTCTCTGCTAGGTACAGAGAGATTTCAGCGATAAAGGAATATTTAGGTAATTATGTCTCTGTAAAAGTGACAGAAATAGATACCTGAAATTGTGTGCAGGACGTTAGAAACTTTTGCAG
Organism: Pangasianodon hypophthalmus; assembly: GCF_027358585.1. NCBI lineage: Eukaryota > Metazoa > Chordata > Actinopteri > Siluriformes > Pangasiidae > Pangasianodon > Pangasianodon hypophthalmus. The sequence goes on from NC_069711.1 coordinate 20,373,564, forward strand.
ACTTGGTATAAACTAGGCAGGCTAAAATGTACATTTAACTTTTAATAGGGGGCCACAAAGTGACGTGAGTGCTGAAAGCATAGCTGATGAGACACAGCAGCAGTTAAATCCCCCTACCCTGCCCTGAATATCCAAATAGATATAGATGAGGAAGTGATGAAGAGAATGTTAAAAACTTGTAATATCTCTGTGCTAAAGAAGAAATGCATTCTGTAGAGGCAAACTTTGTTAAAGCCCATGCATTTATTGCATTTTCTAAAACTGTAGCCTGAAGCAAACCACTGACTAGATATTCTATATGGTATATTTTACTTTTGTCTCCTGATTCTTTTATGCTTTTTTTGTATGTATGTACATACAGTATATACATATACAGTCTGTAGTAATTCTAAAGAAATGATCACTGTATTCATCTTTTTTGTAGTTCAAGGGCCAAACACTGGCTCTCTGGCTGTCCTTGAATTTTGAATTTACAGAAAACTGCTGCCCCCAAACTGCTAAATTAAAGATTAAAGGTTTTAGATAAGATATTACTTTGCCTAATCTAATAAAAAGCTTCATTATGTTTATAACACTATGACAGATACTGCAGAGACATAATACAATCCTATTACATTTGTCTAAAGCATAATGCAATATGTGTTTTGTAATGTCTTCTCTGGCTAATGTAGACACACAGTGAAACGCAGGATGCTGCAATTTGTCTAATAAATAATGAAAGACGTAGATACTATAATGGCATTTTGTCCTCTAGTGCATAAAATACACTAAAATATAAACCTGCTATAATTATGGCATTTTTAAACTATCCTCACACAGTGCTTGCTGTTTATTTTACATGGAGATTTAAAAAAAATAGCTGTGTAGGGAACTCAGCATGGGTCTGTAGTAATTCATCTCTAATAGCTTTCATCTGAGTCTCTTTCTCACATGAAAAGACTAAAAATAGATGTGATTAAAAAAAACCTTACACTGCATTTTCATTTTCTGCTGTCACCAACTTCTGAACTCTTATTAAACAAGGCCTTTTGCAGATATTGTAAATTGCAAATATCTGTTTATTTGCAGTTTTAGCATCTGCAAAATTTCCCCTTGCACTAAAGAGAAGTGCTGTGCCTTTTAAAAATCTACTTCATTCCTTCCTTCATTCATTCATTCATTCATTATACCATTCCTTACTTCATTCATTTTTCTCTTAATTCTTAAAATTTTTTGCATGAAATGGTTAGCTCCCTGTTTTCATGCATAATTTTAATAGAACTTGCTATGGATTTGGCTGGCAAACTGACACATGGGAATTGTATAAATATAGGATAGGCAAAAATCACTGTTCACGCACAAGCTGTACAATAATGCACAATAATCTCAGCATACAACATGTTTTTATGGAGTAAATATCAGAACTCACTGTATTTGTGTACTGTATTTTGCATTGTTTACTACAGCTAACACAGTGAGATCCATTGAGCTGTTGCCCTGCTTTCAACACATCGATTAGGAAGTTTAACAGATAGCTAGAATTTACTTTTGGGTTGTTCAGTGACACTGGATTTTTTTGTGTTTCAGAAAAGTTATCATTTATCAAGAAATGGTAACTTCTGGATAGATCTTCCATCAGAAAATAAACTGATCAGTTTTATAAGAAGAAAAAAGCCTTTATTTGTCACATATACATTATAGTATAGCAAAATTATTTTCTTCACATATCCCAGCCATTACACATTAGACTAAATAATATAACTTAAAGAATTATAAATCTAAAATGCATGGTATGTGACTAACAGTATCTCATGAATAGTATAGGATTAGAAGAAGAATCTCTATATTCATGTTAAATCCAATCTAATACTAGAACACTGACCAGTTCTTTGTCAAGGTTCATCTAACATCTGAACCTCTTACGTCCATCTTATGTTATCTAACAGCTGGACATGAATGTGGTTTTTTCCCTAATTTTTTTTTTGCACATTCCATAGCTGGTTAAGTCTCTTCAATATTACAAATGACTTTCCTCCAGTAATGTCATTCTAATGACATCAGGCTGATTCATTTGTATCTGAAAGAAACATGCTAAGAAGAACAGTTGTGATGAAACAGATAAAGGTTTGAAAGAGCTGCAGGGTTTCGTGGTTGCCACAGCTCAAACTGAAAACCGGACCCACTAATCTTGCTGATGTGACTCTACACACAACAGTAGATAACGGTCGATTTAAATTTCTTGGCAATAAGGTTAACTAGTGCATTTTTACACATAGACATAAAAACACAACATGGATTTATTGATCTAAGTCTTATTTTAATTAGAGTTGTGTTGCATCATTTATTTTGAACATGGCAAAAGTTGTTGTCTCACAGCTCCAAGGTCCACAGTTTGATCCTGAGCTTGAGTTAGTGTCTCTGTGTGGTTTTCCTCTGGGTTCTACAGTTTCCTCCCAAAACCATGCTGTTAGGTAAATTGTCTATGCGTTGACCAAGGTAAAGTGATACCAAGATCAGAATCAGTTAGATTCGAATTGACATTATTTATGTTGTTTTTTTAAGTAAGTGATCTTTGGATTAGGAAATTTAAAAGTGAAATTTAAAATTAAATTTAATTAGCTGCTGAAAAGAATATCCACAGTAAGCCATGCCTCATCCGTGGCTATACATCACATTGTAGATTTACAAAAATTCTAATTCCCTTAGTTTTCAAGATGATGTTGTCCCATCCATCATGGACAATTTCCCCCAGATTGCCAGAGGGCACCGTCACTCACAGGTTTGAATGTCTTCTTCTGTTGTCGGTAATCATGTCCTGTGTTTGTGCACACCTGTTTTGTGTTCCCCTGATTAGTTATCCTATATAAGTTCTGTGTTTTCTCCTCTTTAGTCACTGAGTTTTACTCTTATGTTGTTTTGGTTGTATTGTGACTGGCTTGCAGTTATGTTAGGGTTTCCTACCCTAGCCTTGCCTTGGTCTAGTCCTTTGTTATAGTTTTTATAGTTTTTGTTTCTTTCCTTGCCTGTGTCTGTTTGTTAACTGCTTATTTAATAAAGCTTATGTGCACTTGCATCCATTTGTCACAACTGTCACCAAACTGACACCATACTACTTACGGCCAAGTCATCTAACTTGCATGGTAACACAACCTAGTCTTCAACACTCATGTCATTTTTCATCACATTGAGGTCAGTTGTGGTGAATTTTTTCTTCTTATTTTACCACTAATAAATAAAGCAATGAAACCATACAAGCAAACCAGTCTTATTCCCAAGCACTGTCTTTGTCTAACAGCACTTTTTATACTGTTTCTAATGTCAGCAAATAGCAGGTGATAAACTAAGGCTCATATCTTCATCTCAAGGTTTCAGAAAAATACACATACTTCAGCTTAAAAGACAAATATGTGGCTAGATGAATTAAGCATAGGATGATGAGAACCTGTATTTAAAAAAACATAGTTTCAAATCAAATGATAAAATGTTACAGAAATGCTATTACACTACTAAAGTTAAAGGCTTGCTACTATAAAGTCAAAGTGTCCCAGTGTTCCATCAGACTCACTGAACAAGTCACACAGATTTGGCCCTGTGCACCCTACAGCTGTCACCATGTGTTTTGCCTGAACATGAAGCCCAAAAGGCAACCTCAGATGGTTTATGCCAAATGACATTCTGGTTTATGCCAAATGATGTTAGATGTGCAACCTATTGACATTGTACAATAAGGTACAGCTGTTGGTTTATGCATCTAATTTTCTTCAGAAAGCTAATTATGAATATGATAACCCTGTGTACATGTCAACTCTTACCACAACCTGATGAAAATATAAGGGCTTGATGAGCAGTATGAAGCAGTCTTTCTTCTCTTATAACCTAGTTCCCTTCTGTGGACATATTGTGTAATTACAAGTCATGACAACCTCCACTGTAAGGAATTCATGTCTACAGTAAAATATTGTGATCAAAACAGTATAATAAATTGTGTGTGTTTTACAGTTTAATACTGTAGCCCTCCTGGGATTCTGGGAAAATATATACAGTATCAAAGGACCTTACTTTAACACTGCTGTGGTAATACAGTAAAACACACAGTATCATTAAGTTTACTGTAAAACTAGTCATCAAAGGCATTCACCTGAAGCAGCAATGGAACCTCATCTGGCTTTGTTTTACATTTTTCAATTTGTCTATTATTTATTTCTTATTGTATAATGCAATAGTCTGTCTTAGACATAGATAGCATCTAATCATTCCTGAATATCAGTTATAAAAGGTTGTCTTCCCTGTAAGTGGAGGTCTGAATAATTTTAGGTGTGTTGTCACCTGGTTTAAAGTTCCCGTTGTTCTTTGATAAGCACCAAAATAGCCACTAGTTTTGCACTAGTTTTTTGCTTAAAGAGCTGCCTTGACAGGCACAAACTGCTTTTAAGTTTGTACTGTCTAAAGAGCAAGTATTTTTTCCTGTATATGAACAGCTTGGATAGAAATTTAAACAAATCCATAAAAAATAAATTTAAAAAAATTTAAAAAACAAACAAACAAAGCTTAGAAATAGCACATCCCAACATGATGGGTACTTTTGTGTAATTAAATCTCCATGCTGTTTTTATATTGAAAATTACTTATAGGCTTTAAGAATTCAGATTCAGAAAGAATAGAATGGCTCAAGTTTTCTGCTTATTTATCCATATGAACAGATTCTACCAGGATCATTATCTGTGCAGCTGAAATGTTAATAACTCATGATCACTCATGACATACTTAGGAAACCTGCAGTATTTCTGAGAGGCCTATGCTGATGTGTCACATCTTTTGGAAACCCTCTTCAACACACTCATTTCTCCTGAGAGTGAAAGTTTTTTTAATCAGCCTTACCATTAAAATTCTCCCCTATTTACGTCATTTTCTGATTTTAATATATATATATATATATATATATATATATATATATATATATAAACACATTGCATTAAATGTCTAGTCAATACACAGACATTCATTTTCAAGGTTCAACAGAGTCATAACCCTTCATCTCCCACATTGTGTATGCTAAAAGCCCTACAATGTTGATGTGGAAATTGGCAATATTCAATATGCTATAGCCAGCAATATAGAGTAATCTAGACTCTCTGGATCATGTTAAATATTGCATGATGATACATGTGAAAAAGTGATTCATGATAATGCAACAAATAATGATCATAGTTTCCCTCTCTATAATCATCCACTCACTTATAATCATCAGACCATTTTCACTTGCCTATTTGTCCATCTCTAAAATCACCCAATTTATAATCATCCAGTGTATAAACCCACCTCTCTATAATCACTGACTTTATACTTTTGTCATAATTAGTATCCCATTATTATATAATTGTCAGTGTACATCCTATTTCACAAATGTACAAACAAGTGTACATGCCCACAGCAGACACACACTTTACGCATCCTTTTTCTAATACCATACTGTAGCTGCATAAACCCTAGAAGCATTTATTCACCACCCCATTGAGATTCTTGTCCCGTAGTTCATAAATTAAGTAATTAATTAATTTACCACCACAGGATCACACAGGAACAGATATTATTTGGTTGGTGGTTTATTCTCAGTGACATGGTTGTGTGTGGTATTGGTATGAAGGTATCAGCTGCAGTGTTTTTAGGGTTTAAACACTGTCTACACTTAATGACTACCTTATTACACACTCCTACATTGTTAGTACATCTTATACGTGTACACTTAGCCAAAATAACTCATTTCTTTACATGCACAGTTTGTGTTGATCATAATCCAGCTCCTAATCAGTGATTAGGAGTGTCAATTACTGTTGACAGCACACTGTTAGCTGGAAACACATAACTATGCCAACTATGCTTAATGAAATATGTGTCTTCACAATAGCCATAAGATTTACTAGGAATAGTCCAGGAGGGTGAAACTGTCTGACAGCACACCAGTAATCATACCTGTATACTTCTGCCAGACCAGGAAATATGTCAACTATACAAGTATGACCAAAAATTCAAAACATTTCAGGGCTTTGTTAAATGGATATATTAAATCGTGGGTTCTCAGCTCTAGTCCTGGAGGCCCACTGTCCTGCACAATCTAAACACATCTGACCCAGCCCTTCAAACCCTTCATAATTTGGCTCAGGTGTGCTGATGTGTTGGGGCAGATGAAATGGTGCCTGTAGCACAGGGGCTGAGGAGCCCAGGTCTAAGATGCGAACATTTTAGCGAGAAAATAAACTTGTTTGTCCTACATGACTTACCGTAGTTTGCATCCGAAGGACCTTTCAGTTGCCACCGGTGACGCGTCCCTTGTCAACCGCAACCCGCCTCTAATCCCGCCTCTTCGCTGTCATTGGACAATTATTTATACAAGCCTTCATAAACTTGCAGAACAGTTGGGTGGTTTAGCTGTCAATCACAGATACAGGCTCTTTTTACAGTAGGTTGAGAAGAACGATTGAGTATATCTCTGTTCAGATTAACGCAGTGCTGTTGGTTAAAAAAGTGATATATCCAGCTGGGTAAATTGTCATTTCTTAGGATATTTGTCATATTCTGACGAATAGGTTTTGGGTTTTTTTTATTCACCAAAGCGGACTGTTTTTCGAAGCCATGTCTTCGGACGAAGACCGAGCAAAGGAGATTCTGAAGGGCTTTAAATTGTATCCTTTAAACTTGTGGTACAGGCTTTGGCTAAATCCCAAACGGCTGTCTAGTCTCCCTCTAAGGGCACTACATAGGCTATGAAATAACGGGTTTCTAGGTGTCGTGTAGTGAACTATAATCACCAATAGGGAGCCGTTTGGAGTGGAGCCTGTATCAGCTAGCGGGACCAGCTAGCGCATACTGTACCAAGATGTTAAATGGCTTTATCCAGCTAGGGATCAGTTAGATAGCCAAACTTCTTAAACCACAGAGTAACTTAGAAGTCTGTGTATAATTAGGTTACCTAGTTATTTGGCTTGCAAGACTAGCCAGTGAAGTAATCTTAATAACGTGGTTAATGTATTAATCATGCCTATTAATAATGTCTAGCCGATTAGAGAGCAGGTTGTGTAGCTAGTTAACTCTAATGAGGGGTTATAAAACATCCTGCAACATCACTGACGCTTGTTCGTGTGATTTGTGCTTTTCTTTAAGGCTCATTTGCACTGTATTTTGGTGGTTTTTCAAATAGGTGTAGTGTTTGCTAACCAGCTAAAGCTAATGGCCGTCTTCTAGTAGGCTAGTAGCTGTTATTCTGCGACCTATAACTCTAACTCCAGTTAAACTGAGACCTGAGAACTGTAACTGTCTGGTGATGATGATTTGTATTTGCATATAGATGGTGACTAACAATCTATTAGCAGATATTAGTTATAGTTTATGGGCATACGTAAATAAATGTTTTATGTCACTGCTCTATTTCCATTTACACCTTTTGCACCTTCACCTTGAAAGGTGTATATTAGTGTACCTATAAAGCTTTACTCTAAAACTAATACTGCACCTTAAAGCTTTTTTTTTTAAAGGTACAATATATGCACATTTCCACTTAAACATTTACATATTAAAGATACAACAGATAAGCAAGCTATACAGTTTAATACACTTTTTTCTGAGTCTTTTTCTGATCAGGCAAAATCATGTATGTAAGTTAATATTGTTATTATAAAGAGTCATGTCTATAATTCGTTCATCAGCGGTTGTGGTTCGTCTAAATCCGTTGACTTTTTCCAGAAATCCTTTAAGAAATTTCTGGATGTTCATGCAGACTGGTGAATTATCCGGGTGAAATCACTGCTCCTGGCTTTACATAACACGAAGAGCACATGAACCTGATTTGGTCATATTAATGATTTAGATTCATATTTGAGGAACTGATGAACATTAGTCCTGTAGTGACATCTCTAATATGCCAGGGTGTTATTATGTAATAGTTTTCCCAGTGTTCTCATTTGGTTATGTGTGTGACCTTCTTCAGTAATGCAGCCTGGTAATTCTTAAATCCTTCATTGCAAGGACAGGGATTTGTTGCCTTATGTACCTCGGCTTGCATGGCTTGTGTGTTGCTTGAAGTCTTGCTATTTTGTTCGCTTTGAATCTTTCAAGCTTTTTAGTTTTGAGGCAGCTGAGGTGGATTTTTGTATTGCAACTTAGGCTAATGTAGCTACTCGAAGATATATTCTTACTCATTTCACATGGACGGAAGCATAGGTCTGTTCTGATCAGAGTTTCTTTTTAATTTGACATTAGTGAATATTCATGAAATTCTCTAAAATATGTACCAGGTTACTTCCTGATCCGCTTCTCAGATCACGTATTCATTGCGTTACGTTGCATTTACTGTGATACACAGAGAACAATCCTAAAAGATTTGCCAATGCTTTCTAACTTTCAATAATATGTAGAATTATTGAACCTAGACCTTGTGTCGCCGTTATTTCATTAATGTTCCGCATTAATGTGACTGTAGTGTTGTGTGGCTGTGACTCTCCAACCGTGAGCCCCAGGAGTAAATGCAAAATACAAAGTAGCTTCTCCATAGAGAAGTACCAAGACGCATGCATACTGGGGATAAAAGTTTGCATCGTATAGAAATTTCTGTGATTTTTCTCTGATTTTTTTTTCCAGCATTAGTAACATAACACAGTAGTTACTTCGATAAAAGATATGTGAAGGGTTTGGGAGGAGATGAATAAATCAGTGTGTTTTGCCTATAAAACTAGAATGAATGAGTCGTTTGACCTGATTTAGGACAGAACATCTGAAAGGACACAGTGTGTGTCTCTGTAAATAACCAGACAAAGTGTTTTCTCCTTTATACCCTTATGCTGACACCTCTTTCGCTTGTGTGACTAACATCAAATCGGAAATGCCAGTGATTTAAAACAATAGGTCACTTTTTAAAAATGTATGTGACTTCCATGAAAGCAGCATCACCCAGGGACTAATTAGCTAGACTGTGTCATTGTTTGCAAGTAAAAGGCTCCCTCCCCTGTGACACTAGCTGTGCATCACTGCTGTATCTCAGCAGGTGTGATCCCACAGACACCTGTCACCACTAACACTAATCTCCAACGCTATGGCCCAGTCTGTCAGTGACAGAGCCATCCTTTTAATCAGTTCTGCATTTTAACATCCTCATGCTATTTTCTGATTCTGACTTGTCAGCTATCATCCATGAGCCTCAGGTTTTCCACAGCTGGTAGAACTTTGGGATGATCGCACAAGCTATTAATACTACGGTATAATATTGCATAAAATTTCAAGCACTTGTTACGGATCTTGCCGAGTAATTATATTTAAATTTGATGATGCCAGGTTTAAAGAATTTCTTTAGAAAGTTCTGTTGAAAGCCAGATGGAAAGATTTGAATCCTGTATTGTAAACATTGTCATCTATTTGCTAGCTGTAGGTCCTTTGGTGGTTGGTTTCCAGGGCGGTTGTTTGTGTTGTGTCCTGGCTCTGACACACTCGGCCCACTGCGCCTGTGTGTCTCGGAAAGGGCAGTGAGAGACACACACAGGTGGTCTGAAGATGGAGAGGTCAGATGTCCCTGACTTCAAGGATGGTGGATTGTGACAAGCCATTGTTCTGATGTCTTTTACTTCAGGAAGGCTTAATTAAAATAGGATGTCATTTGTTTGCTCCCTTGTGGTAATAATTTTCGGAATTAGCAGACCCAATTTACAAGTGAACAGTCTCATCAATCCAGTGCGATGTCACCCGTGTAATGGTAATTAACGAAAAGACATGGACTTTACCTAACAATAAATTTCGAGTTCTTTAGTGTTCTGCTGCCTTAACCTGTCTGCAGAAACTGGATGAACCTGAGGGACGCAGAGACGGGGAAAGTTCTCTGGCAGGGGACTGAAGATCTCTCTGTTCCTGGTGTAGAACATGAAGGTATTAAACATTTAGGACACTACAACACTGAGCAGTTCCAGGCTCTATCTGCAGTTTGACTTATTCGTGCTGCAGTTACACAGCTGTTATAAGACTGTGTAGAATTTCTTTCCTTTACTGTACCCTGATGTTTGCAATATTAAGCTTTGACATTCAGTTGTCTTTTGTCATTGATTTGGTCTAGGTTTGAGGTTTAAAAAAAAAAAAAAAAAACATTTTAAACTGGGTTGCCATTCTCAGTGGGCTTCCATATTTTTAGCCCATTTTTAATTTAAAGGCTATGCATCCATTTTGCACTGTCACTCTTGTGTCTTCTAGCTCGGGTTCCCAAAAAGATCCTAAAATGTAAAGCTGTTTCCAGAGAGCTTAATTTCTCCTCATCGGAAAAGCTGGAAAAGTTTCGTCTGGAGCAGAAGGTTCTCTTCAAAGGCCAGTGTCTAGAAGGTTGGCATCTCCTCATTTTTATCTTTCTTCTTTTTCTTGCATTTCAGCTTTAAACCAATGTGCTTGCTCATACATGAACAGCATTTATAAAAACACACAAATTATGGCAGCCATTTTAACATAAACCTGACACCTGACACTTCATTTTAATGTGCAAATTGTTAATTTACGTCAAATGTGATGGAAGCTTTTGATATACTACCTTTATTTAAGATGAACAGATCAAATCTACATCTAGATTTAGTTGCTAATTAAGTTGATTATTTATTTAGATTATACCTTCCTTCTTGTCTTACCTTTAATATTTTTTTTCCTCTTTTCCTCGTCAGAGTGGTTCTTTGAATTTGGCTTTGTGATCCCTAATTCTACAAACACATGGCAGTCCTTGATAGAGGCAGCACCCGAGTCACAGATGATGCCTGCTAACGTGTTAACGTAAGACACATTTAGTCATTCATTCATCTTCATAGTACTACATAGTGATGTTTAATAAGATATCTCTATCAGTTTTTATTTAATTTAAGATTTTATTCACAAGCTTGTTTAATATTCCCAAGTTCTTTACAGATGTTCAGAAATATTCTCGATTTTTCCTCTTTTGCAGTGGAAATGTTGTCATAGAGACGAAATTCTACGACGACGAGCTTCATGTCAGCACCTCTCGAGTACGGCTTTTCTACGTCTGAGATGTGAAGCCTCTCCTTTTTTAAATTCTGTCATTCAGAAGGATGCACACATCGCTGTGAGTTTTTTTTAATGGCCAGACGAGACTCTGCTTAATGAGTATTTCCATGGCACCATGACAACGGCACTAAAGGGAACAAGTCGAGCAAACTAAATTTCAGGTTAAACAGTCATACCAGTTTAATGACAGATAAAGACTTGGAAACAAGGGCAGTGATGCTCATGTCAACCTGACCATGTAAATTGTTTTATTTGTACATTTTTTTCCCCCCTCACTTATCCTTTTTTTTTTTTTTTTTTTTTTTTTTTTATCCTGCATTGTATACTGCTTCCTTGCATTCTGTTTTTAAATATTTGCTGCCAGTTCCTGTGGTTGCTAATATCATTGTTTTTTAACAAACTTGTAAGATAGGCAGTGTTTAAATACATGATGTAATTATGGGTTTAAAATTTGATATCCTTGAGTGATGCCTTTTTCCTTTGACTCTGCTGTTTGTTTTCTTTTTAAATAGGTATATTCCTATAAGACTATCAGTACCAGCTGTATTAGCTCTTCCATTTCGGGGGGAATGAAATCTGTGTAAAAGACAAACCAGTGGTTTTGTTGAAACTAATCTGTGTAACCTGGCCTATTTGATTTCTTATATTAAATCTTTTTTTGCCCAGGATGCTCAGAAAGGTTATCCATCACAATTGTCTCACCGTTTATGTCTATTTGACCTTCTTTATTAAAAGCAATGAAATGTTGTATATTTATGAATGTCTCCTTTTGTGGATCAGTGATTGGTATGTTTCGGGGGGAAAATGGCACCTCGGTCTGTCTTAACTTACTGGAATGGTTTATTAGAAAACAATAGTGTACATATACACTACATATGATACTACATACATTATACATATTCACTCTCACAAGATCATTCATTTATTCCATTCATCTTCAGTGAGTGCTTTATGCTGGTCATGTTTGTGGTGGATTTGGAGTTTACACTGGCTTTGAGGCGGAAGTACACCCTGGATGGGATGCCAGTTCATCTCAGGACACTACACACATTCTCACACTCACACCTAGGGCCAATTTAGCATAGCCGATCCATCTACTGCCACGTGTCTGGGAGGAGGGAGGAAAATGGAGAACCCAGAAGACACGAGAACGTGAAAAACTCCACACAGACAGTAAGCTTTGGGAGTGGAGGTTTGAGGTGGCAGCACTACCTCCTGCACCACTGTGCCGTCCAGCCTTGCAGTGTTAACAAACCATACAGTAATAACCCTTATTAATAACCCATCACAGCTAAATTTACAATAGCATTTACATGATTACCTCATTAAAAACCTAATTCAGTTATTCATCCACTGTACAAGGCTTTGTTGAGCTGGATTCAGAGTGTTACAAAGTGGAAAACACTAATCTCTACAGAGCTGAGCTTGAGGCCCATCAGGACTTTGAGTCTGACGTCACTACGAAAAACTCAAGGCAGGAAAACTACATATCCCAGAATCCTCCGTGGATGCGGAAGTTGCTGGTGCCGACCTTGGGAAAACTACAGTGGTAAAGCATGGCGAATAAAGAGCCCAACGTGAGTAGCTTAGACTTTAAATTCCTCTTTTATCGACCAGTTATGTTTTTTGGCGTTGAGTTAAGGACATGTTCAGAAAGGCTGTGTTTATTTATTAACGTAAAGCGAATATTAGGCTTTAAACTGTAATGGAACCTGTTTTTGGATATGATCGCTACACTAGCAATAGTGCACTAGCATACACTGCTGTTAATTACTTACTTAATTACTTACTTAAAATAGTGTGTACTGAGGTATTTAAAAACTGAATTGGAAATTCTTATTAATTTATTACAGTCATTCCTTATGTGTCGAGCTCGAGCAGCTCTGTAGTACATTATAGCACACACACACACACACACACACACACACACACACTCATATATATGTATATGTATGTATATGTGCGTATGTATGTGTGTGTATATGTATATATATACACACATACACGTGTGTATATATATATATATATATATATATATATATATATATATATATATATATATATATATATATAATGTATGTATATAAGGGGACAGAGTGCAGCCACAGATTCCCTACCCTTGTCCTTCCCACCTTCCTGTACATTTGAACATTTCAGTTCATTAACAGCCCTTACTGAATTGTAAACACTATAATTTGTGGGACAGGGATTGGGAACCTGGGGCTTCAACATGACCAAGGATCTGCTAACAACCAGAACATTACCATGAACTAGTTAATATCTCATTATACAGGAGTAAAGTTATGCTTTTTTTCTTTAGCATAACTCTTGTCAGAAGAATAAACCCTAATCATACATCCTGGCAAGTCTACACAAACCAACCACGTGATTGTCTTCTTGTAAGTTAGCTTGTTGTGTTTTTAAAACATTGTACACCAGGGCTAGGCAGTCTCCTCCGCTGCAGGTTTTCACTCCAAATAAGCATATCCTGTCTGTCTATCCTATCTGATAGTTTTTCAGAAGAAAAAACAAATCCCTTTGCGCACTAGTTCTCAAACTTTTCCCAGTAGGGGATCCTTTTAACTTTTAACCCCCATCAGTAACCCTCATCAGTACAGATTTATTTTACAAACAAACTACTCAGAAATTACACACAATAATTATATGTGTACAATAATATTTCTGATACTTATTAGAGCCAGAGAGATTTTTTTTCTCTGGAATCTCTGGAATTTACACCCACTTGACTTTATTTATAGCTTTAATAATGGTGGGTTGTGGATTCCACCACTTTACCATAATAAGAGAAAATCAGCAACCACCGGCTATGCTTCACAGACCCCACTTTGAGAACTACAGCTTTTGCAGATAAGATTGCCTTCCCCAGTTTTCGACAAAAACACTGGCAAAAGGCTGCTTATGTGACTCTCCCCTTTCAGTTTGAAAGGTCTTACTCATTCCAGCTGGTTTTGTAGCCTCTAAATCTGGAAGCCCAGCAGTTTTCCCATACATTCAGTGTCCTTGAGCAAAGATAGTCTGCATGGATCATGGAGATTAACAGTTATTCCTTTTTTCGTATGCAATAGTTTCTTCAGCATTTGAGGGATTTTGCTGGACGTATGTCCTCTGGCCCTCGCGGTGCAGGGATTGGAGTGAAGTTACTAATCGGCGCTGGTGCACTTGCCTATGGAGTCAAAGAGGCCACATATACAGGTACTGTCCATGTCTGTGAGCTGTCTCATTATTTGTACACTATATGGCCAAAACTTTGTGGACACTTGACCATCACACCCATACATGAGCCTTCCCCAAACTGTTGGAAGTCTTTGCATGTTGTAGCATTACAATTTCCCTTCACTGGAACTAAGGGACCTAGCCCAAACAGATTACAGCATGACAGTGCCCCTATGTACAAAGAAAGGGCCATCACGAAAACATGGTTTGCCAATGTTGGAGTGAAAGAACTCAAGTGGCCCATTGAACACTGTTGGGATGAACTGGAACACTGATTACACCCCAGACCTCCTCATCCAACATCAGCACCTGACCTCACTAATGTTCTTGTGGCTGAATGGGCACAAATCCCCACAACCACGCTTCAACATCTAGTGGAAATCCTTTCCATAAGAGTATCATAATAACTGCTAAGGGGGACTAAATCTATAATGGGATCTTCAAAAAGCACATATGGCTGTGACAGTCAGGTGTACACATGCTTTTGGCCGTATAGTGTATCTTCTAGATCCTTTCACTGTTTTGAGTTGTAATAACCAAACATACAGCAAAGAAATACAAAGAAAGCCTTGACCTTTTCTGCTATGATCCAATACTTATAAAAATACTCTCTCTTTTTTTTTGGCAGAGTTTCATCATAGGTTAACTTATAATCTTTATGTGTAGAGAGGTGAACATGTCAGTGAAAAACTAACTGAACGATGTATAGTATATAGAGTCATTAACGCTAAGGCATGTTTGTCCTGTAGTGGAAGGCGGTCAGCGAGCGATCATCTTCAACAGAATTGGTGGAATCCAGATGGACACTGTCCTGTCTGAGGGGCTACACTTCAGGTAGTGGCTATACAAATTACAGTTTAATTCATTTTAATACTCTTGTTGATGTATATTTATCTACCTTCAATACTCAAATCTCATTTTTTTTCCCTTCTTATAGGATACCGTGGTTTCAGTACCCTATTATATATGATATCAGAGCAACACCACGGAAGATTTCCTCTTTGACTGGAAGTAAAGGTATATGTTATTCCAACAATGTCATTTATTAGCCCTATTCTGATATAGCCAAGCGATCATCCCATACCTGTGTTCTAATTAAAGGAATACACCAGTGTTTTTCAACCTAGGCTTTATATAGAGCATCTGTAGTTCATAAGCAATTACCTTGGATGTGAACTTCGATGAATTCATTATACAGATTTAATTTATTTTAATACCTTTCGCTGAAAGAGAAACTTTTCAGTGAAAGAGTTCTGAAAAATATTTGTTTTGCATAAAAGAATATTGACTCAATTAACATACTTCCATTGTTAGTGGGTTTTCAGTTTTTTGCTCAGTACAGGGCAAAATGCGGCATTTTTTTATCTGTGATAAGTATATATAGATTACGATTGTAGGCTGAGAAAATTGTGTATTCCTTTGAAGATCTCTGACATTTTTTGTGTCTCTTGATATTCATATTAGTCAGCTGCTTTCTTAAAAAAAAAAAACTCATCTTGGCTACATCATTAAAAATACTAATTAAAGGTCAGTGTGCACAGATACAGTGTGGGGAAATAAGTATTCAGACACTTTTGTTGTTGTTATTTACAGCATATATATATATATATATATATATATATATATATATATATATATATATATATATATATATATATATATATATATATATATAATGTGTGTGTGTGTATGTCTGAATACTTTTACCCCTATCAGTTTAATTTTTTAGCATATCTTTGTTTATGCTTATGAATATGTACTTTGTACTAAGTACAAAGTCAAAAGACATTATGCATGTAAATGTGGATATATGCACTAGAAGTATATTAAATAACGAAAACAAAAGCGTTCGAATACTTATTTTCGGATACTTATTTTCGGATACTTATAATATATTATTATATCCACTTTATAACATTTTAGAACATATTTGTGCTGATTGTGTGCTGATTTTGTGTGTTTTTGTGCTGATTTTTGTGCTGATTGTTTTTTGTGTGTGACCAGACCTTCAGATGGTGAACATTGCGCTGCGTGTGTTGTCACGGCCCATGGCCTCCAACCTTCCCCACATCTACCAGCATCTGGGGAAGGACTATGATGAGCGTGTCCTTCCTTCCATAGTCAATGAAGTCCTAAAGAGCGTTGTAGCCAAATTCAATGCCTCACAGCTCATAACGCAAAGAGCTCAGGTAAGGCGATGTTATACACACACACACACACACACACACACACACTCACACTCACACTGCTAATTTCCAGCATTCCACTGGCTGACCTAAACTGCTGTATGATCTTCTGGATTATAAGATGGGGCTTGATCAGACTGATCATATGATCTAAAAATCATAGATGCTTTAGGTCACATATGACTAGATGTTTCGTTACCTTTGGTAAGCAGTTTCCTACTTGAGTGTTTGCTGAGATGACAAAAGGTTTTATGGGAGATGCTTCACAGGGGTGGTCAGGTGGGCACCCCCTTCTCAGATGTGTCTTGATTTAAGGCCATTCAGGGGTTATAGCTAATACTACACAAAAATGTCAGCCTAATGCAGACAGAACCATACAGGCTTTCCCAGTGACTGAGGCTGTGTTAGAAGCCTTTTAAAATGTAGTTGCTTTGGTTTACATCACCTACATTGTTTTTAGTGAGAATGTCAGAGGGAAAATTATAGTAAACCAAGAATGATGCAATCTCACAGGCTGATTAAATGTTCATTGTAATGTCAGCTAGAGCCAGTATAGGGCTTCATTTTCACATATAAGCCACAATATAATATTTGTAGTTTTCTGTAAATAAATTCATGGTACAGTAATGTGATTGCATTGATGTGTCTAATGCAAAGGAAGTCTGCTAGAAACTCACTGGTGGAGTGTTAATTTAAAGCTGTTCAGATGTGAGGTTCAGATGTGAATCATAGATGTGTCATTTTATTACAGATGCCACCCTGAGACACTAAACACAGAGAATAGGGCCAAACTGAAATTTTTAGTAAGTGTAGTCACATGTAAATGTATGAGTTAGTAATGATAAGAAAAAACAAGATATGTGAGATGTTCACTGTGAAATTGCTTTCACTCTCAGCTGTTTACTTCATTCTCTGTTTACTTCAGCCGTTAATTTCAGATAGAGGTTTCTGACTCTACCTGAACTCTCTGATCTCTCTGCGAACAGGTTTCATTGCTGATCCGTCGGGAGCTGTTTGAACGTGCTAAAGACTTCAACATCATCCTCGATGACGTCGCCATCACAGAGCTAAGCTTCAGCAGAGAGTACACAGCAGCTGTAGAGGCCAAACAAGTTGGTGTGTAACACACTGATAACACTGATGGATAACAGCAGCTTTTTATTAGCACATTTTAGTGAGATATGCAGTATAAAGACCTGTGTCTTGAAGATTAAGGTGGTCTTGTTGTCCTCTAGCCCAGCAGGAGGCACAGAGAGCTCAGTTCTTTGTGGAAAAAGCTAAGCAGGATCAGAAGCAAAAGATCATCCAAGCTGAAGGAGAGGCCCAAGCAGCCAAAATGGTGGGAATGATTTCCTCTACGCAAATATAATATAATCTTAATATAATATAATCTTATTTAGTAGAGTTATATGTATATGGTAAATTATAGTATATGTTGATAGTATATGTTGATAATACCTCCCCCCACCCCCCCAAAAGTTAGGAGAGGCGGTCACAAAGAATCCTGGTTATCTAAAACTCAGGAGAATCCGAGCAGCACAGAACATCGCTAAAACGGTACGTCAATCCCCAATTATTTATTTAGACTCTTTTCCATCCTGGTGCTGTGCAAAGTTTAATGTTTATTTACTATTAAGCATTTTTGGGACATATTTCTGTCCATATTTTTTGTATGTTTGAGTAAACTTTAGCTAGTACTGGATGATACAGTGCTTTACAGATTGCAGTTTGAAACAGTGCATGTTCACATGCTTGTCTGAAATCTTTTCCCCTTGTGTTTCAGATTTCAACTTCCCAGAACAGAGTATATCTGAATGCAAACAGTCTAGTCCTGAACCTCCAGGATGAGTCATTTAATAAGTATGTCTTTGGTCCACTTCATATTATTTAATCATATTTCATATTTTCTTTTACCAAGTTTTAGCAGAATAAATTATTGCAGATGTGTAATCCAGAGGTATCTCAGCATCTGCGGTTCAGCTGTTGAGCTGGTCAGAAAAGGCAATTCAGATAGCAGTTATGTTTGCTTCATGCTTCGTGCCAACTTTATCTAGGTGAACTTTGACCGCAAACCTTGATCTTTTGAAAACAAGAAGGCAGGACTGTTGTCTCTTTAGTCAGTAAAAAAAAAAAACTAATGGAGAAGCCGCTAATTAAGTAAGTCGTGGTCATGTTGAACTTGCCATGCAGTTTTTTTTTTTGTTTGTTTGTTTGTTTTTTTACTGTGCTGATGCACTTTACTCGAAAACATTCTTTCTAAAATCACACCCACCAGATGCATGCTTATTATTTCTGCAAATTGCTGTTAAATATGAGTTCAGCCACTACATGTTTTATACTTTATCCGTTGAGTATGGAGCTGTTTCATCCACTGACGTATGATAAGAGTGTTTGTGGTAAAATTCAGCTCTCTAGTGACAAATACCCTTTACCCCATTAAACAGTATGCTTTATAATGCAAACAGTGTTGATGAGTACCCAAGGCAGAAATGTCATTTACATTTACAGCATTTGGCAAATGCCCTTATCCAGAGCGACTTACATTTATCTCATTTATACAACTGAGCAGTTGAGGGTTAAGGGCCTTGCTCAAGGGCCCAACAGTGGCAGCTTGGCAGTGCTAGGGATTGAACTCATGACCTTCTGATCAGTAGGCCAGATCAGTAAAAAGGCATACTTGTATTTGCATCATTTTATTCCAGTAAGGCTTATGAACAGCAATATTGAAATATTATTCTGAAGGTGATCTTAATATTTCTGTTTTGTTTTGCAGATTGTCACTGAATAAAAAGAAGTAAGCCACCCAGAGAGCACTTTCATTCTGTGTGTATGAGGTTGTGTGTGCAGTGACCTCTACATCACTGCAGGGATCACATTCTTCAGATCCCACTTTCTGTGTTTCAGAGGACTTAATCCAGTAATCACTTTGAATTCATTATGCACATTTGTCAGTACAGATTCAACATGATTTATTTAATGAATTACGCTCATGGTTATTTTGGGTCATTTTCAGCTTTATATTGCAGGTCTATGCAACACAAAGATCTGTTATGAAATCAAATGTATCATAGTAATACTGATAAGATCAAAATCCACCAATTTTCTGAAAAATGCCCAATGTCTTTGCTATATCCCTGTGCGACTTAGTCATGAAAGGACAGCAAAATAAAACCTTTTTGTGTTCAAAATGTCATTCGGAATGTGTGCTTTTGTAAGTCATTATCCAAAGATAAAATGGTCAGTCCATCAGAAAGATGTGAAATGTCAGTGTGGAAAATTTGACAGACCCATCGCAGTTCTGGATTTATGTAGCAGAAATGTGCCTGTGACTATGCTTGGATGAAAAGGGCAATGCCTTTCAAAAGCTGTAAAACAGTACCTCATTATTTATCATTTTCTTCCACCAGTGGGTTTGTGGGTAGTGGCAGCTCAGCAGTTAAGGCTCTAATGACCATAAGGTTATGAGTTTAAATCCTAGCGGCCAGTGTGGGTCAACTGTTCTGCTATATGCATGAATTGTACACTGCCTCACTTGTACGTTGCTGAAGATGAAAGTCGTCATAACATTACATCCCACTCAGCGTCACATTTGCATCATTCAAGTCAGGGTTATTTATTTATTTATTTATTTATGGACCAGAGGACCACCTGCTCTGTACAGATGGAACTGCATCGGTGCTCAACACACCTGATTCATCTCATCTGTCCTTGATTCCCTGTTGTCTATTTTAACATTTGTGTTCACGGGTAAAACTACTCAATTTGTGTCCACATCTGTATGTCTCATACTGACGTGTGTGTAATATTTTTAGGCATGAGGCAACATCTTATTTGTCTTTGCATCCCTGGCTCAGTCTATTTTAACATTACTTTTTATAACAGCCTGAGCTAAGTGGATGAAGACAGGAAAGTTGCTGACTGCCTGTTTAAGGGCTCATCAGCAGTCTCATTAATGTTCTTAACACAGATCTGTATTGTCTTAATATAATCAGATTATATTAAGCCTTTTGTGCACATAAGAAGTGGAAGTTGTGCACTGGGCCTTCTGGAGTGTTTCAGCAAGTGTATTTACAGATGATGTGTTTCTTTCAGGTGTTGGAAATGCATAATTGGATCTACAAAGAAACATTAAGTAAGTTAGAAATATTGTAATATAATAAGTGTGTTATTGGCTTCTTACAATTGTGGATGTGTAATGAATACCGACTAGAATATTTCCTGACCCTTATTTTTATAAGCAAATAATATCACATGGATAGTTTTTTTTTTTTTTTGTAAATATGATTTTCTATGCATCTTTCCAATAAGTATAGACTGAAGTGTCTTCATCTCCACCTCATGGTTAAACAGAGCACTAGGTGGCACCAAACACCAGTCTGTTAAGCAGCAGATGTCCTCCAGTCTGATTCACAAGTAGGTGGGATTGTGTATTTATGGATTGAGGTGAATGCAGGGCTGCACCCGAAGCCACACCACACGCTTCTGGCTCGAGCATGTAAAGCAGCGCGTGTGTTTGTTGCCTCATGTTTCTAAGGCATGCATTCATCTCTGTTGTCCCCCATACAATGTGTGCCTGATGAAAAGGCCCATTGAGAGTGAGGGGGTGGGGCCACATGCTTATTCATGAAGCCTTGTTGCTCAGGAGCCCCTGCTCCCTAGAGCCCATGCAGGCGTCCCACATCCACTGTAGCCTTGTGCATGACTTGTGCACATGGATAAAACAGAATAGCACTTCTTGTTTATGTTGTCTTGTACTCCTTAAACATTCAGTTCAGGATTGATTATTATTCAAGATTATTCACTGTCCTGAATTAATTACAATGTTCCGGAGTGTGTGATGTGGCCGAGGCGTTCACCTGATTGTACCAAATGACAGATTAAGGTGGTCATTGATTAAAATAAGGTGCTAGGGTCCTTTCTATCGCCTCTCACACAAGCTCATTGCTTCAGCTGGTGTGTGTCCTTAGCAACGCTGCTGACCTCACGCAGCGACAGGCGCTCTGGGCCGGTTGCCATGGTGACTTGTCGTGATATCAGAACTGAGCTCTGGTTGCCGTGGTAACTATACCTCCTGGCTCAGCAGCTATTCCTGCAGAGCCTACAGGCAGAAATACTACAATGTCAGGTTTTTTTGTGCATGTGTGTTTATATCTTGGTGGGGATAAAATGTCCCCTCAGTGATAGGAATATCTGACAGTTTTGACCTTTTAAAGTGAGGAAAACCACTTTATTTAATTCACTAAAAGAGACAGAAGGTTTCCTTTTGGCTACTAATGTTAAGGTTAGGGTGAGATTTGTCAATGGAAGGTCCTCACAAGGATAGTATGACAAATGTTATAAATGTGTGTGTGTCCCCTTTGTCAGAATCCCTTCACTGCTTTTGTGTTTGTTCATTTCCCTTTGTGTGTTTTACATCATCTTGTAGTGATCCATTAGCTCCATTATGGGTGCCATTATTTGTGAACATCTTTACTGTAAATGTAACGTTCACCTTTCAGTTATTAATTCAGCCTTGACACTTATTAGCTCTGTTAAATCTTAGTTACAAATGGCTAGCAAGGTCTAATGTGTTCATTCATTTTAATGCCATTTTAATCCCTCCTGTGCCTTTTTTATTTACTTCCTTTAAATAGTATCACAGACGGGTCTGACATCAGCTGTGCTGTGTATGAGAGAGACAGAGAAGGTGTAAATGCAAGTAAACCTCATTGAGCGGCAGAGCGTGTTATTGAGCCTCTTAATGCTTTTCTCATGTCTAAAGAGCTTTTCAAGGGCAGTGAACAGTGTGTTAAATCTAAAGATGGCGCTCAAGGTTAACTAATACACAATGGCCATAGTGCATATATGCAAAGGATATAATAGTCTCATTTTCCTACTGAGTAAATATCATAGACATGTAAATGACTGTCTACACCACACTAGGTGTCCTTTAAATGATTGTTCATGTTTTAAAAAAGGTAGCTTGGTGACAAGAAGCTGGGAAAATTATTTAACACTGTGTGTGTGTGTGAGAGAGAGAGAGAGAGAGAGAGAGAGAATGAGAGCCAGTTTCACATCTCAGTGACAAGCCAAGATCACGTGTACAGTCTGTGTGCCTGCATGGTTTCTGTGGCTCATTAAAGGTGTGTGTGTGTGTGTGTGTGTGTGTGTGTGTGTGTGTGTGTGTGGTGGGCCCCACATGACAGAGGTGTGGGACACAGTGCAGACCCTCCCCCTCTCCGACACTGTGATAAAAGAGTCCGGTGTATCTACTTTCTCTGGCCCCTTTCATCCTTTTCTTCCTCCCTCCCTTGTCCTCTCTGTGCTGTCTTCCTTTCTTCTTCCGTCTCTCATTTTTTTTTCTCTTTTCCGTCATTCTTTGCTCCATGTGTCTTCTGCATTGATGCTGGAGATTGATGTTTAAGTGACTCTGGTTGCAGTTATCAGCCCATCAACACTCAGCCTGGTCTTTTAAACACGGATTTTCATCTCTTTGAGAGAATCTGTCAATATTGAAGCTTTTTTAGTATTATGGACAGAAGACTATGCATATGCATTAAGCCAAACATAAATACATTATTCGGAATGAACTGTTAATGTTCTAAACTGGAACAAATACAGATACGAATAGGAAGTGCACTATTTTTTTAATTTCAGGTGAGTGGTCATACATGAAGCTCATGTTAAAAAGACCAAGTTCATTAACATGGACGTTGTATTTACAGCGTTGCATTTACACAGCATTTATTTTTATCCTGCCTGATCAAGGTCATAGTGGTTGAAATTAGACTACTAGTTTGTTTATAATTTTCAAAACATGAGGGTGAGTCAAATGAAAACTTTAAAAGTTTTTGGCCCTCTTTAAAAGTAAATTAGAGAAACAGTACATTAAACTTGTAGTTGCAAAAGTAAAAATGTACTAATGTTGTCAATAACCACTTCTATTGATATTTTAAACCTGATACTTTTGTGACACGTATTTGCAAAAAACAATGCAAAAAAAAAAAAAAAATCTCATTTGACTCACCCTCGTAGAACCAACTTAAATTGTGGGCAGGTACAAAAAAAAATAATAACTGTGCAAGCAGGATTTGAAAAAAAAAAAAAAAGGCGGTCCAATGCACATGTGTGTGAAAGAAAGACAATGAATTTCTGGGTTAGACCATGCATAGTTCTGGTTTATATCTGAATACAAATACAGATATGAATATTAGGAGCACTAAACCGATACGGATAGTCGATTTGCGTTGTGCATGTGAGTTGAAATGGCAGCTCTGAGTACTGAGTAGTGTCGGCCATCTTAAACATAAACATAATTAACCTGCTCTCCATGCTCATTATCTGAGCAGGCAGTTGTGTCCCAGGTTGGAGCACATCACTTGAGCACATTTGATTCACATTCATGCCCATCTACTTAATATTGCTAATGTTTTTTTTTTTAGAGCACTGGATTAATTTATCAGTTTTCCTACATTACAGCTAATGCTCCTCGTGTCTTGGCTTCACCTCAATGCAGACGTGATGATAAAAATAAAAAAAAAAGTCTCCAGCATGTGCAGACAGATTTTGGACGTTAGAACATTTCTGGCATCTTCGTTTCTGTTGAGATGGTAAAAAGTGAATGAAAGCGAGAGATTGATTTGCTTTCTCTGTTGCATGATTCAAAAAAAAATCCCTTTATTGATTTAATTGCCTTTTGTGGTGGTGTTTTTTCTGTCACTAATTTACATGCACCTTATGGAAATCAGCCATTTATCAACACTGAACTTGAGTAAGTTAAATTAAACCATGAACAAAATGACAAAAGAAAAGATGAACCAAAAAATAGGTAAGGAATAAAACACGAAATGATGTGCTGTTTTAGGAAGATGATAAACAATGGGGTTCTTATACAACAGCAATTTCCCAACATTATTTTATTAACTAAAGAATGACACACAATTTTGATCAGTGTATAGTTACATTTAATCATGTGGAACATCCAGGACACAAGTTACGTCCTGTTGTCACATGATATAGAGACTATAAACTGTCATTCCCTCACTTTCTCTACAAGCGTAATAAGACAGTTTGTCATGTAACAGAAAAAACGGAAAGCACAAAGGCACAGTGGTTAGTTATAAAAGAATGTTAGTGTGTTACATGACAAAACATAGTTACATAACTTTTGAACCAGAAAAAATGTGATATTGTTTGTCATGATCGGCTGAAATAATTATGATTAGGTGAATATGGAATGATTGTGACATGACTAAACAGGTACAATTGCATTCTAGATAAGAGACTGCTAATAAAAAGTGGTAAAATGTTTCTTAACTGTTTGTTTACATGAGAAAATATGCATTGATTTGCTTATTTTAAGCAACTTCAACAAAATGACCAAACAGATATATTTGAAAGTGTGTCACTGACTTATCTTAGATCAAGGAACCTGAATGGTTTGCAGATATGAGCAGAGATGAGTAAATCGTACCATTACACAGTGGCAGTAGGTCTCCACTGTCTGAGTCTAGGAGAGCTTCCTGTTTTCATGTACACTGCTTTCCTGTGGCGAGGACAAGGAAACAGGCCTGTGACCAATCATAGCAAACACACAGGCTGTGGTCAGCTCTGAGGCTCCACACTGCAGAAGACTCACACGTTTATATATACAGTACTGTATATTCAGGGCTGGACAGAGTACTGAGAAATTATACTTAAGTGAAAATATAGATAATGTGTCAGAATCTTACTCAGTTAAAAGTGGAAGTAAAAATGTTGCTGCTTTTAAAAGGACACGTATTAAAAACTGTAAAAACAATTGTAATGGACTTAAGTGACAAAAATACACAACATTTCCGGAGAGACATGATATTTTGGACAAGAGTGCTTTCAGAGATGAGGAAGTCCTTCTGAAGTTGAGTGAGGTTGGCGTTTAGTAGATTTTTACATTAGCACATCCACATCCACAAGGCCTTAAAGGAGCTGTTTATAATTAATACTGTCCTCTGCTGACTGTGAGGTGAATTGCAGTTACAGTGAAATTATTGACAAGGCTTGTCATTTCCCACCATCTGACCCCACACTCTGCAGAGACTCTGTCTTTTGAGTTGTCTTTTAAAGCAGAGCTAATGTTTTTTGTGATTAATACAGAAACACTTTTAAATTTTCATCCCCTGAGAAAACAGCATGTTTTGTATATTAACCGCGCATTTATGTTTCCTCACTTTAATGTTTTCAGAGCATGAAAACTGTCATAGAAATGCCATTAATACTGACATTGAAGTGTCACACCACTGGAAATGGGAAATCCTTTATTCTCCTGGTATGTGCTTGACAAAGTGATCTTTAATGTACAGGTGATTGCATTTCTTGCAAGAGTTCCAACTCCTGCACTCATGACTCATGAGTGATAGGTGAGAAAAATCAATCTTTTTAATTTTTAATACTGTTTTTTATTTGGTTATAAATAATAGAGAGACAAAAGAACTCCGCTAAAGGTCAGAGTAAATAAATCGAAAGCATTTTTACACTTGTTTTGACGTTGTGCCACAGTATCACGGTCCTATAAAAACCTCTCTCACCTGTCCTGCTCTTAAAATGCTGTCCATCATCTTGTGTTTTGAAGAGGATCTTGCATTGTAACCTCAGACTACATTACAAATTGGTCATGAACAATGTGCGTCCTCAAGTATGAGATACATCAGCAGTGACCTTTATGATAATAAACTGTTTACTGTATCTCCACACCACAGAGCTGTCCTCTGACTGTAAAATGATGACATAATCAGCGCGAACGGCTGGACTGTAATGTCGACATGGCTGCCAGGTTCGAACATTCACGCAGGAAATGTTTCAGTTCGGGTTGAGTAGCGCTTGTTCTCCCCAGAGATTCATGCTGAAACAATGATAAATTGAGTTGTCTGTAGGAGGTGCCTTCTAAAACTAGCTTTCTTTTTAAAAAACTTTCGTCTAAAACTGAGAATTTACGTTAAATTATGTGTCTGAATGATATTTGCAGACATTGGAGAATATGACACAGGACAGCTCTCTCTCTCTCTCTTTCTCTGTGTTTGTGTGTCTGGTTTTTTTTATAGGGGGAGCGGGGGGGACCGATGTTTGTGTGTTGTCACCTCTCCAATGCAAAACCTAATCTCAACTTTTTTTCCTTTTGCCGAGGAAAGGCCAAGAGGGTCATCACCAGTTATTATCTTTCTTCCATGTGCATGTTTCTGAGCACTTGTTTTGCAGTAAGTGCGTATGCATGTTGATTACTCATGAGGAGCTGGTAGTGGGTTGAAGTGGGCCAGAGGGTTCAGCTGTTCCTGAAACTCTCACCCTACTAATGGAAACTGGCCTTCACAAATGGCAGCAACACATATGACTTTGAATCTGATAAATACCCAACTACTGATGTTTGTAATAAAATAAAATA
This sequence comes from Pangasianodon hypophthalmus, assembly GCF_027358585.1. Lineage (NCBI taxonomy): Eukaryota > Metazoa > Chordata > Actinopteri > Siluriformes > Pangasiidae > Pangasianodon > Pangasianodon hypophthalmus. The sequence continues at coordinate 20,400,390 of NC_069711.1, forward strand.
TTACTATTATCATGTCTCTGGTGGTCATGTGCCTTCAGAATGTTTATTGAAAGCAATTCTCACATTAGTTCTCAAACTAAATGATAAATAAGAACAAGATTCAGTAACTGATGTTCTCGCATTACTCTTTATAATACATTCTAATGCCATGTCTGTTTATGAGCAGATAGCCGCTCTCTTTATTTAAAGGAATACTCCCAACGTCTAATGGAATTTAGTATAAAGGTACAGTTAAACAATGTTCCCAACATCTCTATGTTTGACTACCACAAACAATAATTCCCACTCATTCCATTCTACTGAGAAAAGATAAAAGAAAAACTTTTTGATGCTTTGACTTCTGTATAAGTGAGTTTTTTTATTCATTTAAAATTTTTTGTAAAGTAAGTCTAAGGCCAGTTGTTTTTCTGTTAAAAACATTTAATAATTCTGTAACAGTGTCAGGATGAGTCAGACATGGAAAATCTTTGCAAAGCTCTTCTTAAATAATTTTATCACACTTTCCAAACTGGAGTGATTCAGTAGTGATTGAGTATGTTCACGCTTGGATTTTTTATGGAAAAAAAGTGCCTCATGCAATGCGCACACTGTAACAATAACAACCCTCTTATCACTCCTAGATAGTATTGGCTAACTAACTAGCCAAGCTTGTCACAAATTTCTTCCTCTAAAAAGGTAGTCCCAGCTCCCAGGATTATTTTTTCAAATTTATGGCTTAATTTACTACTACTAATTTTAATGAAAATGTTCTAAAAAAATATGGTTTGCATAAATGCTTACTGCCCCAACAATTGCCTGTGGACTTCCATTATAAGTAATTTCAAGTAAATGCCTTTTCAATTCTTTATTCAGTGCAGGGAAAGATGACAAAATGTCTGTGGTGATCACACATGCACCAGAGATGCAGTTGGAAGAAACACCTGAGTATTGCTTTAATAATTGCTGCCTTTCTTGTTGTGTGCTCAACTGCTTTTGGCCTTCTGTCCATACACATTTATTATTCTTAGCCACCCAACAACCCTCCTCCTCATGGACTGGACTTTTCTTTTTGTGTGGATTCAGATTGCAGAAGGCTAGAAACTGAATCGTGCACAGTACAACTAAATATAAATTTGTATTCACTGTGTGCAAATGCATTCCTTTTTCCTTCACTTCTCCCCTCCTCCACTGTCTCTTATCTCCACTGCACTATATATTATCCATGCTTTTGTCTTATGTTTCTCCTTGCATTATCATTACTGGTTCTTGCTAATCTAAGTTTGAGGCCATGAGAAAGCTGCGATTGCAGAAGTGCCGAATACACTGTGCACTCTCAGTAATGACTGAAAGTGTCTTTTTCCCTGAATAAGAAAAAGCAAACTGCAGTGTGAGGTTAAAGCAGAGTGGAAACCAGTTTGCTCTCATGTCTCGCTACTGAGTCATTATTCAAATACAGAGCTCTACATCCTGACTTAAGTGGAATATTCATAATCCTGTCCGTGGTCAGGTGTGTAGAAAGTGTTTTGAAAGAGGGCGTTCCTTTACTGGTATGTTTTGCTTACTTATAAAGCTCTACATTGTTGGGTTTTTCTAAGGTTGGAAAAGTGAAGGTGCAGTCAAAACTTCTTGCTTTTGGAGTGTTAATGGGGGAGAGTAAGTGTTAAACATGAAGCTGACTCAGTAACAGTACATCTGAAGTGATATCATGGTTACATAATTTTAATTAAATTCAAAAATATAGTAAATATTTAAAATTAAGAGCATTTTTTTGACAAAACAACACTGTCTTAGTCTTTTAGAGGGCTGTTTTGCTGGCCTGCATTTAGTTGGAGAGCAAAATGATAGCTCTATTGCTTCTGGCCATATGCGTAAAACGAAGGTGTGGGAAAACTACTTTGTGATGATGAACTGCAATTCACCTGAATAGCTTGAAGCTTTTTGTCTTAAGTACAGTGGTGGTTACAAAAACATTGTACTCTATTTCAGTGCTGTGTTTGGAGGCACTTCAGCCTTTCAAGTACTGTAGGTCACATGGCCATTCATTGTATCCATTTTAGTTTCTACATTTTGACAGCTACAGCCATTTAAAATCTGAATGCAGAATACACATTTCTAAAATCACAGAACATACTCTGTTTCTAAAATCACAGAATATACTCTCAGAAAAGCATACTGTTTGTCTATTTATATATTGGCCATAGTAGGTAGTCCTTTAAAGGCTGGTGGAAGATCACCCTTACAGGATTATGTGTGATTACTGCTAGCTGTGTTTAACTCCTCTCCAGCTGCTTTAATCGGCCCTAATCCTGATTTAATACTCAGTGTTTAAAAAAGGAGGACACAAACAACCAGTCATATACTTTAACTTAAAATTATGGTTTTTTGGCTCATAATAATGGCAGATGATGTTAAAATGGTTTGCTTGCATAGGCCAGACCTCACACGTTCGCACAGAAAGTACTAGTTGTGGCTTTTGAGAATCATCAGAACAGTTAAATGCCTCGTTACTGGAATTAGACTATAGTGATGGTAGAGCAGTGTGGCCCAGCCATAGAGACATACACAGTATAGCAGATGTTCAGCAAATGCTAATCTTCACAAAGTCCTCATTTACAATGCCAAACAATTTCAAATTCTGTTGAAATACTGACTGTGTCTTTTGTGACCAATGATTTTTTTTTAAATTTGCTATTTGACAGATATAAACCAATACTCCATTGATTTACTTGCCTCACTAGATGTTGCACAATTTAATTCCATAAAGAAACTGATCATCTTCAATTATTTTATTTATTTATTTATTTATTTTACTTTTTTAGCATCAGTGTGAAAGCTTCATATTACTCAATTCTAAGCTTATTCATTCATTCCTCAGCAACCTCTTTATCCTGGTCAGAGTTCATGGTAAATCTGGAGCCTATCCCAGGAACACTGTACACACCTGCTTAGTGTCAGTTTAGTTTAGTGTCACCAATCCACCTATCGAAGGAACCTGAAGGAAACCCATAGGGAGAACATGCAAAATTTTGCACAGACAGTAGCTTGATCTCAGGATCAAAACTGGGATCTTGGAGGTGTTAGGTGGCTATGCTACTGTGTTTGACAAAGGTTTTTTTTTTTTTATCATCTTTTTAATCATCAACTATTGCTAGTGTGTTCCCTACTGTGTTAAAAAGGTGTGTGTGTGTTTTTATGTATGTATGTGTATATATATATATACATATATATACATATATATATGACATGACTTTTGAAATGAAATGATGCTGTACAGATTTACTGTGCTTCTGATGATGCATGTAGAAACACTGTTTACTGCAAACCCACGTGAAACACACTTACTGTTATCATTTCTTTTCTGTAGCCAAAATGCTACTCCCTTTGCACATTCCTTTTCAAGTGACTATCTCTTCAGAAATGTAGCCAAGATTAAACATTAAACATTAATAGCTAGGACACCCATATGCCACCTATCACCATCTGCTGAGCATTTTCATGCTAACTTTATTTAGTTCTCTGTGGGTTGAAATAGTTAGTGGACTAGAATAATTGGTAAGCTACTATCATACTGTCAGTACGGTCATACTGTGTCTGATTTGGACCAGCACTGCCCAGGAACTTCTACCTTCAGAGGGTCTTACATGGTCTGTGGTCATACTTCATTGCTATACTATGAAAAGGATAAAAGCACATTAGATTAAAAGGAATAAGACTGTTTGTCTCCTACTAAAACATCGTTAACCATGCCCTATGTCTAATGTTCTACAAGCTTTTGAGAAATGTAACATGGTTTGTTGCATCTGATCCTAACTGACCTATCAACCAGTGATCGTAGCATGAGTAGTGATCATGAGTACATTTCTACAGGACAACATAAGAGCATCTTTGAGTTGAAGCTAGGACAAAAAAAACTGCAATGATAACCACAGTTCTTACTGTCAAAGGTGGCATATCTGTATAGTATTTCATTTCAAGATTAAATGGGTTGAACTTACTACAATTATTTATGAAATAATTGAAATATGTGTAATGTAAGGTCAGCTCAAGCAGTGCTAGCTCTCTGCCCATATATTTTTAAATGGACAGGTATTAGTGTAATACTATGCCATTAACATGCAAACTAGTGCTGCAGTCTCCTCTGCTGTAATCTATAAATATCAACATAAGTTTCATTATAAGTTTGTGTTTCATAAAACCTTTTTTTTTCGGTTCTTCCTGTTGTGAGATTGAATTCCTGTATAATAATTCTGTAGAATAGTACAACATCAAAATTATTGCACATACCCCCAACTCTGATGATAATTAAATACTCATGGCCATTCTTAGAAGAAAAAAAAAAAACATATAATATGAATTATGTTTATTGAAATACCTATGAACTACATGCTTGAAAAAGATGCTATAATCATCTCCCTAGGCCACTGTGTATAATACAGGAAATTCCTTCATGAAATTATGCCAGCCCCAGGCAGTATTGCTCAGGGAAGCAAAGTAAAAGAGGCATTACCTGAGCTGACAAAACCACTATGGTGCATTTCTTTTTGTGTTTAAATGGTAATGACCTAAGGGGTCTAAAAATAGACATTGTTACTGGATGGATGAATGGATAGATGGATGGATGCTTTTTGATATGGAGGGAAACTGTAGTGTTACAGTAGCATAAAAATAAAAAGGGATCAGATTTACAAGGTATTAAAATATATACAAATATGCATGGACGTGTATTAGCATGGAACAGGTGATAAGAGTTAACATAGCACCGGTCACATGGTTCTACTGGTGTTCAGAATAACAACATTAAAAGCCAGGGAGAGTGATCATCACAGAGCCTGATTGCCATCCAGAGGAAAGATGTAATGGTGTGCTCCTTAGCACAGTCTTTTGCTAAAGGTGCTTCTCTGTTTAAGTGTTATGGATGGGATGGAGGTTGTTGACCATAATGGCAGGCAGTTTACTGAGTGTCCTCCATTCTGCTACAGCCTCCAAAGAATCCAGTCTGAGCCATTTGGGCCTAACTACTGATTTCAACACAGGTACACGATTTAAAATCTAAATTGCTTTAATTGCAAGTACAGGAAATAGATAAAGATGTAAAGTGACCTACAATAAATAGGAAAAACATATATGCTAATGAGGAAGTATAGTGGAATAGATGTATAAAAGGAATATTAAATACACATATACGTGCAATGCAGCATAGTGACGCAGCCTCCTCACAGCTCCAGGGTTCCCAGTTCGATCCTGACCTTCAGGTGTCATCTGTGCCGAGTTTCAAGTGTTCTCCCTGTGTCTGTGTGGGTAATCCAGTTTTCTCCAACCTGGGGTCCCATCCAAAGTGTAGTACTTCCTCACATCCAGTGTTGCAGGATATCCCTGACCAGGATGAAGCAAATACTGAAAATAAATAAATGATAGATTGCAATATTTTAGAGACTTACACAGTTTTAAACACAGTATAATACAATGTTGTAATGGCTGTGAATTATTTTCTGAACTACAGTGAAGAGGGGGCTGTGGCTGATGACAGAAACAGCTCTGGGGAAAAGGCTGTTCTAGACAGCTCTAATTTAATCCTGTTGTTGCATTAAGTTCGAGGTGTTCTGGCCAAAGATATATCAAACATGGGATGAATGCTTTGAAAATGAGTCAGTCATGTGCATGTGTTACAGTTATACTTTTATATCCACACCCAGAAAGTCCAGGAAACTCCCTCACAACTGTGAATGCTATGATGAAGTTCAAGTCTTTACAGGTCAGGAAAGAATGAGTGATGAAATCTTGGTTTCACAGCAGCTACAGTTCCTGTGTCACATTTCTGTGGCATATTTAGCTTCGTGCTTTTTTTTTTTTTTTAATTCCTGCCTATAAGGAGCTGTAATTGGGCCACAGCAGAGACGTTTCACGGGTCCTCCTCCTCCTCCTCCTCCTCTTCATGCACAGAGCCGTTTGAGTGGCAGCTCACTGCTTCCTGAAGCTGCCTTCTGCACTTCGCTCCTTTCCTCAACCAAGTCCATGTATGGTAAGGGACTAATAGAGTAGATGGGAGGAGGGACAGCTGGGAACAGTCAAGGCCCTAGAGGTAAAATTAACTCAAGAACAACTATTTACTCTGAGGAACAGCATATTAAGGACTGGAGAGGAATGGGAACACTTGGAGTACAGGATAATACAAAACAAACAATGGTAATATGCTTGTTTTAGTTACATAATATATTACAAATCCTTAAAATAGTTAGAGCTAATGTTCATTACACCCACTGATGATGTCCATGATTATGTTCCCTATAAGGTCAAATTATAGAAAAATTACCATGTGGACCAAGACATAAACTGCAGAATATCCACTCCCTGCTGAAAGAGGTGACAGGATTGGAAGGGTTGATCTGTTTGGTGTCAGTTATTTCACTCCTGCTTGGCATGTCTTGGCTAGTATGAGACACCAGAGAGCTTTCTCTGAGAACCAAACACCACAGCAGGGGAAAGCAGGGTTACCACTGTGTCTGATGTGCAATTTCTGAATACATATTCTTACTTTACTGGTATTTTAGTCCGTAGCTCCACATCTTATGAAGGATATTTAAAGACACTTTCTGTCCATAGAAACACAGGAAATCTCTTTTTCAAATGAAATTAGCATTAATATAGTTCTCCTCTGATAAGAAAACATTACTTGTATAGACTTGTGTAAAAATTATTCACATTCCTCAGTTTCCCATGTCTGGACTCCCTTAGCCTGGAGTGCTAATTTTGTGAGTAAAATATGTCACAAAAATCAACATATAGTTAAACCAAACTATTGTATCCAAATGCCACAGGGGGGAGAAGAGAAGGCTTTATTATTGGTTCATACCCAGAAGCCAATTCTGCCTAATTTCTAAAGAGTCTAAAAATTTCAGACACATTTTTCACACTCATAGTTTATTAGCCTAGCTTTATTTGCTCGTGTTTCTGTCCACTGCTTTCCTTTCCTGCTCGATTATTATTTAACGTTTTTCATTTAGAGTCCTGAGGAAACTGAAACAAGACCTTAAGGTGATGTTTAAAAAATATAAAACGGAGCAGCATAGTCATTGGGACTAGCATAGACGCGCAGGCCATAATTCAGTGCCAGTCCAGATCCATGTGTGGAGGTTCATCCATATCTTGTTTTTTTCCACCTCAATGGCCACCAGCACCTGCGCAGTGTCACGTTTCTCCGTCCTCGCCTCCTGTTGCACCGCGCATGCGCACCAATCTCACGCATGCGTACTAACAGCTCCTCCTCCGCGTCCGCCATTTCGCATTATCACGGCCAGCAGGTTTGGTTTGGCATGTCGTGTCATGGTGGAAGAAGAGCAGTGCTGAGCTACTGCTCATTGGGAAAGCAATGAAAAACAGCACGCGACGCCTACATGCCTTCGTAACATTCGTTTAGACTACTGATATTTATTTATTTATTCACTTATTAGGACTGAATAACAATGATGATATTGTAGAAATGGCGCGTAGCTGACATTTGTGAAAGTGTAAATGAAGCCTTTTTCAGGCGCTCCCTCCATTTTCTCCAGTTTTCACGCCTCAGGTCGTGACGCGCGCGCAGGTGTCTCGCTTTAACAGCTTTAAACTCGGTCTGGGTTTCAACCTGCTGTTTTTCTGCCAACTTCAAATCACTAAAACATACACAGTTGCTAATTCCCTAATCTATATGTTTAGGAATCATGTACATAAATATAACCTAAGCTTAATGAACTAAATACCTGCACTGTCATAAGGAATGTGCTTTACCTCAGGGAGCCTTTAAAGGTTATGTGAGGTTATTACTGATGCAGTAATCTGAGCAATAAACAACAGCAGGTTGGACAAGTTTTCCCCCCAAACAAAATGTCAAGTTTCAAACAAATCTGGATGAAAATCTAATCATGATGATCCTATAAACGCATCCCAACATGCTTCTACAGATGATAACTTGTACCAACCACTATTTAACTGTAATTAGGCATAGAAAGCACAGGTATACACAATAAAAGTATGATGTGGTTCGTATGGGAGTAATTTGTTCAAGTAGACTAACAGATTTACAAAGTTTACATTAAAATATTCATTGTTATAATCACAAATGCAAGTTTAGGCCAGTGTAATCTTCATCAAGAACATGCTAATAAATCAAACAGGTTTATGGTGTACACTCTTAGAAATAGGGTACTAAACTGTACCTTCCTTGGCAGTGGTGTGGTACCCTCAAGGTTACATCTTTTGCACCTTTACCTGGAATTTGTACGTACTAGGCTACTAGTACTCTAATAGCTCCTTTAAAGTACAAGAGTGATCCTTAAGGTCCACTTACATACCATAAATATTTTTTAAATGCACTCTGCATTCACATTGCCAGGTAAATGTTACACACTAAAGGTACAAATGATGTACCCTTGTGATGTGCCATCCCACTGACAAGGAAAGGTACAGTTTAGTACCCTATTTCTAAGAGTATAAAGATGAGTTGAGTGGATTATTTACTTTGGTCAGTCATGTGGATAAATAAGCCCTTGTTTGAAAAAGTAATACTGCAATCATTATTATATACTGTATAATTTAGAAGTGAATTAGATGTACTCTGCCTCTGGGAAAGTGGTTTGCTGTGTGTAGCTTATTACAGGCATGTTTCATTTGACTAGATTTGTTTGAAATAGACTGGAGTTTTATTCTTCTTTGCCTTAAACATCTAAGCAAATTTGTGTGCTTTCTAAGCAACTAGTCTGGAGAATTTGATTTACAAATGAGTTGTTCTTCTCAGTTTGTGAACACATGGTAGTGTGATTATTCAGGCCTTGTGAAAAATAAAGGCTCTAAAGGAAGAGATTGAGAAATAGGGTAGTGGAGAATATGCAGTGCAAGACCACTAGATGGAGACAACCTACACAATATTGTCTATAATTGCGACATGCCCTACCAGTAATGCCATGATTTAAAAATAATGTTTTTATTTTTTGCAAGATCATATTTTTGTTCCGTTGTAATCAGGAGTAGCTTTATGAAATTCTGTCCACGTGAGCACTGGGCCCCTGCCTAGAGCATTTTGGCTCTTTTGGACAAAACAGTTACAAAATCAACAGAAATCAGTAGCATGTGTTGTGCCTAATATTTTGTAGTTTTTAGTTTTTGCACCTGTGATTAAAATGTAATTGTTTTTGGGCTTGCCATTCATTTTGCACAAGACAAGCAAAACACTGCACCACAACTCTCAGTTACATGTTACTTTAAATGTTTTATGTTGTTACATGTGTTTTGATGAATGTTCATGTTTCATGCATTAATAAAGATCTGTCTAACAACACTACATACAGATCAGTGTTCAATGAATATAACCATTCATAGAAAGTCATAGAAGAATATAGAAGGTCAGTTCTTGAGAGAGAGAGAGAGAATATGCATATACATGTATGTGCAAGATTGTTTAGAGACCTAAATAGTTCATATATAGTATAGTATTTAGTGTAATACAATTTTATAGTATAGTACAATTTTATTGTTCTGCATAATAGGGGAGATGTGTGCTGAGTTATGGCTAAATTGCCAAGTGTTTTCTGTGGTTAAGGAGGGACAGAGCTCTGGGGGAAAAACTGTTCTAGACAGCTCTAATCTTTAATTCTGTTCTTGCACTGATATCAAGGCTGGCAAAAAAAAATCAAATATGGGATGAATGCTTTGAATGTGAGTCAGTCATGAACACCTGCAACAGTTCATAACTTTTATATCCACACCCACAATGCCCAGTAAACTTCCTCACAACTGTGAATGCTACAGTGGAAGTTCAAGTCTTTACAGGTTGGAAGGAATGAGTGATGACATCTTGCTTTCACAGCAGCTATTACTGTGGCATACATAAACATGCTGTATATGAAGGCGAAAACAAGAAAACAAAACTGTACAACAAGTAAATGATAACTGTAAGCTTTTGAGCCTCTGCATTCCATCACAGGAGTTTGTCATATTCCTGCATATATAAAGTGGGGTCCAAAAGCCTAGAGCACTAGTGAAAAGGCCTCTATTGTGCATTCTGTTCTAATTTAATACAACAATTTTCATTACAAATTATATTATTGACAACAACTTGAGTGAAAAGTAGAATCTTTACATAAATATTTACATAAATTTAAAAGTTTCTTAGTATTTGGTATGTCCCCTTTTTGTTGACACTGGCATGGACTCCACAAGTTTGTGCAAAACCTTATGATCCATTTTAGATCAAATTCATCAAAGTGTCATCTGACCACATGCTTCAAGAGAAGAGATTAGGCATGAGGAAAATCTGACCAGTTCACATGGTCAATATCTCAAATGTGCTTACAGTTAAATAGGGACCTAGAAATAGTGTAGAATCTTGAGTATTAAATATTCAAGCTATTGAACACTTACTACTTTTTTTTTTCAATATTTCAACATTCTAAAAATCTGCTGCTTTGTCAGGACCTGACCAGGTTATTATCACTAAAGTAGACATTTATTCTGCTAATACTTTACAGAAGAATATAAGATAGTGTCAGTCAATCAGTATCAAAATCAATCAATCAATCAATCAATATTGATGCACAGCCAGAATATGGTAATAATTCTCACTTGTTCCTCACTTTTGACTCATTCAGCTCCACTGCCATAAAGAGCATTTTAGGAAATCATTCTTACCTTTCACCATAACACTGTACAACAGCTCATCTCTATTTGATAGGTGAACACAATACTGCACAAGCATCTGCACATACTGTTTATGTCATACATATTTTGTATATATTATTCACTGTCATTTTGTACACCTGTTTTTATTTCTCCTTTTTCTTTTATTTATTACTATTACTCTTTTTGATGATGTACATATCTTTATTTAATATTCAGTGTGTATTTTGTAGATTTGCAATTCTCCTTTTAATTTTTACAGTTATTCTCTATGCTGTCGTAACATAATTTCCCTTGCAGGATTAATAAAGTCTATCTACCTATCTATCTATCTATCTCACTTTATTTTTCAATAATATTTTTATTTCAATAATCAATGTAGTCAATGTATAAACTGTATAAAAATGAAGTTTCTCTCTTCTTGTGCTTACTGAGAGAATTTACTGTCAACATTCAGTGATGGGCATTATGTGTCTTACCACTAGAGGATGTCAGAGCATTGGGAATGACGATATACTGGTGTCTTTGTGTACTCCATAGTCTTCGTAGTGCTCTCATCATGACTCCACTATTGGCAGTGGTCACCTTTACGCACATTGTCAGACATCAAACACAGCAGATACCCCTGTCTGTAGCTCAGACAATGTCTAGCCTCAGATTTTTGTGTCATGAGTAAAGGTCATAATCTGGACTGCCTTTTGATCCTATTGTCGGTGTCATTTTCTGCCCTGTGTGTGGCGTGAGCAGAGATGGGCTGTGTGTGCCAGAGTGCTGATGGTGTGTCCAATCATACCAGATTTAGTATCACTCCACTGCTCATCTGTCTTGAGAGCCTGGATTTTTCCATCTGTTATTACTTACCTTTTCTCTCCACATTTGTCGTATACAGTATAAGGCTGAATTAAACTGGTCATTCATTCAAATTTAAGATATTTCAGTGAAATCTGCCAGTTTTGCATGGCTATGTGTTAAATCCTGGGGAGAAATTTGACATCTGTCTTGAAAGGGCCATCGTATCCTTACAAATATGGGAAGCATGGGAAGCATGCTTCAGTTCCTCCAAAGTTTGCAGATACATGATAAGACAAGACCAAGCATGATTAGACTCATTCCTAAATATCACGTAGACCATGGTATGCTGTATGTCCTCAAAACTTACCACAGCCAGAGCTTTGTGAGGAATGTTTTGTTATTTAACCCAACCTGGTATCATCTTTATAATGTGTTATACATTATGTATAAGTACACCACTGCTGAGACGCTCATTAAAAGGCTATGGTCATATACACTATTAAACACTATAGCATGTAGTTGAGAAAGACCCTCACAACACAGTCTTCCACATACATTAGCATTTGCCTGATGGAAAAGGAATGAGCGTTATAATTTTTATTATATACTCTTTAACCTCAGGGCCACTAGATGACAGGTTCAGCACAGCATGCCAGCTTAGTGTTTGTTGTGTTCTTTATACAAACCTGTCAAGGTTAAAGTTCTTGGTGTGTATCTGTGCCAGCTGACACAGGGTTGCAGTCATTGTGCCACAGTTATTCCAGAGGAATTGCAAACTGCCTTCTTTGACCTGGTTCAGGCAAGGTGGTGAGACGGTTACATTTTTGAACCATGAACCTCATTGATTGTATTGCACCCCGTTTAAGTATTGAGGCTATGCTTACCATATGAGGCTTATTTACTGTTAAAACTAATAAATAAATTAAAAAGTCACTAACAAGATACACCTATTATGTACTTAGGCAATCAGTTACACCTTCCATATGGGTAACTCTGTAGGTATACTACTACAGTAGTACAATTGGTCAGTTCCCTTATCAGCCATTCATCACTATACTGCCAGCATTGAGCAGATTCTCAGCACAGCAGTGACACTGGCATGTTAGAGTCATGTCATAACAGCACAGTTATGATTTGCTTGTATTATACATTGTATATATCTACATATACACAGCTTTTCATTCTTTTCGTTAAAATTTTCATTAAAGTGTTCATTTTATACTGTATGTCAGGTTACTGATTGGTTGGTAATGGACTGTTTGGATAGTGACGATATCGAGTACAGATAAATGTGCCATTATGATACATCAGCTAATAGCTTGACTGTAATTTATCTTTCCAGCTCGTTATGTTTTAGTGTGAGTAAAAAATATACAGTGCCACTTTTCTTGCGATGATCCCCATCATGTCTTCAGTGGGCAAGTGTTTAGACAAGTGTTTGTTTAATGTTTGCCGTGCAATGAATGACACTGGAAGAAGGCTTTGTGGAAATTGTTAGACTCTTCATTTTAGAGTTAGATATCACCTACAGCTGAGAAGTGCTGTGTATTTGTTCGGTATATTTAAGCTGCTTCTCTGCTCCAGAAGAACTTTAACCACAGCACAAGACCTTTAAAACGGCTCTTCACACTTCTCTGTTTTTTTTGTGTTTGACAGTTAGGGTTGTGTAAGAGTCGTAGCATCTGCATCACTCTAGTGTGTGTTGTGGGGCACAGCTGCATGGCATTTAGATTAACACCCGTGACTGCAACTGTATATTTTGTTCTCTGAACCAGACACATAGCCCACAAAGTGACAGATGGTCTAAGCAGTCAGCATTTTCTAAGAAAATAACAAATTAGTAATATATTACTATCTATCTATCTATCTTATTTCATTATAAAATTAGTCAGAAGGTGTTGATTAATTTTCTATAACAGCAGCTCTGACAATAATGCAACTGCAAGGCAAATCACACATTTATATTAATATTCTATAGTATTAGTATTGTTCTAATACTTTATCATTTCTATAATAACAGCCCATTCACGGGGACTTAAAGAAAATGTCTAATATTTGTTATGGTGAGATTGATATAAGTTTTAAGTAAAGAGATGTTTCTTAATGGAAGGAGTCTCCAGTGTCATGCTTTGTAACAGTCAGTAAGTTTTATGCCACAGGAACATTTCCAGAACAGAGGACTTTGTGGTGTCTTGGTAACACGACAAGCTGCTTTATACATAGCTTTTTTTTATTTTTTACCATCAGTAATGGAAAAAATTTACCCAATAAACTGGCAACTCAGCCTGTGTATCATTCTCTATTAATAATTAGTACTATATACTGTATAGTATACTGTATAATACAATAGTAATAAATAATTGTACATATATACTATAATACTATATATATAGTGTTTATACTAATGTTCTTGTTTAGTTACTGTATTATTTCAAGTTTTTTTGTATATTTTGTATACAACAGTATAATTGTTAATAAGCAATCAAAATGAAAAGCATGTCAATGACAGAAAAATAAGGAGGTACATACTGCAAGTAATGTTTAATATTATAGCTGTGATTTTATATACTGAATTTGCATTTTACTTGGCCATATAGACTTTTGTTTGGACAGATAGTCTGCCTGCCTTTAGGGAAATTTTAACACACCAGTGAGACCTGTAGTTGTTAACACACCAGTGACCTGTGTCAATGTGCTCTTCTTTTAGATTTTTCAGTTTTGATGAACTTGCAGTTACTGTGTTTTGAGTGACTTTTCCTTCTGTCTTTATTCAACAGAAAATATATTTATCCCCCATTCTCTCTTTCACATGTCTCTTAGGTCACATCCACAAAGAGCAACTCAGTTTCATTCCGAATGAGCCAACATTATGGCAAAGGAACAATGTTCCAGTCATTTAGTGGAGGAGAGGAAGTGGTGCAAACAAAGCACCTTTATCTGTGCCCAGTGGGAAGTGCTCCCACTGAGACCACCTACAGCTCACTGCCCTGCCTTACATCATCATTGTCATTTGTTTACAGTTGCTTCACTGAGCACTTGCTCCTGACTGACTGATGCATGAATAACACGTGCCATTTCACCCAGTCCTAATCGAAATGAGGTGAACATTATACAACTTCATGCTTCTTTAATGTAACGTCTACTGTTATATATTAATAATTGTATGAGATAGCCAGTGTATAGGGACAGTTATAGCTGGTTATACTGTATGTCCATGTTGCTTGGACAATTCAATTACATTCACTTACCTGTCAACTAGATAAATATGCACTGTGTTTGGGCTACTGTTTGTATTCTTGACTGTATATTATTGCAGAGGGAGTTCCAAGTGGCATATAATAACAATATAAACCTGATGCAGGGTTTGAGGCTTATATCTGATTAAGTGTCCATGGCAATTCATTGATGTGTCACATATTGAGGCAGGGAATGAACTCTGATGTTCCAGCCTCATGTGTGAATGCACTACTTTTCTCATCACCTGCAGAATGTGAGAGTGTGGCATGGGCTAGTTGAGATGTCAGACAGCTATTGGCAGTGGGACTAAGGAAGGGAGGATTATGTAGGCTAGATATTCTGCTGCTCCTCCATTACCCTCTGAAGGGAAGTGGCGTTGTGTTCATTTGAAAGGTGCCCTGAGGCTCTCAGAGGCTTTGCCGCCAAGCTGCAGCTTCTGATGCGGATAAGCATTAATCCAGCGTGCTATCCAAAGCGCTCCAACTGAGTCAGGTGGGAACACCAGGTGTGCGGAGATTCACAGGAAACCCTACCTATTATAGTAACATCCTAAATATTTATTGTACAGCTTTAGTGTTGAATAACTTGAAATAACCAGGAAGAGAGTGATAGTGGGGGGCCCAGCATGATGCTGTATTACGCAAAATATTGATTTCCGATTTGTTCTAACTGGTGGAATGAAGTGGATTGTCTGGTTTGCCCACACCGCTGACCTTTGATGTTAAAATGCAAGGCCAACACATTCAATAATTACCAACAACAGCCTAGGCGTGGACAAACACACAAATGCTGTCATGATGCAATTGTCAGGAGTGGTTACCGTGGCAGCACTCAGCCTCATTTCCCTCCAGCATCATCACTCCCCTGAGCTTCATTACACCACCATTAGAACTAGAAATGGGATAGTATGATGTAATATTCATTGCTATTACAGGCAGGTCATATCATTGTAACCACAGAAGAATAAGACGGTCCGTAATTGATGTTTAATATTAAACCTGTATCCATTACTATTCCTTTATAGACTGAAATGATATCTTCCTTGACTAGATGGACTTCAGTAACCGTAGCTTTGACAGCTAGTGCTTCGATTGCTATGCGGAAAGCTTGACAAGGCAATGAGACCTTTACTTGTTTCTGACAAGCACAGCAAATTTCCCTTGGTGACCAAAGAGAATGTGTCCAAAAAAAAGACTACCGTTGGAAAGAAGAAATGGGTGTTCCCTCTTTGTAAACATGCAGTAAGGTAAACTGTAATCTGCTGTCATACAGCCTTCCACTTGTCTCATTATCAAGGTCGGTAGGTCACAGCGTTGTCAGTACATACATCACATGACTGCAAGGTTAAAAGCAGAACCAGATGATAACACACAGCTAGGTCAAAACCTCTGTGCATATTATTACGATATTATTGCTGCTAAATGGACGGTTAAACACAAGCAGGAATGCAAACTGTCCATGCAAAGAATGTTCTGATAGTGTGACTTAAACGTGAATGATACTGAAAGTAGACATGTGCAATTTGATTGGCCAGTCCAATACATTTTTATTTTTGACAGTAACAGTCTGGGTTGAGTTTACCAAAAGAATTTTAATGTAATTAATCCTGCAAAAAGAAGTACATTTGTGACAATAACTAACCATTACATGTTCTCATACACAGCTGTACAAAACAAACAGAAGATTGTTAAATGGAAATGCATTTTGTTATCAGTATTACAGTGTATTGTATCATTTGTACTTTGTGACTAATATATATTGCACTCAGAACGAGGACTTATTCCACTTGTTGTTCATACAACTATCTTGAATTTATGTCTGGTAGTACAAATTCTGCCCCACATGTTTCACTGTGAGCTGCTTTAACAGCTCTATGATTAGACTGTATTCTGCCGCACTTGTGAAAACAAGTCTGTCAGATGAATGCATTTAAATGTATTCTGGACACTGTAACATTTGTTAGACTTTTGTAGCTACAGCTTGATTCATCATGTATACCTTGACTCTCTCTGCTCCAAGAGAGAGAACAAAAGCCAATTCTGTATTTACTGCATGCAACTATCTAGAAAGTGTTCATTGCGCAGTGCAAAATATAATACTATGGCCGTAATTACAGTGCAATTTCTTGCAGTTTCCTTTTTAGATTGCCACTGATGAAGCACCCCCATTTATGGTAATTGCTTTTTATCTTCTGTATATTTTGGCAAACTGATTAGGAAGAAAGATTTCTAAGGGTTGTCCAAACAACACTCTCTGCTAACACTTTAATTAAGGGCAGAGTTCATAACACTACATGAAGCCTACATATGTTATTCATGACAACTAGATAACTAAATAATCAAAGTTGATTATTTTTCTATAACACTTGTGATTTTTACATGAGCTAGACAAGTTAGGCCCTTAAACTAATAAAACAAAGAAAAAAAATGCAGCTTGTCATGTTTTTGAATAATGAAGTCCTGAGGACTGTTGATGGTCTCTCACATGAAAGCATATTTTTAAAATCTATTTATTATTAGCCCTAGATTGTGTGGCCCGTCCTCCAAATCCCTCTGAATTAGCTGTTACTACAGAAACAATAACATATTAGAAGGGGTACGTTCTTATAAACTTTATGATTTTTTTGACAGCTGGAACTACTGTCAAAACTGCTGTTATAGAAGATTAATCAACACCTTTTGACCAATCAGAATTGAGACTTCAACAGCGCTATGGTTTAAATATTTATAAAGGCTTACTTAAACAAGCATCAGCTCAACATGACATAATATCTGAGTCAAGTGACATCAGTATTTGTCATACCCTCACTTACATGAGAACATCAAGACCACCATACTTGTAGCTTAGAGTACGCCTTGTTTGTTTTTTTTCCAAGTAATTTTGTTTTCATATACTGCTTTTTTCCCCCAGTGTGTTACACTGGTCAGTTATTATTAACAATGATAACTAATGCCTTTTATGATATCATTTTAATAACTTGGAGAGTTAGGTATTAAAGTAAGTACTGCCAAATATTAAAACCAAACTTGCTCTAATAAAAAATATTATAAATAATAGATGCTTACTTTGCTGAAGAGTCTGAGAAAATACACATAACTCAGTCATTATATGTGTATGCTTTAATATTCATATGATTATATGAATGTTATTACCCTTATCTGGCAAGTTTATGTTTCACAACATCACCACTATGTGACTTTGACATACTAGTAATACACTAAGCTACAGAGTCAGTTGTTATGACATTCGAATATAAGTCAACACAGCCTCATTCAAATAAAACTCAGATGTCAAGTGAACTTGACATGAAACCTGACAAACGTAATGAATTTAGGCGTTATGTACACCGCCTTATGAACACTGTAAGGTTAAAATATTACCTGTGAAATTCCAACACAAAGCTATTAATATGACATATGAGATAAGCGTGGGTGGTGTAAAAGTGTT
Source organism: Pangasianodon hypophthalmus (assembly GCF_027358585.1). Classification (NCBI taxonomy): domain Eukaryota; kingdom Metazoa; phylum Chordata; class Actinopteri; order Siluriformes; family Pangasiidae; genus Pangasianodon; species Pangasianodon hypophthalmus. The sequence goes on from NC_069711.1 coordinate 20,418,492, forward strand.
GGGACTCAAAACTAACACTAGCATTAAATCTTAAACATATGCACATGAATGTATTCTTAAGAACTTGGAAAAAAATAAATACAAAAGTACTTTTACAAATAAATGGCAATTATTTATCAAGGACTGACAAACCCTGGGTAAATGTTTGGTAACCTCATATGTCATGACATTCCCAATCCCTTCCACTGTGTGGTGCTGGAGTAAAGCAGTAGAGAGGGAAAATGGATAACTTACAGGATACAAGCTACTTTCTCTCTCTCTCTCTCTCCCTGTGTATGTGTGGCCATTATATCTTGTTTTCACAAGGAAACGAATAGCTGAACTTGTGGGGAAATCTGGCTGGTCCCCATGAGGAAAAATGCTTTTTGACAAAAACTGCAACTTTTATTTAAAAGCTAAGAGTGTTAAGGCTAGGGTTAGATTTAGGTGTAAGCGTAGCATTAACTAACTGCATCAGTAATTGTGTCAATGGAAGGTCCTCTCAAGGATAGTAAGACATACATGTGTGTGTCTGTGTGTGCGTGTGTTTTGGATGGTTGCCATCTACCTCAAGATGTCTCAATATGACCGGCTGCTGAGATTGTGTCTTTTCTGTAAGAAGCAAAGATCCACAGCAGTTAGAGAGAATTGATGTCCTGCAGGGTGTAGGAAACTGTATGTTTATATTGTGAATGCAGTAGTAATTTTTTGGTGTTATGAGGACAGACAGAAAGATGAAGAAGAAGATGAAGGACCCTTTTCTTGTTGTATTCAAAGTACATCCAACTGAATTGTATCAGATTGTATCAACATTGTACCATGTTGTGGAGCTTCAGTATATAAAACATTCCATCCACTTAGACAACATGTTGCATATGATAATGAGCTTTAAAATATAATACAGATATTTTTTATCACCTGTGATATACCATACTCATAGTTTTAGCACTGTACACTTCAAATGAATGAATGCTCCTTTACAAGATAAAAAAAAAATCTGATTGTAATGATTAACCCCGAAATTATTTTAGCTTATGAAATCAACATTTCTGTTTATAAGTGTAAGAAATATGAAAGAGTCAAAAATCTCCAAAATGTCTCTCAAGACTCAAGCTTAAGCTAAGCACAATATCAATATGAAAATGGACTTACCCAAAAATCAGGGCTCAGTGTAGTCATAATGATTTAGTCCTGTCCTGCCTGATGAGAACTTGCTGTGAGCACTCCTCTTACCTATCACCCCTGAATGGGAGCTGAAACTGTGAGGTCTGCAGCTTTGTACCCACAGCTCCCAGTGCTCATCAGCACCATCTAGGCACTCGAACAAGGAAATCTGGTTGGTTCTTGCTTGTTTAGGAGGAGCTCTGGACATTAAACATTTTTTCACAATTATTTGCTGAATGAGTTTCCAGTACGGGATAAAAGAAGGAGACACAAGAGGTGATTCAACAGAACTGATTTTGTTAATAAGAAATCATTCACAGCATTATTAACAGGACATGAGAATAAAGTACATAATGTGGCCTATGCATCATATCCATGCAGTATATCTGAGAAATAAGTACACAAAGATCAGTGAAAACGGAACATTAATTTAGTGTTACAGTGCAATATTTGCTCATGTGGTAAAGTCTGCTGACTTAGGACTTGCCATGACCTGCAGTAGCTGTTTTTCTAACATGCAAAACTTTACACAGGAAGGAATTGCGTATCACACTGAGGTCTCAGTTCAACTATTGTCGTTTCATTTTGAGCCTCACAGCGCCTCAGTTTTTATCCACCCCATGGTATAAAATGTAAATATTAAAGTTACTAAAGCTCCAATGCTTTCACTGTTCAAGCTCGAACCTAAGTATTAACAATAGTTTGGGATATAAATGAACAATTAGTTTTTGAATTAATGCAAAACAGCTAACAGTAACACCTCTATATATGCGCGCTGGAAATTACTTTTAGCCAACTTGATTACATGAAAAACACAAACACGTAAAATTCTAAATGTACAAATCTGAAATTTTATGCCTTTCTTTTTTAATTGTTTATAAGTGAAGGTTTGTTGTTCAGTTCTGCTTGGCCGCCTTGCCATGAACCTTCTTGTAGTGCTCGTAGGCTGAAATGGGGGCATTCGAATCTGTGCTCCTTTGCTTTTCCCTGGATGTAGTGTTTTCAAATTTTGAATCTGAATTTGAAGAACTGAATTTGAAATGGATTGTGCCACCAAACATTTAATTAAGACTTTTTTTTTTTTTTTAAATCTGATTATTATAAAATTGAATTTGAAACCTTACACACTTTCCAAGCCATGGAATACAATTCCAATGTAAATGGATGTAATTTGATTTACAAATTCAAATAAAGTGATAAAAATACAAATTTGTACATTTTAAATTTAGATTGAGTAATTCAATAATTCGATGATTTATCAGGTCCTGGGTTATGAAACCAAAATTAATTCAATATGCAAACAAGCATATTGTGCTTATCAATTTATCATTTCTCTATCCCTCTGCTACTCATAAGTGAAAACAGAGGACAATGTAGACTGAATTAGAAATCACCCTAATGCAGTTACAATGGCCATGCATGATGTGCTGGTCTATTCCAGGAGAGGTGGTTTTGTTTGTTTGTGTGGGTAAGAGGGCGGGGACAGTGTGCACCCGGCCTGAATAATCCTGCCCCGAGTTTAGAGGACGGCCTTTCTGCTGCTCTCCTAGCTGTGGGAAAACTGTGGGAGCAGCTGCAGGAAGAATGAAGTCTATATTTAAATAAAAATGAAAAATGAGAGAGGGATAAGAGGCAATGGGGCTGAGTCTTGGCAGTGCTGCTACTTCAGTGGAAGAGAAAGAGCGAGGGGGAAGCAGGAGAAGAAAAACAGCCCTGGAAAGTTCTTCGTTGTCCAACGCAAAGCCCAAGGTGAAGGTTGTTGACTATGAAGCACATTCAGAGGAAACTGTGATCCAAACACGGATGCTACTGACATTTAGTGCTGACATTATGTGATTTCAAACGCTAAAAATAAACTTGCCCACAAAATTGTCTACATGTTGCATCTATATATAGTATTACACAATGGAGTTGTCTTTCCTTCTACTGCTTTCTGTTTCTAAACCAGGACCAGATGCAAATGTGCATGCAAGAAATGTGATATAGGATCAAATCCACATAAGAACAGCTTCTCTAAATAAATTTCAAAATAGCTTTAGGTTTACCAGTGAGGTCGTAGTTTTACCAATACATTTAATTTAGCACACTATTCAGCTTCGTGTAGCAGACAGCTTTTGTCACAGTGCTGTGTGCATGATTACTAAATATAATTATTGAATCTTTTGTTTAATGTTTCCTCAATGAGTCACTTGTACTTATCATAATTAAGTGGAGAAAGATAGTAATAAATCTAATCGGATTATTTAAATTAACATAAATACACTGGTTACTCTGCCCACATAGTTAAGGGCAGTGCCTGTCTACTGATAAATGCTGGCTCTCCATGTTCCTCCCAAGAGACGTCTGGTCCTGTTCAGTAGTAATAAGGGTGTCTCAGAGGTAGGGGGCAGGAGCAGCTGGGGAGACGAGGGCCGTCAGAACTCTGGGCCTCTGGGACTGGTTAAAATCACGTGACCTATCGTACCAGACAGCAGCAAGGCAGGGGGATTTCCATCCAGGCTATTATTGTAACTCAAAATAGTCCTTATAGTAGGAATCAGACCTTAGATACTGCCCTCTCATGGTTCGACTTTAGATCAGGCAAAGCTGTGAGAGAGAGAGGGGGGGGGGGAGAGAGAGGGAGAGAGAGAGAAAGAAAGAAATAAAGAAAGGGGGGGAAGCTGAGGGTGTGTGTTATTTTTTTATTTCAGTAGAGGGCAGCCACTAAGCCTTTTTTCCATTTCTTTTGCCCTGATAATTCGAACTTCTATAGAACAATGATGTATATGCTATACAGTACAGGTCTGATTAAGTGACAGGTTGGTTTTCCATGTCAGCGTTACAATGTGCGGGTAACCTCACTATAGAACTGTGTATATTATAGTCAAAATATCACTTAGAATTATCTTTCATTCATTCATCTTCAGTAAGCTGACTAGTTTATAAAGGTCAGGGTTGAGGTGGATCCGGAGCCTATCTGGGAACACTGGGCAGGAATATATCTTGGATGGGATGCCAGTCCATCATAGAGCACCATACACACACACACACACACACACCTAGGGGGTCACCAGTCCACTACTAGCATGTTTTTGGAAGATGGGAGGAAACCAGATAACCCAGAGGAAACCCACATGGTTATGTCGAGAACATGCTGATCAACTCCACACAGACTGTAACCCAAGCTCAGGGTCAAACCCAGATCCTGCAGCTGTGACGCAGCAACGCTACCCTCTGCACCACCACGCCACCCTTGATTAATCATGCAAAAAAAAAAAAAAAAAAATCACTGATTATAAAATCCACAATTAGTTGTATTTGAGAGTGTCATTACAGTTTAATTCATTTGGCTTCTTTTTTTTTCATCCAAAAACTCACACTCTTCTAAGCCTTCATAATCAACACTGAGCTACACCGCCCTGCCCTGTGGTGTGTATAGACTCTTGTAACTGCTTCTGTAGTTGTTATTTTGAAAATGTTGCTATTTTCCCACCAGGGGGAGAGCTAGGCAAATGTGCTAACATAAAGAATTAAAGTAAAAATTAAGCAAAGTTTTGGGTCTACCATTATTTAAACTATTACTGAATGCAGTGTTATTCAGTAATTTGCAACTAATCCCCAGTGCAAAGCATAAACCCATACATAAATACACATTTACACCCATATACATTTATAGACTGTATGTTGAAAACTAAAGCAGCTTTTTGAAAATAAATATATATATATATAAAACTCTACTTTTTTACTTGAGGCCCCTGAATCCTAGAAAGATACCTATTCCATGGTGAGGTGAAAAAGCTAAAGAGTGCTGGGAAACCTTTAAATCAAGTATATAAACTCTAAACAATTACATGGAGAAGTATGCAAATAAAAGTGAAAGTTTTCCCATCAGAATGGAAAATGTGAAAGTCACTACATAAAACTGACTAAAGCACTGAAAGTAAAAATTTGCAAACTTGACTGCAGTGGTTTTACACACAACCCCAGCTTTTTCACTTCTTTATATTCAGTTACTGTCACTGTTTTGCAGACTACTGAATGGTCAGATATACTGTTGAGAAATTACTTCACATGAATATGTGAAAATAGCTTTCACATATGCATTAGTCATTGTATGGGAGTTATTGTATGGAAACATCATTATTCATGCAAGAAACTGTATTCAATATGGGTAAATAAAAAAATGTTATTACATTGTATGAAATGATATTATTGTTCATTGTATTAAAATAAACAATTTTTAAATTGTTAACCATCCTCTCCAAAGTTTAGTTCAGAATAACATACACAGGCTACTCAGATCTTTACATACCCACCACAAAAAAAAAACAAAAAAAAAAAAAACTAATCTCCTAATCTGTAGCTTTCCTTGTCACTGTGGTGGTAGCTTTAGTACATTTAATCTGTATCTTTCATCTGGATATAGCGTGCCTTTCATAATTATCTGAGGCACATACATGGACCATAATTACCTTATAGTGTAAAACTTTACAGGTACACTATATACACCTCTCTAGGTAAAAGAGACTAGTTACTGTTTGCAGTAAGTGTACTCTTGAGGGTACCACCCCAGCGAAAAGGAAAGGCAAAGTTTAGTACTCTTTTTTCTGAGAGTGTAATAGCATTCAGTCTATGAAGACAATACAGAATTTTAACATATTATATTTATTTTAAACGAGTTTCATAAAAGTAATGAAGTTCCCTGTGGGGTTTAAAGATCATCCAGACCCATTCCAGACAAGAATCACAGCTCCACATTTTCCTCGAACCTTCAGCGCGGTATTTTCGTATAATTGACATTTGTTCATCCAATCAGCTTTCGCAAAGCGTCAAGCCTGTGTTCGTTCCTCTGCATCGTCCAATCAGAAGACTTCAAGACGCCATACGGAGCCGTTAGTCGGCCATCTTGGTGAGGAACTATTTTATCTTCTTTTTCTTTTTTATTTGTCTGTGTGTTGTAGGGACTTGTATGCGCTTAACACGATGAGACGATACAATGATAAAACGATATCCACAAAACGGAAACATGAAGTGGGTAGTTTGAATCGTTTTTTTTTTTTTTTTAATTCACGAGGCGTCTAGTCGTCCATGTTTGTTGTTGCAACAATAAGTCGAAAGCGAGACATTTTAAAATATGTACACCGTCTTATGGAGGGACCATAATTATGGCAACAGTAAGGCACAAAAATGAATTCGTGGACATATTATTTCTCGTACTCACTCTCTTTTTCATAAAATAAAATATTCGCTGCTTGCTTTTTGAACGTTAAAGCTGCTGTTTCTACAGCGTTCTTGGATCAGCTACATCTAGCCCATAGCCAACCGTCGCTATGATAAGAAAAAAGCGGCAGAGCTGTTCTGAGATCAGCGCTTTCCGCCAGGGTGAAATATTTACCCAGCCGTTAGCGCCTCGCGCAGATTTCGGTAACAGGGCGGAGCCAGCAAACATCAATCAAAAAGAGGAGGTTTAACTAAAGCAGTCGTGCTAAAGTACTGCAACATTATCCTCTGATCTTTCAATATGTGACCTTGTTTATTAGACAGCTTTTTTTTTTTTTTTTTTTTTAAATATTATTATTATTACAATGTGCCCTTTTTATGATAAGAAGGTGACGTCTGAGCACTCAGGACTCATCTACTCAGAGTGTAATGATCACTTTCTCACTGCGCAGCATAAATTAAATTAACCAAACAAATAATCACGGGCTGTTTAATATACTCTGAAGTTGCACTTTCCTATAGTGTAGCTTACACCTTACACATAGACTAATAACACTTGCAGAACAAATGTAATATTGGTATGCGTTAGCTAAAACCTAATTAGTACGATTTTAACAGTTTTTTTTCCTGGTGGTCATCTGTAAACACGAGAACGACTTGTTAGTCTATAGGTCATCATCACCCCCCCCCCCCCCCCCCCCCCCCCCCAACACACACACACACACACACACACACACACACACAAAGGTACCCTAGATCTAGATCTAACTCTCTTTCTTCTTGAGGTGAGGAAGCTCATATAAGCCTAAGCTATCCATCACCAGCAGTCAGGAACGCAGCAATACAGTTACTATAGGCACATAAGTGACCCAGAAAGGTTGGTTTGTAAGCACTGTAGGAATACTGTCCATTGTTCCAGTCTAGCCAATTAGACACAGAGACTACGGACATCTCGCACTATCGACCAATCAGTGAGCACCGCCCGCCTTTTGATCCCGCCCACGTCGTGGTAACCGCCGCGCGGTGCCCCGCCCACACTCGACACCACCGCCTTCAGGCTCCGCCCACTTGTCTATATTAAGCGCTCCGCTGGCGGAGGAGTTTCGCCAGAGGCACCAACTAAACCTTCATTTTTTCCGAAGCGGGTTTTGGACACCCCTTTCCATTATTTTATTCCGTGACCGGATCACATTTTTCACGTTCGGACAGAAATGGCTGACACAAAAGTCGACACCAGCTCGGAAATATCCGCCAAGGTAGGCTAAAAAATATTACAAAATAATTATATATACACTCAGTCAATGGGCGACGGAATATTAATACAAGCTGCATTTATGAAACAAGGATTTTCTTTATAAATGATAGCATGAGAGCAGCCTCTTTATTGAAGTATGTGGGTTTTTGCGCTTGACGTGGACGCACGTTTTGGTTCCGTAAAGACTTGTTAATGTGGAGGAAATAGTGGTATAAGATGCGCTCTGAAGTCTGAAGTTGGGTTTGCTTCAAGAAATCCTTTTTTGCAGCCCCAGAGCTCTCGCATTGTCCTAATCGGAGGCTTTTGTTACAGAAACGTTTCGGTTCCTCCTTTTCAAAAAGTACCTTTCAACCTTAGATATCACATCAACTTCCGTTTGAACAAGTGATCGAGGGCTTCAGCCGTCGCTTCGTGATTGATCGCCGGTCGCTCAGCGTCGGTTCCGTTTCATCTGCGGCTCCGCGCTCGCGCTCGCCTGCGCTCCCGTATGACAAGTTCCCCAGCGCTCCCTGAATCCTTCATGTCTCCTTCTGCATGATGAATGATGCCACAACACCAGAACGGGGCTTCTCTTGGCTACAGAGTGCTCTATCCGTGCCAGTGTTGATCCTCGTGTTTGGGAGAGAAATGAGAAATCAGTCGTTCTCCGTGCAGCTATTTCATTTCGTGTCCGCACCTCGCATAAATAATCTGGCTCGGATTTGCGCGCGTGGGGATTTTATTCATGCATCCTGCATGACGCATTTCATCTGAAGTTCAGATTATGATGAACAGGAGTTTGATAGTGAGAATAAGCTACATAACCGACCTGATGGGTTTTTTTTTAAGATACCGGGCACACACTAGGCTATAGCTGCCTACCTGTCGGGTTCAGTTCGGGCTGCAGATGTTGCACTTCAGAGACAGGGCGATTGAGATGACTTTTCATTTCAGATGAAAAAATATAGCCTATATATATCTCCCGTGTTTTGTTCAACACTAGTTACTGACACTGATCGCGGGTTGTGTGAGTTTACACACGGTGTTTAGAGAGCCAAGAGCCACGCAGGATGCAAGTCTGGTCCTCTGAGCCGTATTCCTGCTGTTTCAAAGTTCGTCCCTACTGAGGAAAAAAGCGCAAAGTTACCGGTGATGGAAAGTGAAATAACATTTAGGGTCATTTGTCCTTTGTTAGTGTGTTTGCAGTGCGCCTTTACCTTGAGCTGTCTAATCTACTCCGCTGATCAAGTGCACATCTGAAGATCACTTTCCCGTTTATTTTTTATTTATTTATTTATTTATTTTAAATAGGCGGAATCTTTTGATTTTTTTCCCCACCATGAGAATGCGTGCTGTGTAACCAGGGCTAGATTTATTCATCTGAGTCACTAGCGTTTATAGTGTTGGTGTGAGCCTACAAAGCGTTGGCATGTAATGCAATGGGGATGGTGTAAAGGAGGCGTAACTGTAGCACTAAACGGCTTAAAGCCTAAGCATTACCACCTTCATTTATTAACATGAGCGATCTGCCATAATCTAGACTAGGACATGATCCATTTCTGAAGGTGGGAACGTGGTATTGTTTTAATTTTACTGGATGAAAAAAATTCTAACTATAAACTATGTTTACTAAATAATCAGAATTGTTCATAGAGATTTGTTAAAGTAAACAGCGCATGATAAAAATAAAAAAAAAACTATAGGCTATATGCATGTCGCTATTGTTCTCTCTCTCTCTCGCTCTCTCTGTCTCTCTCTCTCTCTCTCTCTCTCTGGTTAATCTATCCGAGCCTCTTTCTGGTTGTTCTTTCCAGCGTTTTCCTATTGGCCATGCTAAAATAATCTCTGCAATGCATTCCGGGAGTTGTAGTTTTTGCGCGGGCGTGTCTTCGCCCAAACCTATGATGTAGCTCATTACCTTTGGACTACAGCTCGTTGGCGCTAAGGCCAGCGACGTATCAGATTACAACACTTCAGTGAGGTAGCGTCAAGTGGGCGGAGATTGAAAGCTTGAGCGGCCAATAGGCGTCGAGAGTCGAAGTTTAGCGGGATTTTTTTTTTTTTTTTTTTAGTGGTGAAACAAAAAGCAAGCTACAACATGAGCACTGCAGCCCCCAGCATGAAAATGATGTATATTGTATCATATTTCACCTTCTAGGACCTTAAAGAAAAAAAGTTGGTTGAGGAGGAGGCAGAAAATGGAAAGGACGCTCCAGCCAATGGGAATGCAGTAAGTTTTCTTTCATTTCTCAATTTTTCCATAGAATTTCTTTTTAAAACAGTTTCACATTAATTCAGGCTCCACCATCAGCCACCCTCCTACTGAATTACAAATTAATAATGACACTGTTTTGTCAGGATAATGAGGAAAATGGAGATCAGGAAAATGAAGTAGAAGAAGAAGAGGAAGATGTTGGTGAGGAAGAAGATGAAGAAGATGATGGAGAGGGTGAGAAATTGCATAGTCTATAGTGCCACTGGCATTTAGTACCCCTACTGTGCAGTGTCTTTGCAAGAAAGTGTTGAATGACAGCTTATATATATATATATATATATATATATATATATATATATATATATATATATATATATATATATATGTATATATACATATATATATATATATGTGTGTGTGTGTGTGTGTGTGTACGTATGTATTTATACATATATAAACATGTCACAATGATGCAGGCGATGAAGATGAAGAGGAAGATGAGGCTGAGGGTGGAACAGGGAAGCGGGCAGCTGAAGAGGATGATGATGAAGTAAGTGGGTTTTGTTTTTTTTGTTTTTTTTGGGAAATATTTTCGCACGTATTTCTAATCCTGTGTGACCCCGTTTTCAGGATGATGTTGAGCCTAAGAAGCAGAAGACGGACAATTAAAAGAGGACGTCCTGCTGAACATCTTCCCAACCCTCCTCTCCTTAACTCGTCCTCTGGGGGAAGACAGAAATGTGGTCATCATCAAGTAGAGTTCAGCATCTGTGTACACACACCTAACTGCAAATTTTGTAGAAACAACCAAGACTTCAAAGCTCTACCTTCTTACAAAATACTTTAAAAGGAGAATTTGTTTGTATTTTTATTTACATTTTATATTTTTGTACATATTGTTAGGAGGTCAGCCATTTTTGACAGTGATCTCTGGTTACCAAACGGTGCTTTGAAGTTGAAGCCTCTCTATGAAATAGATTTTACTTGTGGTCTGACCATGTCATGCTATCTCAACTGAAATTGTAAAAAAAAAAAAAAAAAGAAAAAAAGGAAAAAAAAATCGAAAGCCGTTTAATTCAAAGCATTCCAGTACTTTGTGTATGTACATCAGTTGTACCATACGTAGTTGGTTTGTATGAGATGGCAAGGCTGAAGAAAAGAGTTTTCTTTTCTTGCTTGTCTATTAAATTGCTATCTATTGTGGCCTGTTTGATGTATGTGTGAAATTGTTGTGCGACAATAAACCGAAATTTTATTTTGTGAGTTCCTAATTTATTTTCTCTAGTTTTTTGGGTTTTTTTTGTTTTGTTTTTTGTTTTTACTTTTTAACAGGAGCTTTTAATGTCGCAGGTGTGGAGACTCATGGCCGAGCATCATTTTCAGATATGCACTTCACATATTTCAGAAATATGTCACAGGGAAATGTACTTCAATGTAAATTATTCATGCCTTAAAACCTCAAGATCCGGTATAAATTATATTGAATTAAATAAATTTGGCTGTGTGAATTCTTCTATTTATGTACACTTTATTTCTTTGAGCTTCAGCTTTGTGTAGAAATCTGTTTTGCAGTCAGTATTGACTGATTTTTTTTTTTCCCCCTCTCTGTTTGTGCAGTAGTGCCCACTTCTGCTCCTAGGGGTGCTATAGAGCACAATGTAGTGCCTCCCCTGTGTTTTTCACACTTGATTACTCTCTTCTGTGTATAATCAAGCACTTCATGAGTTGGCAGGCTTTAGAGAGTACTGGTAAGCACTCATCTAAAAGGATCTCATAATATAAATGATTTACAGAATTCCTATAAGGTAATATATATATATATATATATATATATATATATATTCTACATATATATATATATATATATATATATATATATATATATATATATATATATATATACATATATATATACATATATAAATACAGTTATTTTCTGTTTCAGGTTTGTATTCTGGTGAAACTGTCATGTAATTAGAACTTGTGAATCCATTTGGTATGATGAGTTTACACATGAGATTCATCTGTGAAAATCAAATAGAAACATTTTTATAATAGCCTTAACATAACACAGCTTGATTACTTATACCTGGTGAGGTTAATATTTGAAGAACTGGAATAAGTGACAGGGAGAAAAGTCAGACAAAAAGTGAATTGCAAACACTATTATGATCTCAGAAAGCTGATCTCAGGCTTTTTAATTGTGCTCGCTTCTAGGATGCTGAAAACCGTACAGACTTGACCGAGCATGCCTTCGTATCCGACTCCAACAGGATCAGGGTGTCATCACTTTTCTAAAGTATATGGCTTCTGAGGAGAACTTCAGCACAATGAATTACATTTTTTTTCATTCTCGTTCCATTCTCATCTTCTCTGACAATGACAGTTTAACTAGAATGATTGTTACAGATATAAATCTGCTTATAAATCACACTTTTAATGTTTTAACAGATCTGAAACTATACAGTGGAGGTGAAACTATCAAAAATTTGTTCATTTGCTTTATTTATCTTCCATTTTATTTGTATAGTGCTTTTAACAAAAGACATTGTCACAATGCCACTTTATGGAGATTCAGATGTACACCTAATAAGCAAACCATGGGATACGATGGCAAAGAAAAAGAGGACATGAGGAAGAAACCTTGAGAGGAACCAGGAACCCACCCTCTTCTGGGTGACACATCGTTAGAGTAAGCAGTCAAATAGTGAAAAAGTGTGAAATGTGTTGGACAGACACATGATGTTAGGTATGAGCCTATTGTGAACAGGTGTCTTGAGATCAGTGAGCATATAAATTGACCGTACACATAAAATTCACTGTTTTTGATATGTCACCGTATCAGCTACTAACTACACATGTTTATTAACATGTTAATAAACTATAAGTATAATCAATGCCTTGTAGTTACACAATTAAATGTATTATTATTATTATTATTATTATTATTATTATTATTATAGACCTTTTATCATGGCACACTGCAATAGTATCATACTGTTACACCACTACACCACAGTCAGAACAGGAACATGCGAGCAAACAGAAGTAATTGGTTTTTATTTGCGGTGAAGTACCAGCAAATCTTTTTTTTTTTTTTTTTTTTTTTTAAAGAGAACCTATATTTGGTACTTTGGATGGGTTCTTCACTTTATAATATTGTCGTACAGGGACAACGTTTAAGAGTTCCCCTTGAGGGACAAGCGACGGTTCTAGGCATTTACCTATCAAAGCTACTGGTTCTTTAACAGATGTAATTGTAAATGAATGTAATTGTTGTCTTTCACTGACCAGTGCGGTTAATACCAATGAGAGCCCTGCAATTTTGTCAGTCTGACCCCTCTGGTGGTCATTTTCCCCATGTACAATCAGAACTGAATTGTATTTCATGAACTAGAATTTATTTCATGCTGCATGAATGCAAAGTATGTGGAAAAAATAGCCAAAATACACCCAACGTCCACTTTATTAGGAACACCTGTGCACCTGCTCATTTATGCAGTTATCCAATCAGCTAATCATGTAGCAGGAGCACAATGCATAAAATCATGCAGATACAGGTCAAGGGCTTCAGTTTATGTACACATCAAACATCATTGAAACTGGACAGCTGAAGTTTAGAAAAAAAAATCACCTGGTCTTTTTCCACTCTTTAACTGTCTAGTTTCAGTGAATCTGTGCCCATGGTAGCCTCAGATTTCCTTTCATGGCTGACAGAAGTGGAACCCCATGTTGTAGCACATCCACCTCAAGGTTTGATGTGTTGTGCGTTCTGAGATGCCTTTCTGCTCACCATGGTTGCAAAGAGTGCTTATTTGAGTTAGTATAGATTTCCTGTCAGATCAGACCAGTCTGGTCATTCTCCTCTGATCGCTCTCACTCTCTTATCAACAAGGTGAGAGAGCATTGTGCTACTGCCACATGATTGGCTTATTGGATAAATGCATAAATGAGCATGCATTCCTAATAAAGTGGACAGTGATTGTATTACTGTACACATTTAAATTATGAACCGAATAGTTTGAACTATGTTCATCAATTAAATCTGTACTGGGGTAGGGGAGGTGATGGCATCAACATTTTTAAAGGGCCCTGGATGCATAAACCCTGAGAAATTAAATCAGACTACAATGCACTACTCTAATCAGACTACAGGTCACTCTGGATAACTGTCTTGTGTCTGTTAAACACTGTAAATGTAAATGAGAGCTCCTGCTCTAATCGGCTGAATGTGGGCAGTCAGTCAACAGGAATAATGACACAAATTGGATTTTCCTTAACAGAAATGAAATTCTCTTTCATCAGGCATCAAAACACTTCATATGTTTTCTTGCTTGTAAACAAGGGCTGCAAAGGGCTTTTGTTTACAAAGCCTAAATGTTAAATGCATAACTCCTCATACTACTCCTATATCACAGTGATCCTTCTTAAGCCTTCCTGAGACATGCCTAATCATTCTTTTTGAAAGCATGTCAAGAATGAGTTGCTGTTTGACTGAATTGACCAGGATAAGGCGATTACTAAAGATGAATGTGTGAATGATGAAAGTTAAATTGGATACAGATGTAGATATCAAACATTTTGATCTCAAAAGACAGCTCAGTGACACTACACGGTGAATGCAGAAATGTGTTCGCATGTGTGCACGGATTAATTCTGCATGCAGGTCAGTGTTGAGCCAGCTCTGTGGGACAGGGACACCAACAGTATTCAGACTGACTGAATAAATTCTGCCATTTGCTCTCAGTAGGTATGATGTGACCTCTTTATAGGCAGACACCAGCAGGAAACCATAATAAAATGATTAATGGTGGAACCTGTAATGACATTATTACAACAATAAAACATATGAAATTGGTAAAAGTGAGTAATACTGCATGAACATTTGTGCAACAAAGATTTTCAGCCGAATGATAATTTCTTGATTGTCTGTGCAGCTCTCTTTTGTGGTGAACATTGCTGGCATTCAGAGATACTTGACCAGCTCTGATGTGTCCTTGGCCAGTAAGGACATAAGCAAAGGGTTATTGAAGTGGCTGTTATTATAATTAAATCACATAATGGTAAGGGTAATGGTATTAGACAGAAAAAAAACAAATTAATGTAAACATTTAAAAATTTAAAAAGTCTTAAATTCATTACCTTTAGCTTTAGATACAATTATGTCTCATTTTGAACTCAGTTTCTATTACATTCCTAGAAGCAAATGGTATCATTAAACAAAACAGCAAAAGATACAACATACAAAATCTTTTCATTTCTTGTGTTATTTTATTAATGAGAGAAATCACAGAGCACATTTACTTACAGTTCTTAAAATCCAAAATTTAGACCGTTACAGTCCAGTTACAGAAATCATATTTACATATAGCTCACATTTCCTCAAGTTCCTCCTGCTTAAAGATCCAGTAGTTCCCAAAGTCTCTGAGCCTAGATGCAAGTACTGTGTAACCAATGTCTAGCATGTGTTGGATCAATGGATTGCCTCCTATAGTTCTATACAGAATAACATTTTAGTCCAAGAGCCCGGCATATGCATCCTGCATTTTAACAATTAAAACAACAGTCTAAAATGTTACAAGAGAATTATTCCTTATTCTCAGTTTTGCACTGAGAATAAATCCCAGTCTCACACTGTGCTCTGCTCTGCTTGCAGTATTTACCAGCCAGCCTGCCCAGCCCTCACCTCTGGAGGGCATTGATGCCACTGTGGCACCTCCTCCTGCATCACTTTTGCCACCTGGTGGTGGATAATAGTCCCTGTTTCAGCTCCTACTTATTCAGCCTGACAGTATACAGTACACAGATGGTATCTTGAAGATTTAGTGCTTACCTGTGAGTCTTCATTATAATGTGAGATTATATTACAAGTTCAGATGTTTTGCAAATAATGGACATTCAAACAGATTTGGCTGACTGAAAACGTAATTAAATACATCAGAGACACACTAAACATTGATAGAGTTGTGTGCAATGTGTCAAGAAGTTAAATTAGGTAATTATTTTTATAATCTTTTTAGAACTCATCAAGTCCATGGGTAATGACAGTGTATGCATGTGCATGTGGTTAGCAGTAATGCTGTGCGCCTTTTCTCATTTGCATTCTGCAGTACACTGCACAACAGGACTTTGATGAATTTGTGTCCTTTTGAGTACATTGTAAATGATAACAGGCAACACGAACCACCGCTCAGAGCACTGCTTAGATACCTTCAAGCATTTACTTAAGTCCAGAGGAAGCTGCCTGATAGAGAGAAGCCATAAAACATCATCTTTATGAAGAGATATGTGTATATATCATCCAATAGCTGTTTTTTGAGTTTTCATATCTCAACTTTATTTAAGAAAATATTTTTTCTAATGATGGTATTTGTATGAAATAAAATCACTTAGAATTCCTCTCCAAGCTCAGACTGGATGTCCAGGTTATAATTAACCTCAGAATAATAAAGTTAGAAGCATGTTTTCTCCATCAAATGTAACTATAATCCTAAATAAGGAAGGCATATTTAGCTGGAAAACACCTCTAAATGTATTGTTATGTGTTGTTTGTGTATCAGCAATAGAGTAACAAAGTTGCTCTGAGCTCATTATTCATCTGAAAGGAATCCTCTTCAGGGAAATGTCTGTGCCTTGTACTACAGAGCTTAGAGGACAGACCAGTTGTAACAGTATGATGAGTCTTGTTTGTGTTTTCTCATACTGTTTTATAGCTGTATGAAAAGAAAAACATTAAAGGACACAAGTTAAGCTGTAATTATCCAAGAACCAGTTTTACAAGTCACTGACGCATAGAGTTTAATGTGTGTTAATGGTTAATACCTGTCAGTCTGGCTTAGCTCTATGACAAGTCATGTCTCTTGAAACAGTGTCAATTAAAAGCAATAGCTTCTGTGAGAGCTTTAGCTGAAATGAAAGAAAGAAAGAAAGAAAACATAGAACTACCTAACCAACTACCTTACATAAACCAACAACACAAAGAAAGAAAGAAACAGTCAAATAAGCAAAAAGAAAGAAAGAAAGAAAGAAAAACAAAGAAAACTTGGTTCATTCAAACAATCAGTTACATTATTTTTACATTATATTTTTTTCCTTTTATTTACAGTGCAGGTCAAATCCTCTCTCCCTGTCATTTCTTTTTGTGTAGCTGTGTCTTTTGCTTTTTCCATTACAAAAGAAATTATTTCTAGTAGACAGTGTTCTTGTTTTTGCCACACTCATTTTTGATCTGAAAAAGCTGTCGTTGGTTCTTGGGCTAAATTAGTAAGCTGATATCTTCACAGGTAATTTCTCTCCAGATGCCTGGCTGTTGGTGAATTTGTCTTCACATCAGACACAGGTGTAATGTGATATGTTTGTGTTAAAAAGCAAAGCCTTTTGTACACATGGCCACAAAAGAGGATTAAAACATTCTTAAGTAATTGTAGATCTTCAATATTTTGCACTCATTGTGACTTGTCTCTACTATAAGAGCTTGTCAGTGCTTCAGAGTTGTTAATAAGTATGTAATTAGTCTCCTTATTGCTCTTTGTCTGATATTCTCTATATTGTCATTAGTATATGGACACCTGACCATCACACCCATATGTGGTTTTTCCCCAAACTGTTGCCACAAAGTTGGAAGCACACAATTGTATAGGATGGCTTGGTATGCTGTAACATTACAAATGAAGACATAGTTTGTCAAGGCCGAGTGGAAGAACTCGAGTGGCTTCCACAGAACCCTGACCTCAACCCCACTGAACACCTTTGGGATGAATTCTCAAGGAAAATCAGTCCCAGGCCTTCTCACATGACATCAGTGCCTGACCTCACTTATGCCCTTGTGGCTGAATGAGCAAATCCACACAGCCACATTCCAAAATCTAGTGGAAAGCCTTCCCAGAAGAGTACATATGAGTAATAAACAAGTCCAACAAGCACATATGAGTGTTTTGACAAACTTTGGGCCATACAGTGTATTCTGCTATTTGAATGAATGAATGCCATTTCAGACAGGTGATGGCTAATGCACTTGACAAGTGTATTTGAAAGACAGTTCAAATTTAATGCACTTAAACACGTTGAACATAACTTAATGCATGTAACGGTAATTTTAAAAATTTAATACATTGTGAAGCTAGTTTATGTTTCAGTAGTGTTCACACTGAACATTAGTTTAACACAGTACTGTTTAACTTTACTCTTCTACAACTGTATACTGTAATGATTTATAATCCTGCTATCTGGTGTCATCCAGTAGAGAATGAGCTTTTGCATCTGGTTCCTCTCAAAGTTTCATCCTCATGTCATCACAGGGAGTTTTTTTCTTGCCACTGTTGCCTCTGGCTTGCTCATTATACCTACATCCGGATTTCTGTAAAGCTGCAAAGCTGTTTTGTAACAATTTGTACATTTATAATAATGCTAAACATGTTATATGCAGTGGTGGCTCAACAGTTAAAGCTCTGGCTTAATGATTAGAAGGTCAGGGGTTCAAGCCCAGCCACTGTTGGACCCTTGGGCAAGGCCCTTAACCCTTTCTGCTACAGGTGTGCTGTATCATGGCTAACCCTGCTCTCTGACCCCAGCATCCTAACAAGCTAGGATGTGTGAAGAAAAGAATTTCACTGTGCTGTAATGAATATGTGACAAATAAAGAATTCAGCTGACTTGAGTTGAAGTGTACGAATTCTGTGCTGGTTACCATGTCTACTTTTAGCCACATTTAACATTAGTTTAGTGTTTCAGTTTTGTGAAAACAGTAGCTCTACAGTGAAAATCTCCTGTGCTGAGGTAGCTTTATGAGGTGACTGATCACAGGCTCATCTGTTCATCAACAACTCTGGAGCAGCTACAGGCTTTTATGGTGAAGGCAGGTCAAACATCCTGAATATTACAATATAAATTATAAAGATTACTCAAAAAGGATATGTGCCCAAAAGGCTTTGTGTTTCAACTGTAAGAAAAACACATCTTGATTACAGCTTTAAATGTGTCTGATGTGACCACAAATTCACTGAGAGTTAGGCATATGGAGGTAAATTACCTGTAACAAACTATATATATATATATATATATATATATATATATATATAAAATGTAATTGCAGATAATAAATAGAATTGTGGGACTTTGCACAGATTTGGGACAAATGTCTCCCTCTGGTGGCTGGCTCTCTTGTCCAAATTATGGAAATTCCAGTCATCTTTCTGCACTTAACTAGGTATAATGTTTATAAAGTAAGCTACTGTTATGAAAATTATTACTGGAAATTAGTAATAGGAAAAATAATTGATTTTTAATTACTTTGCAATGCTCTCTGGAAAGATTGTGCATTGATGCATGTAAGCACTACCAAAGATTTCTGATGAAAAATAAAGAGCTATATTACTACACAGCAAAAAACTGCATTTAGATTTTAATTAGGGCGAACTCAAGTAAACTGGGCCACCAGGTAAAATGGGCCAGCTACATTCACAGCCTCTTAGTTCTTTAAATTTGCTTAGCCAATTATTTAAATTTTTTTTTTTAATAAAAAGAAATAATGTTTTATGATTGATGATGGATAAGGACTGATGAAAATGATTTAAATCATTTATGTGCCAAGTGGTTATACTGGGGAAAAAAATCATAACGAAAGTTCAAATTTGTGGGGTACCTTGGAGAAGCTCTGGCCTAATGGAAATGTGGATAAAGAAGGGAGTTTTCCTGCGCCTCAAGTTTCACCTATACAAAGAAGCAGATGAAAGTAGTCTCCTGTCAGGATGTCATCATAGAAACATATTATGATTATTCCCAGATGTGATTCAGGTTACTGGCATTTTTATTGCCAATAAAGAACACAAGAGTTGTACTAGTATAGTGACAGCTATTACATTGCTGTCAGACAGAGAGTGTCAACTCAATAACGCTGGTCTCACAACAACCTCAACAACTTCAGAAAATATAATCTAAAATCGGCACCTCAGCAGTGAGAACTGTTTCAAAGTTAAGGGCAATATATTTGTTTTAATTTCACTTCTTCACCCTGACTGCAATTTAAATGATTTATGAATTTTAATAATGTAAAAATTAATTTAAGGTGGTAATTACATTATTCAAGGTGTATAGGTGTAATGCACTGATATAAGGTGTAATAATTAATAACACTGTTCAATTGTAATAATTAAAGTATAACTCACTTGTAATGCTAAATAAACTTCAATTAATATTAATGCAGTAATTAATTTCAGATAACATCTGGATTCCTTTGCCTTTCACAGAAAGATGAAATAAATATCATAAAAAATTAACAAAAATAAATTATATATAAAATAGAAATTAATTGCTACTATAAATTATAAAGTATAAATTGTTATATTTTATATGGACATACTTCTTCTTCTTCTCATTACTATTATTATTATTATTATTATTATTATTATTATTATAACGTGTCTCATAAGTCTAGCATCATATAGCTAAAAATAAAAAAACACAAAACAAACCTTTAATTTACAGAACTTGCTCCATATATTGACCATTTTTCTCAATACACAAATTCCTATGAGTATTTGAATTTGTTCTTCCTTGCTCAGATACATGCTGGTCTGTAGAACTATAAAAACATACATTTGTCAGGAATGCAGGCAAGGACGCAAATGCAGGTAGACAGGTCTTTAATAATCGAAACAATCGAAACAAGAGAAAGGCATAATTCAGAAACAGAGTCAAAGGGAGGTTTTTTCTTTGGCCTTTCCCTGGGTCGATTTGGGTGGCAGGCATGGAACGCTTGGCATAAAAGTGGGTCGAGTGCGTCATGGGAAACCAGCATCCTTCCTTGGGTCCGTAACCTTCCCAGTCTATGAGGTACTGAAGTTTACCTTCTCTGCCTTCTGCGAGGGGTCCTGGCATAACTGGTTTGAGACAAGAGATGTGGAACGAAGGAGCTATGCTGCTGTGGCATGGCAGTTCCAGCTTGTAGGTGATGTTGATACATTTCAAGATTTTGAAGGGGCCAATGTAACAGTGTGCCAGCTTCTTGCAGCCTTCTGCGATGCACAGATCCCTGGTGTCTTCCCACAGTGTTTGTCTGCGAATTTCTTAGTGTTCTGGACAGTTTGTTCCAGGTGCTGGTGAGCCTGTTGTCACATTTGTTTGCTTCGTAGGGACAGTTTCGAAGGCAGACAGTAGGCCGGGGAGAGGTACTAAATAGAGGGATTTGGAAAATGATTACCAGGATAGCTGTGTTATGCTGGGATGGGGACAGATCAGTGATGAAATCAATGGCTATGTGAGACCACAGTCATTGAGGTGTTGGTAGTGGCATGAGCTTGCCTACCAGCAGGGTGCAAGGTACTTTGGCTTGGGCACAAACAAAACAGGATGAGATGAACTTGTGGATGTCTTGCAGGATGTTTGGCCACCAGTACTCCCCCTGGAATGCCGATGGTATGAACTTCCTCCCCACTGGGCACTGCCTGGGAACTATTCCCCCTGATGCATTCTCTATCTCCCTGTCTAGGTCCCAGGTTAGAGCTCCTACAAAATGGGACTCAGGGAGGATACATTCTTCTGAGGCCTCATGAGGGGGAGCTGGATATAGGTGGGACAGAGAACCTGCCTTGGTGTTTTTGGGCCCAGGATGGTAGGAGAGGGTAAAGTCGAAGTGTGCAAAGAAGACAACCCAGCACACTTGACAAGATTTTGGTCTATTGGCAGACTTAATATACTCAAGGTTCTTATGGTCAGTGTAAATGATAAACAGGTTCAGGGCCCCCTCTAACCAGTGTCACCATTCCTCCAGGAATAATTTGACAGTGAGGAGCTCTCTGTTGCTGATGTCATAGTTTCATTCAGCAGGGGTTAACTTCCTGGAGAAGGCCACTGGGTGGAGCTTGGGCCTTTCTCCTAACCGCTGTAAGAGCATGGCCCCAACACCCGTCTCCAAGGCATCTTCCTCCACAATGAAAGGTTTGGATGGGTCAGGGTGTTTCAAGATTGGAGTTGAGGTGAATGCCTCCTTGAGCTTAGTGAAGGCCTGTTCCATTCAAGGGTCCACTGTAGCCACTTGTTTCCCTTTTTCACATTTTTCTCCCTTGACATAAAGCTGATTAGCAAAGAGCCAGGAAAGTACCTGTTTGACATGTTGGGTGTGTGTAGCTTGGTCAGGAGAATATATTAAGATATCGTCAATATCGGGAATGACAAATATCCTCAGCATATCCTGCAACATGTATTTGATGAGGCATTGAAACACTGCTGGCGCTGAAGATAGCCCATAGGGCATTACACAATGCTCGAGGTGGCCAGAGGTGGTGCTGAAGGCCGTTTCCCACTTGTTCCCTTTTCAAAAGCGGACCAGGTTGTAAGAGCTGTGTAGGTCAAGTTTAGTGAATACTTTGGCTTCTCGTAGCTGTTCAAGAGCCACTGGTAACATGGGTAGAAGGTAACTGTTCTTAACTGTGACTTGATTTAGACCTCTATAATCTATGCATGGACACCTCTGTCAACCTCAGTCTCTGTCAACACTGCCTCTGGCGTTCCGTGTCATTCAGCTTAACTTGCCCCAGCTGCATGGGTTCTATGGTCTGGAGCTCTGGAACAGGATAATGTTCGTCTTCATGGTGCCTTGGTTTCGGAATAGACTGTCGAAGTGAATGGACATGTCGATCAGCGCATCAAGGGACACCTGGTCATCATGGCATGCTAGCCCAGTTAGTAGATCATTGTTAAGCCCTTGGTGATAGGCAGCATTAAGTGCTGGCTTATTCCAGCAGCTGCCTGGTGCCAACATGTGGAAGCTGAGAGCAAATTCTGCAGCGCTTTGGGTCCCTTGCTTCAAGACGAAGAGATGCTCAGAGCTGTGCCATCTGCAAGGTGAGCTGGTCAATCTGCTGCTGTTCTACGACAATCCGGCCCTGTACCGCTAGCGCTTGGTGCCAGTCAAAGTTACCTGCTGCATCCATGAGTTGGTGACGTATGCTGTCAGGAATGCAGGCAAGGACACAAGTGAAAGTAGACAGGTCTTTAAGTCGAAACAATCAAGACAAAGACATAATCCAAAAATAGAGTCAAGGTGCAGGCAAAAGTCAGGCGATTAAAGAACAGCATAAACTAAGAGACAAGAGCAAAATGAATGTGAACGTGAGAGTGTCTATGGCTATGAGTTGTAGTCCTTGGCGGCCTTGGTTGGGCACACACACGTGGCATAAAGGCATTGTAATTGAAGGATTTGGTGTCTATCTTGTCTTTATATGTATATTATATGTAGAGGCACAAAAATATATAATTATTAATATAAATATATAATATAAAAAATAAATATATACGTATGCATGCTTGTTTGCTTGGATTTTTGAATGCTGTCCTTTGACTAGTCCTCCTGAATGTTTGCCAGCCAAACAGTTTATATAATACATTGCAATACATTACATTACCACTAGGTGGCAGCGTAAACTCAGCAGTTGATTTTGAACTTTTTTTTATATCGCGGACAGCGTGGCAAATAAAACTGATAAGACCTACTAAAACCAAAAATAAATTAAGGTTCACATGTGTTCACATTTTCTAACATTGTTTTCCAGGAAAGCCTGATGTTTTAACTAGTTATCAGCAAAGTTATATGGAGTTTCACCTCATCCATATTTAACCAATATCAGAATCAATTCAGTGGCTCTTAGACTGTCTGCAGTAATCTATTTGAAAACAACTGCAGAAGAGATTAAGGAAAATTGCAGTATTACATTTAATGAGGCAAAAGGACAAAATAATGGAAACATCTAGCACTATAATTATTATTGCCTAAGATGTAGTAAAGCCGTATTGCTTATTTATTTGTTTGTATAGTGGGACCCTGGATCATTCTTCAGTTCACTCCTTCAGCTCTTCAGCAAAGACCTACAACAAAAGTATAATGAGGGTTTATTGAGGATAGCGGATATTTAACTTCATCCTGGTGAAGAAGAAGCTATTTTGGTCAAGTGTATACATGTGGGCATAATAACCGTGCTTATTGCACTGTAGGATTAGCCAGTCCAGCAAAACAGGCTTATGTTTCATGAATGTTATTAATGACACCATTGTGTTTCCACCAGCAGATGCCAACAATTCTGGATGTAGACAACAGGTGCAATAGACGATTCATTAAACAATCCAATCTTGTGCTCTTTACACTAGATTGTGTGTCAGCTTGATGCTGTATTTTGTGGCAGTCGGCATTTATCATGTGTCAACTTATTCTTCTCAGTAAGCTTGTAACATCTGTTCATGTCTGATGTGCATCATCATAAAATCTGGGTCTGAACACATAAGATTTTGTGTTTTATGTCACTGATGCACACTCAGTTGTCTAGCTGTATTTACAGTAGTGATTTAGTCATTTCAAATTATCTTGCTTTTCCCTCTGGTGTTGAATGCACACCCTCTATACTACTTATACCTCTATAATGGAGTGACCTTAAAAACTGCATCACCAGGCATGAATTAAATTGGTCAGAGTGTGTTTTTCCCTCTTTCCAAGTGACTGTTTGTCATGCCTCAATGAACACCTGTCTGTTTTTTTTTTTTTTTTTTTTTTTTTGATTAAAAGCTTCTTGCACTGAAATCTAATTTGTTTCCTTCTTTGTTATATTATCTGAGATTAACAAAGTACTCTCTCCCTCTCTATAATCAGCTCTGTGTCTTAACTATAAACGTATAGACTAATACAGTCCCTTAAAAGTGACTCTCCTAATTACAGTTCCTCTTGTGCTACTCTTTTTCAAAGAAACATGTACATATTTTACAGCAGAATTCCAGAGACTATATTATAAATCCAGATTGCCTGTGTTACTAATTAACAAGTAGTGGCCAATTAAATCAATTCTGCACCTCAACAACATCCACTGAATTGACTTTTGATTTTGGCCGCCATATGGTGCTTTACTTAATCCAAGTAAGAAGAAGTCTTACATTTAGAGATTGACTTGTAATCCTCTGCTCAGTCTAATTATTTTCTCTCCCTACAACAGTTTGCACAGGGTGAAAGCACATCAGATAAATAAGAGAATTTGTAAGTGAGTGTCTACTTGTTTGGTGAGGTTCTGTAAAGTTGCCTATCAAATATACCATGGATTATTAGCACTGCATAATTACTGCTTGTTCAGATTTTGCCAGTGTAAAAGTCTTTGTGTTTTGTATAAGAAGTGCCACACAGTCCAGGGTGAAGTAGACAGTAGGTCAGAAAATAAATAAAACCACAGGTGAATAATAAAAAAAAAATCTCCCAGTGAAGATGTTTTTGTGGTTAACTCATTTTCAACCAAAATGCCAGATAGAATCTTATAATACTGAGGTCATGATATGAAACATGTCACTCATTTACCCTCAGTGCTGTTGAGAAACAACATGACAATGATGAAAGACCTCTGGGCTAATTTTTGAATTGTGATTAATTGCCACCCTGCTGATAAGAGACTTCTGGTCAGTCCATTCTGTCATTCTCATTAATATTCCCCTTCTCTCTTCATCGCCTTCTTTCATTTATGTATGATATATATGTGAACTTGGCAGATGATATGAACTAGATGATATGTGATCAGTTAGTCACATTCTGTTTGGCAGATATTTTGATGGATCTTCTTAAAACAACTGCATGAATATTACTAATATTACTAATAGGACTAATTGGAGATTCAAGCTTGAAAACCG
Source organism: Pangasianodon hypophthalmus (assembly GCF_027358585.1). Classification (NCBI taxonomy): domain Eukaryota; kingdom Metazoa; phylum Chordata; class Actinopteri; order Siluriformes; family Pangasiidae; genus Pangasianodon; species Pangasianodon hypophthalmus. The sequence goes on from NC_069711.1 coordinate 20,443,934, forward strand.
TATATATTAGAATGTCCTTCCATAAGACTTCCTGTTGCTTAAGGATATAAAATAATGATCATCACTTGTTTGCAAATTTGTTTTCATTGTAGTCAGTATGCCAGAGCCTCCTTTCCTAAACTTATTGGATGCATGTGGTTGGGATTCAGCAATGTCTCTACAAAGACTGAATTTGAGTCAGGAAATTAACTTCACAGAATGCACTGTCTATAAAATTAACATTTATATCATGTAATAATCAAGACCAAGTTATTTTTTAAGTCTTGTAAATCCTCTACAAATGACTGTGAATAGCAGCGACTTTCATTCTGTGACTCTTTAGAATAAATGTATATTTAAAAGCACTACTGCAGTACAAGGCGCACTTTGTTGGATTAACTGTCCTTTTTAAACAGTCGTCTAAATGAACAAAGTGTGCGTTGTACAACTTTTATACAATAGCTGCTTACATACATACTGAAATATGTCAGAAATAATTCATATAGTAGAACAGCTGATTTTGTTGGTTAGCAGCAAATATAATAAGCTGGTTTCCCCCAACAGACCCACAGTGGGTGGCTCAGAAGACCTCTTTGTTGGTTCTAAAAATCTCTAAAGTACTTTTTTTCAGTTAGGATGAATCCTTCAGCATGCTAGTAAAGAGTCCTGGCATCTGAAGTGTCTGAAGGTCTGGAATAAACATAAATTATAAAAAGCTTGATGAGACATTATTGCTGTGTTCTTTTAAAACATACATGTATTAATCTATTCCATTAAATTTATTTTTATTTGTATGGACATTGTCACAAAGCAGCTTTACAAAAATATATAAATTCTAAATTTATGAAGTTATCCCTAATAAGCAAGCCAGAGGCGATGGTGGCCAGGAAAAACTCCCTGAGACAATATGAGAAAGAAACCTTGAGAGGAACCAGACTCAAAAGGGAACCCATTCTCATCTGGGTGACACTGGATAGTACGCCTGTAAATAATAACCCTTCTATAACTGTATACTATACTATATAGTTAAAAAAGTGTAATTGTGTAATTGGGAACTTATGAGCTTATAAGCAACTTATGAATATGAGCATCAGAGTCATTCCTGAATTCACTATAGTTTTAACTTTTTTTTTTTTTTTTTTTTTGAAGTTATCATCTGCTCAGAGAAGGAGATGAGATCAAAACTGTTCAGAGTGATTGCAGTTCTAAGGCTATCCAAGTAAGAAAATCCACAGCCATCTTTATGGCTTCTATGTAGTAACATCCACAGTAATGTCATTGACCTTTAGGCTGTCCAGGGGACATCCTCAGCAGCAGCGAGTGATTTTCTGGTCATCTAAAGTGATTGCACTTATTTAAAGAAAACCTCTCCTGTTTCTCCTCTCCTGCTTTGTGACAAAATTGATTTTACTCAGAGTTATAAAATCTTTCTCAGTTGCCTTGCATGATTAAATGATTGGTGGCTTGAGATTCTGTTTGAATAGAATACATAAATAAATATTAGCATAACTTAATACTGCAATGAGACTAGCAGTTCATTTTTCTTTCCACATTCTCGCCTGCCAGTGTGATCACCCATATCATTGTACTCTTTGTTAACCTATTGAATAACTGCTTTGTCCTTTAGGTGTTAGGGGAAAAAAGAGACCACTGTCCTCTGCGTGTGTGTCAGGATTCATCTCGCCCAAACTGGCATTGTGTTGAAGTCATGTGACTGGCATTCATTTCTCACAACAGCATTCACAGACTAATAAAACTAATGGAAGTCAACTCATGAGACACTAACTGGCACATTTTATTAAATTATTGTTCATCATTAATTAACTATATTAGAAAGCCAGTATATTTATTATGCCAACATACACAGAGAAAAACCATTTCATTCTGTATTAGAAAATGACAATCACTTGATATTCTCACTATTTTGATGTACCATAATAACAATCAAAATCAACAAGTACAGCTCTAAGTTTCAACATATTTTGCATATTGTATCTGACAATTAACAGTACCATTGAGACCTCTCTATGGTTAATTATTTAAACTGAATTCAGGCAAAGTAGTTTTAAAGATGGAAAAATAGCACAGTGTATACAATAACACGGGCCTGTTGCTTATGATTTAATGTACTTGATCAACTGTAAAATTATATTTAAGGCAGGATCTGGCCAATGAAATAGCCATAACCTTTAACAGAAACAAACATTTCAGTGGTAACAGTCTTGACTCATACAGTTTTAATAATGGCCACTTCAAGTAAATCATTACAACTTGAAAAACTATGAAAAATGTCTTAAATCTATTCTTTTAGGTAATATTCCTTTACATCATCATATACTACACAAAATAGTAATGACACAGGAATGTCATAAACAATGGGCTGGGTAAGAGCATCCTTGATTTGATAGGCAATAAATATAAATAATTTCACACTGTTGCCACAACAGTATTTGAAATATTATCCATGATTTGATTGGTCCAAAGCAGATGAAGAAACCTGTGATGACATGCTATGTTTATATATGTTTAAATAATATTCATAAAAATGAGCTTTGAAGATCTCTGAATATCTATCTATCTATCTATCTATCTATCTATCTATCCATTGTCACAAAGCAGCTTCACAATACACACACACACACACACACACACACACACATATATATATATTTTTTTCATAACAGAAGCCTTTAGGCTGTAGCACATTTTATCTTAATGTCGTAAATGTCATGAATGTGGTACTGTAATTCTTATAATAATTTCTATTGTCTTTCCCAAATTTCCCCTTGGGGATCAATATAATCTTTTTTTTTAATATATATATCACATACTGTAAATCTGGTAAAAAGATGATAAAATGAGCCAGATATTTAGTTCAATTTGCCAACCCTTTGTTTGACAGATATTTTAACTAGTTCCTCCTAAAACACTATTCAGATATTACTTTGAGATTTATTTTTAGAAACTCAAGTTTGAACATCATATTCATACTGTACAAAAAACTCATCACTGTAGACACACATACAATGAATTTAGAGATTTCATTGAACTGTTTCATCCTATTTACTCGTAGTTATCCATTTTTGACTTTATCAAACTTTTTATTGTACACCAATTTCATCTCTACCCCTGCTGAAAAACCAACAGAGTCCTCGTTTTGATCCTGAGCTCGTGTTACTGTATTGTGTTTGGAGTTTCACATATTTCCCTGTTTTTTGTATAGTTTCCTCCAGGTTCTCCTGTTTCCTCCCCCATCCAAAAATATGCAGGTACATGGATTGGCTTAAAATGCCCCTAGGTATGAATAAGTGTGAATATGAGTGTGGCATGGTGCGCTGAGATGGACCAGTGTCCCATCCAGGGTTAATTATCTCACCTTGTGCCCAGTATTACTAGGATAGGCTCCTGATCCACTGTGGCGATGAATGATGGGTTTGTGAGGATGATGGTGTTGAATGAATGATGGTTTTGATTGAATGATGGTTTTGTGAGGATGATGGTTTTGATTGAATGATGTGTTTGTGAGGATGATGGTTTTTAATGAGTGATGGTTTTGTGAGGATGATGGTTTTGAATGAGTGATGGTTTTGTGAGGATGATGGTTATGAATGAATGATGGTTTTGTGAGGATGATGGTTATGAATGAATGATGGTTTTGCGAGGATGATGGTTTGAATGAATGATGGGTTTGCGAGGATGATGGTTTGAATGAATGATGGGTTTGCGAGGATGATGGTTTGAATGAATGATGGGTTTGTGAGGATGATGGTTTGAATGAATGATGGGTTTGCGAGGATGATGGTTTGAATGAATGATGGGTTTGCGAGGATGATGGTTTGAATGAATGATGGGTTTGTGAGGATGATAGTTATGAATGAATGATGGGTTTGCGAGGATGATGGTTTGAATGAATGATGGGTTTGCGAGGATGATGGTTTGAATGAATGATGGGTTTGCGAGGATGATGGTTTGAATGAATGATGGGTTTGTGAGTATGATGGTTATGAATGAATGATGGGTTTGTGAGGATGATGGTTTGAATGAATGATGGGTTTGTGAGTATGATGGTTATGAATGAATGATGGGTTTGTGAGGATGATGGTTTGAATGAATGATGGGTTTGTGAGGATGATGGTTATGAATGAATGATGGGTTTGTGAGGATGATGGTTTGAATGAATGATGGGTTTGTGAGGATGATGGTTTGAATGAATGATGGGTTTGTGAGGATGATGGTTTTAAATGAATGATGGGTTTGTGAGGATGATGGTTTTAAATGAATGATGGGTTTGTAAGGATGATGGTTTGAATGAATGATGGGTTTGTGAGGATGATGGTTTTGAATGAATGATGGGTTTGTGAGTATGATGGTTATGAATGAATGATGGGTTTGTGAGGATGATGGTTTGAATGAATGATGGGTTTGTGAGGATGATGGTTTGAATGAATGATGGGTTTGTGAGGATGATGGTTTGAATGAATGATGGGTTTGTGAGGTTTCTTGGATGGTGATACTATAGTCCTTATAACGGTGACACCTGACACTACAGTAGGTCTTATTTCTTCATTATATTTTCACCCTATAAATAAATAACGAATAATAGGCCAGTATTACATCGCTGTACTTGCTATCTTCACATAACTACACATTAATTAGCATTATGCAAATTACATGCTAATTGGCAGCTACTGGATTCCATTCATGTTATTAGCATCTCTCGACTTTTAGCAGGAAATTTATCTATAATAATATTTAAAAATGTCACAGTATTAACCATAAAAGCATTTAAAAAAAAAGGGATAACTCACGAAGTAACTAACTCAAAAATCTTGATTTACTTTTCCTACATTAGCTAAAAGCGTCGATAGATTAGGGCCGAACCCTAAACTAGCTCCCTGTGGGACATATAGTGCACTGCCTACAACACTGAAACTCACTAATACACGCCCTAAAGAGTGCACCTACGTAGGTAGTCAAGGGGACATTTGGGAGTCGGCTCACTGTGATTCATTTCCATAATTCAGGTCGCCATTTTGGAGGAAAGTTTGGATTTTGAGGAGGCTGCTAAGAGGGCAGCAGAGGAGGGGCAGAGCCCGAGAAGTTTGCCGCTGGACCGTGTAGGAGTCGAGGGAGCGAGTAAAGGCGGATTTCTGAGGACAAGCAACTTATCTGAGTGTGAAAAACTTTGCGTGGTATTCCTGGACGCGTTTACTTACTGAACAGCTTCAGTCCAAGAAGTTTGGCAAGAGTGTGTTTTACTGCATGTTATCATACACGCAAACTGTAACACCTCTATTCCATTCATTTTCATTTTCTAAGGTTTATCAGTCTGGTTTTAGCAAGTCTTGACTGGACTTCTTTCTTTCACTCAAGGATTTATTTTTCAGGATTATTAAGGATTTACTCTTTCAAATGGTTCAGACAAGTCTTTGCAACCTTTTTACTGAGTGTTTGACCTGATCCTGATCCTTGGATGTGATCATGCCGGTGAGAAAGAAAGGTGAGATTGCAATGGTAATTTACATCTTCATCATTTACATTTGTGCATCTTTACATCTGTCTTTACATCTGTCTTTACATCTGAAATTGCCATTTCTTGAATTTAACTCTGCAGTGCACCTTAAATAATTATAGATATTGGTGTAACACCATGTTTGTGTGGCCATAAATACACACACACACGTAAATAAATACATAAATAAATAAATATCATATATATGTATGTATGTGTATATATATATATATATATATATATATATATATATATATATATATATATATATATATATAATGTGTGTGTGTGTGTGTGTGTGTGTGTGTGTGTGTGTGTGTGTGTGTGTGTACTCACCAGTCACTTTATTAGGAACACCTGCATTATCCAGTCAAGCAATCATGTGGCAGCAGTGCAATGGATAAAACATGTAGATACAGGTCAGGAGCATCAGTAAATGTTCACATCAAACATCAGAATGGGGACAAAATGTGATCCCAGTGATTTTGACCATGGCATAGTTGTTGATGCCAGACGGATTGCTTTGAGTATTTCAGAAACTGCTGATCTGAGATTTTCATGCACAATGGTCTCTAGAGTTTACACAGAATGCTGTGAAAACAAAAAATCATCCAGTGAGTGGCAGTTCTGCAAGCAGTTGAGTTGCTTGAGTTGACAGGAAGGCTACAGTAACACAAATAACCACACTTTACAACTGTGGTGAGCAGAAAAGCATCTCAGAACACATCGTACCATGAGGCAGAGGGTACATTAGCAGAAGACCACGCCAGGTTCGACTCCTGTAAGCCAAGAGCTGGATTCTGAGGCTGCAGTGGGCACAGGATCACCAAAACTGGACAGTTGAACATTGCTAAAATGGTCTGATGAGTCTTAAGTTCTGCTGTGACTTGCAGATGGTAGGGTCAGAATTAGGTATCTACAGCGAGAATCCATGGACAGTACCTGCCTTGTGTCAGCAGTTCAGCATGGTGGTGTAATGGTGTGGGGAGGGTTTCATGGCACACATTGGGTCCCTTAATACCAATCAAGCAGCCTATCTGAGTATTGTTGCTGGCCAAAAACATCTCTTTATGTCCACAATTTATTCATCTTATAATGGCTACTTTCAGCATGATGCACCATGTCACAAAACATAAGTTGTTTCTAATTGGTTCCATGAATATGACAATGACTTCAGTGTACCTCAGTCACCAGATCTGAATCCAGTAAAGCATGTTTGGGATGTGGTAGAATGGGAGATTCGTAGCATGAATATGCAGACAAATCTGCAGCAATTGTGCATTACAATCACGTCAACAAGGGTTTTCAACACCTTGTGAATCCATTCCATGAAAAATTCTCAGAGCAGATGGGGTTGCTGTCCAGTGTTATTATGGTGTTTCTAATAAAGTGGCCAGTGAATGTATGTACTGTTGCTTTTTACTGTAATTGTTCAGCATTATTTCTTTTACCCCATTCCATAGTTTCTCTTCCCTAGTCCTGGAGTATACCCCTGACCTACAAATATAAGTGTTTCCCCTGCTCCTTGCACATTTGATCCTTCAAGTGTGTGTGATAGAGCAGGGAAAATACTAAAACGTGTAGGACAGGATACTCCAGAACCAAGATTGGGAACCTGTACCCCAGTCTATAAATCATGTAGTTTTGTGTGGTTTTTATGCCTCAGGTTGTGAGCTTTCTTATTTGAACATTTCAGATACACAGCGAGCGCTGGAACTCCTTGAAGAATACAGGTCAAAGCTGAATCAGCCAGAGGATGCCCAGCTTCGACACTCCATCGACAGAGTTATCAGCGTATTTCAGAGCTCGCTCTTCCATGCCCTGATAGGTAAGCATTTGCATGGTGAAATAAAGAGAAATCCACTGTTGTGCTGCGATTATATTCTTGCTTTTTGCATGGCAAGAAATGGTGAAACAGGTTTGACCTTACCACTGCATATTTCACACACTCAGCAGCTAGTTTCAGCAATGTCAACTATTTTCCCCCACCTGCAGCAGGTATTTGCGTTCAGCGCTCGAGGTGGCTTTAGGGTTTGCTCTTAAGGCTGTAGAACAGCGGCAAAAGAGAGAGAGAAGTGAAATATATATATATATATATATATATATATATATATATATATATATATATATATATATATATATATATATATATATGTAATATATCAGTCCTCTAACTGTCTATGCATATCTTTTGAAAAAAAAAAAAAAGATTAATGAAGGTTCAGTGTCTCTTTTAAGGGGTTTGTGAGAAGTGGGATAAATATTCAGGCAAAGCTGATGTTAAACAGAGTCAGTAATACTGCCTAGTAGGTAAGTAATAGAAGTTTTTAAGTAACTGCAGTGTCACTGACAGAAGAGGGTATGTAGTTACAAGAAGTCTGAACAGTTGATGTTAAATCTTCAGTTTTTTGAGGCTAGTATCCCTTTTTGGTCATAATGATATTATTTAAAAAATAAAAGTTCTATGAGTTTTTCAAATATTCAGAATGAAAGAATAATGGAAATATTGACCTATTTATGCAATATGGAAAACTTTTAAATACTTACCTACTGTGGAAATATTCTTCCTAGTAGAGTAGTGACTATTTTGCATTTCACAATATCTTGGTCTGAAGAGCACTCCCAGAGTTACAAAATAGTTTTTTTTTTCTTTCTTCTTTTCCATGACAGTATAAATATCTGTGTAATATTGAGGAACTCTGCACTATTAAATTATGTTTTGTTATTAAATGTATTGGCTCATCTCTGTTACATGGTGCTGTTTTGGTCATTTTGATAAGATGCTTTACTTGCGTGAGTCTTTTTCTAATATAAACTCACGTGCCTGGATTTAAAGATTTTTGAGGTGTTCAGAGCCACTGCACTTACATTTTTCTTTAATACAGAAATACAGAAATTGAAACGCTGTTGTGCAGAAAGACAACAATCTGAAACAAGTGTATAAGAATCATAAATTTAGAGTGTAACCAGCATTGTTTAAATATAATCAATCATTTGAAGGTGCTTTGAAATGCATATAAATAAATTGTATCACATTCAAATATTGGATGTTTACTCGTTTGCTATATAAATTTGTTCAGTTTACTTTACTGATAATATTAAGGATTGCTTTTTATAGGCACTTTGGACTTGCTCTGTTTAGACTGAGGTGTCACACAGCAAACAATGCACACAATGAATAAACGAAATACTTTTTTCCCCTCTAGGTGTGAACTCAGCAAACAGAAAAGAGAAGGTGCTAATCATTATATTTTTGCGTAGCTGAAAACAGTTCTGTTCTAAAATTACATTACACTTCCTGGCCAAAGTTTTTCTCCAGAACGACTTACAACTGAGCCAGAATTTAATTTAAGCAAAGAGCTGAGAAGTTAAGAGTGCTCAGTGTTGGCTCTCTGTCTGTTCTGGGAGTTGAAATCACAACCTTCCGGTTACTAGTATAGAGTGGTTTGCTGGCAAGGGAAAGTGGTCAGGTCTGTACCTTATTTCCAAGCAGCAGAGCATTTGGCTCTGTTTACTTCCTTGAGCATTGTTCTGTTCTTTGTAGAAGGATATTTGGAACTGTGTGCAATGGCGCTCAGTGTGGAAATGAGCTTCTCACTAGTTTTGTGTTCTTACAGTCTTTAGTTTGTTCGTATGTCCGGTTAGAGTTAGGTTCACATCTGTGTTAGTGTTGTTGCATTGTTATTTTGAAATTTTAATATTTTAATATTTTGAGTTGCGGCAAGGTGGTGCAGCGGGTGACTTAGCAGCCTCATAGCTCCAGGGTCCATGGTTTGATCCTGAGCTTGAATTATTGTGTATGTGGTGTTTTCTGCATGACTTTCCTCTCGGGTCCCTGGTTTCCTCTCACATCCCAAAAACATGCTATTATGTGGGTCATCTACATGTGATTTCTCCTAGGTGTGAACGTGTGTGTGTGTCTGTGAGTGTGTGTGTGTGTGTGTTGGAGTAGCGTTCCATCCAGGATGTGTTTCTACCTCATGGCCAGTGATCCTGGAATAGACCCCGGATGAACCGCGACCTTGACCAGGATACAGCGGTTACTGAGGATGAATGAATATTTTGATTTGATGTGTTATATTTTTAGTTGGTTGTTGTCTTGTGGTGTTATGTTGTGTTTGGAATTTCTGCCCATTGGCCAGGTCTTACTTATAAAATACCAAACTAAGCTGGACTGAACTGCAACATTAGTTAACATAAAGAACCTACTTCAGCATTAATATACGCTAAGTAATGTAAACAAAGCAAAAATCTATAATACAACAGTAATAAAATAGTAGGCTTCATGGTAACACTCCAGTAACACTCCACTATTTTAAGTAAGAGTAAGACACATATGACTATGCTGTGTGTGTGTGTGTGTGTGTGTGTGTTTGTGTGTGTGTGTGTGTATATGAAGTATGAAGTAAGTAAGCTGAGCTGTCGAGGGATTTGTAGGACAGGATGTAGAGGCCTATCAGGTAGACTTTCCAAAGAGTGGTCCATTAACCCTGAAAGCCACTTGGCTCTGTAGCTTTGCTGAGGCAGTGAGATTTTAACAGGTTTTTATGTGTATTAAAAGTGTTCCAGAAAATAGGTAAAATAAGACACTTTAAAAATAAGCATTCCAAGAGTCAAATTATTGCTGAGATGTTAGTGAAAATTTAGCCTGGTGGCATGGGATATTTTAAAATGATTGTAATAATTATTATATAATTATTTAGCGTACAGAGTCACATAATAATAATAATAATAATAATAATATATAGCACTTTGCATTTTCATAATCTCAAATTAAAAAGTCATAATTAGGAGCCAATGTAAATCTTGCACATTAAAAATGCACATTAAGGAACCAATGTAAATCTTTAAAGAATTAACTGTAAATCTGTGAGAACTGATATGAATCATGGGATATTACTTAAAATACTTTAAAGTGCTGCTACTGGGCCCTTAAGCAAGGCCCTAATCCCTCAGCTGCTCAGCTTGGATCTGATTCTGACTTGTAAGTAGTTTATATGAAAATGTCTGCCGTATGATTTATATGTAAATATATGGATAAAATAGTCTACCACTTACAACAAATGTTCACATGGAATATTACAAAAAAAAAAGAACATTACATTAAAAAAAATATATCCTTGCACATATAAGTCATTAAAAGGTTGTACTGTAGTTATTTTTTGTGTATGAAGAGTATGACTGAATGTTTGAATGTGTAAATACTGAATGTTTGACCAGCTCCTTATCATAAAACACTGTAATGTAATATTGGGTGCATTCATGTAATATTGAGCTGAATGTAATACTGCTATTATTGATAAAAAGCTGTGTTAGTTAACGGTGCAATAGTCGACTTTTTTAAATTTCTTACTTGTACAGATATAACCTGTAAAATATGTAGAACATGTTAAAATATCATTGTTGAAGCCGAGTGTCTTATGTGAATGAGTAAACCCATTTGGGAAACTGTGTTACGGTCCAGAATGCCTGTTTGGGTATACATGGACCTCTTCTTATAGACACTCCGCAATGCTCCTTTACTCTGTCTCATCTGAGTTTGAAGTTTGGCAACAGTTTGGGGAAGAACCACATACATCCATCCATCCATCCACAAACTTTTGGCCATGTAGTGTGTGAAAAAGGCCCAGAATCACACCCTCACAGCAGCAGTGAATCTGAGTGTACAGTCGTAAGATGAGGGTAGTTCCTGTCATACACCAGCTCACAGCCTCTTCAATGACAGACACAGTGCTGTTTTTTTTTTTCTCAGACCAATCTATCAGATTGACCTCACAGGCTTTGGACACAAAATACCTGTTGTCTGAATCTGGCTTTGCACACCGCATTCTCTCTTTGTCTGAGCAGCTCGTCTTTAACTTTCTGGCAGAGACGCTAAAGTGAGACTGTTTATCCAGGGCTGAGTTTCTCAAAAGCATCGCAAAGTTAAGATCATCTTACCTGGGAGAGAGAGCGTGTTCATTGTGATGGTCTCTCTGCCATTTAACGATGACCTTTGTTGTGCTGTGATGCTTTTGGGAAACTCAACCCAGGTAGTTTTTTTTCCACTTGGTGTCAAACAGAAGTGCTCACTGAATATATGGATGCAAATTTCTGTAGCATGAAGAAATATTTTCATTAACTATTTCTAAGTTACAATTAATTGTCTGTATTTTATTTATAATATTTGTATATAAACACACACACACACACCTGCCTAATATTGTGTAGGTCCCACATGTGCTGCCAAAACAGCTCTGACCCGTCAAGGCACGGACTCCACAAGACCTCTGAAGGTGTGTTGTGGTATCTGGCACCAAGACGTTAGCAGCAGATCCTTTAAATCCTGTAAATTGCGAGGTGGGGCCTCCATGGATCAGACTTGTTTGTTCAGCACATCCCACAGATGCTCGATTGGATTGAGATCTGGGGAATTTGGAGTCCAAGTCAACACTTTGAATTCTTTGTCATGTTCCTCAAACCATTCCTGAACAATTTTTGCAGTGTGACAGGGAGCATTATCCTGCTGAAAGAGGTCACTTCCATTAGGGAATATCGTTTCCATGAAGGGGTGTACTTGGTCTGCAACAATGTTTAGGTAGGTGGTACGTGTCAAAGTAACATCCACATGAATGCCAGGACCCACGGTTTCCCAGCAGAACATTGCCCAGAGCATCATGCTGCCTCCACCAGCTTGCCTTCTTCCCATAGTGCATCCTGGTGCCATCTCTTCCCCAGATAAGCGACTCACACACACCCGGACATCCATATGATGCCAAAGAAAACATGATTCATCGGACCAGGCCACCTTCTTCCATTGCTCCATGGTCCAGTTCTGATGCTCACCTGCCCATTGTAGGCGGTTTCAGCAGTGGACAGAGGTCACCATGGGCACTCTGACAGGTCTGCAGCTTCACAGCCTCATATGCAGCAGGCTCCAGTGCACTGTGTATTCTGACACCTTTCTATCATAGATAGCATTAACTTTTTCAGCAATTTGTGCTACAGTAGCTCTTCTGTGGGATCAGACCAGACACGCTAGCCTTCACTCCCCACGTGCATCAGTGGGCCTTGGGCGCCCATTACCCTGTCGCCAGTTCACCAGTTGTCCTTCCTTGGACCTCTTTTGGTATTTACTAACTACCTCATACGGGAACACCCCACAAGATCTGCCGTTTTGGAGATGCTCTGACCCAGTCGTCTAGCCATCACAATTTGGCCCTTGTTAAAATCGCTCAGATCCTTACGCTTGCCTATTTTTCCTGTTTCCAACACATCAACTTCGAGAACTGACTGTTCACTTGCTGCCTTATATATCCCACCCCTTGACAGGTGCTATTGTAACAAGATAATCAATGTTATTTACTTCACCTGTCAGTGGTTTTAATGTTATATTTTAATATTTTTTTTAACCCCCTTCCAGATATCCAGGAATTTTATGAAGTAACCATACAGGAGAAACAGACTGAGTCTACAGAGCCCATAAAACCAGCAGAGCCTTGTACTCCTGCTAAAAATGTGACATCAGAAACCCGCACTAGTAAGGTAAGCATGAAAATCTTTCTCTCTTCGCTAATCTGTTCATTTTAAATGAAATTACTGTATATGCCTACACTGATTACACCCATGTTCACTGATCAGCCTTTAAGATGTGATTGTAATTTGTAGTCTTTATGGTCAGATTTCTCTTCAGGTTGTTTTTGCTGAGGCAGCAGCTTGAGCTGTTCTCACACCAAAACGAACTGAAATTGTGTTTGACAAGAGGAGGAAGGAAGAGCAAGGAGTGTCTAATAGTAGGCACTGCTAGAGTGTGTATTTTCAGTTTATCTGCCCATTGTAACATCCAGGAGGATGGGCCATATTTAAAATCAGTCATACAAATGGATATGCCCTTGATATGTATTGATGAGTATGGTAAAGATTTACACCACTTGAAACTGATCTGAAAACATTTTTATACCTATGTATATTTAAAGGTATGAATATCTTGTGCACATAGAGAAACCGCCTCTCTATCTCAAATGTCTGTCAAGTCATTGTAATGTGACCGTTACCTTTCCAGTTAATTACTAACTAGGCTGATAATATAGTCAATAATATATAAATGGGCTGTACAAACGTGTAACTCGCCAGCCAAGGCTGCATGCAAAGAGCCTTACATTATATGGGTATTTAAAGGCGTTTGTGGTTATAAGCTCAGTGCCTTGCGAGTGAGAAGGCTTACTTTTATACGAAAGTAATTATGAATAAATTTGATTAGGTTCTAATAACAGCATGTCCTCAACTGTTTTATTCCTATTACACCACGTCAATTTGCCAACATTTATAGTTACATCAGAATCAGAATCACTTTATTTTGCCAAGCATGTACATTTGTCTTGGTACAAGGTGCAGACACACAGGGACAACATACCACTCCCCCCATGCACACACACACGCACACACACACACGAGAGCATAGCAACAACAAAAGAGTAACTGTGCAGAAAGAATGTGCAAAGGTGCAAAAGAATGCAAGAGTGTTTGGATTAAGGTGCTGTGATTGCAAAATATTAAACAGTCTTGAGAAGTGGGTGTGTGATTTAGAGTTTGTTGATAATTGTTACAGCTCTTGGAAAGAATCTGTTTCAGTATCTCTTGGTTCCACAAAGCTCTATCTTGAAGACTTTGTGAAAGTCGGAAAATTTAAACGAAAAGCTTTACATTTGATTGTTATAAAGTACTGAAACTGGAGACTCCTTCCAAAAAACACTAAACAAACATCTCTTCACAGAAAACTTCACCATCTCTACAATTACATGTGTTTTTTTTTTAAATCCAGTTGTGTAGAGTGTCCACCATACAATTCCCTGTGAATTAGTTGTGGTAATTTCAGATGTAGAGAATAGTCTTACATGTTCTTGTAAATGAGGACAGGGATGCCAGGTTTGCAGTAAGGAGCAGTGGTAAATTAAGCCTAAGGCTAGATGTCCACTGCTCTTCTATTCATTTCCACTGAGGAGTAGTGAAAAAATTGTGGTATAGCAAGCAGCAAGAAAAGTTGAGCTGCTTTTAAATTTATGCAGATTAATAGCAGCAGCCACATAGTGGTGAGCAGTCAGAGAAAAGACATCTTTCCATTGTCTGTATGCAGTTGTACCGGTTACAGATAGTTCTAGTTAGAAGAAATGGACAAAAAATTCGTAGTTGTCACAACCATGTTCTTTCTTCAGTGTATGTTACAGCAAATTTTGAGCATTTTTTGTATTTATTGATAAGTACTGTATTGTAATAGCAGACTTGATTGGGAATGCATGTCAGTGGATGTCACTATAAATGGACAAAAATAAATAAGGAATATTTTAACATAAGTCTATCATACTTCTTTAAATATATTTAACATCTAATGCCCTTTAAGAGCTAGGTTTATGAGAGTAGCTCAGTTGAAAAAGATAATTTGCTAATTTATTTAAAATCCACAAATTCATGATTGTCAGGTTTATTCACGTCCTGCATTTTTTGACAGATGGGTTCTCAGGCGGCAAGGCACAGGCAAAAGGAGCGAAGGGAGATATTCACCCCATGTGCAGTGTATATCCAGCCAGTCTAACATCAGCAGCAGTGTTATAAATTCTGTTATACCACAGTGCTGTTGAATTCTCGAATGTGATTGGTCACTCATCTCAGTTGGACAGTTATGCTGTGTTTGAGGCGAACTTGTAATTCCCTGCCTACAACTGGTAAAAGCCACTTGAAAAAAAACCCTCAACTTGAAATTTCAACTCGTTAACTTGGGGTAGTCTTCTCAGCTACCAGTTCCTTAACCATTTACGGAGTGATGTCAAATCAACGTTGCCGCTCTCAGTGTAAACAGTGTAAAGTTCCTCTTCTCTATATTTAAATTAGTTTATAGCCACATTAGCTTTAGATCAGTTAATATACAGACACAGTACTTGGTTAATTCTATATCAGTGGCCAGACTAATTGCTGTTTGGAGCAGGTAAACATCAACATTAGAGTTATCACTAAAGTTAGCAGCCTAGATTGTTGCTAACACTTCTTTATTATGTGCTGGCTAGCTTATTGCTAAGCAACTCGCTGTTGTTCGCTGTTGTTGCTTTGCTGCAATTTCAGTCCAAAATGTTCCATGAATGTTTGAAGTTCACTATAGTAGAACAGAACCAATAGCCATTCAGGCCTGTAACTGTAAAAATGCAGTTAAAGTAGCTTTTTATGAGCTTTACGTGCTCTGACAGAGCAAACAAACCACTTGTTTTTGAGGAGGCATCCATGTTTTCCACTTCGACCTTGCCAAGGTGGGAACTTAGAAGGCGCCATGAATTTAGCATTAGTCTCTGCAATTTTTTTTAACCACAGAAATGTTTTACCTTCACAAGCAGAGAAATATTTTTTTCCCCTCCAACCTTTAAAGACTTTTTCATCTTTGAAATGTTACTTTTACAAGAGGAGGATTTCTGTATTTAGTCCGGAAGATATTTCAACCCTCACTGGTCGAGACTTCATGTTTTCAGCAGAAGCTCCTTAATAGAACTGGTAAAGCCTCTCGAGTGAAACATGTGGCAGTCTCCTGTTCTCCAAGTCTCAAGGTGAAAGTTGAGTGCTGGATAAATCTCAGTCTCTTTAGCTTTTTCTGCCACTGGGCTCTGCTTTATAAACTCCTCCTGCACATTCCTATCTACTCAAAAGAGCATGTGACAGCAGGGTGTAAACTCCATTTCATGGTTAATCAAATTTCTCTGTTGAACAATCTAATTATAGTATTTATAGAAAATGTGATGCTTGCTATTGGAAGACAATGTATATTTGTTGTTTCAAGCATACATATCAGATTTAAACACACAGCAGCAACAAAAAATAGATCATGTTGTTGCAGATAAGTGTGGGTTCCTTTCTGAAAACACTTCAGATATCTGCTTTGGATAATCTGCATAACCTGCTTATCAGGATGTTTACATGTGAACACTACAAAATGTGAAGAATTTCCATGAAAAAAAAAAAAAGGACAATCGGACCTTTGATTTGGAGGTATTCCTAAAATGTTTGAAGCAATTTCAAAAATGAGCCTGAATTTAGTTTGTCGTTCTGGCATCTGTAATTATATGCTTAATGATGTGGCGCAAACAGCATGAGTGTTTCTGCTGTTGCTGCGTAGCCTTGCTGTCTGCATTTTTAATGCTTTTAGATTAGACATCTTAACATTATCTTAACATAATCAAGGATAATGTTTGTTGATTTGACTGTGACAGTTTCCTAACCTTATGTAATGTTTATGATATTACAATATTGAATTTTTAAAAGTACTACATTTACTCATATATTACACTAAAGATGTTTTTCAATTTGTCCATCTTTATTTCATTCTAGACAAAACCCTTCAAAAGAGGTTTTCCCTTTTTAGTGAGAAAAGTTTAAGTTGATCGAATATCATCTCTTCACTTTCACTTTGTTTATTGACATTGCACTCTGACTTCTTAAGCTAACAACCCAAACACGTCTTTTCCATCAACTTTTGAATGGATCAAATGCCTAAACCAGATAAAGTTGTGTATTTAGCACTGAAATGGAGAAAAGTGTATGAAAAGCTTTAAATGTAGCCTAAAGAAAGTAAAATGCAGGTTGTTTCAGTCCTAGTTGAGTTACCAGGAAACTACCAGAAACTATTGACTAAGCACCAAGGCAGAACGATTTAATAAAATTGACTGAGTATGAGACGTGAACATGTTAGAAAAGGTACAAACAACCCAACAGCTAAAAATCGCAGACTGTACCGCTTTAACTTCAGAATCGCCTATGCAGCATCTTCAAATGTTTCACCAATGGAATTATTAACAATGAAGAATGATAAGAATTAACACCCTTTTACTGTAATGGTGTAAGTGTTTCAGTTCTTGTTTTTAGATGTTTCTTTTCAGAAATGAAATGAAACAAAGATTGCTCTACAGCGTTTGCACATGGCATTATGTATCTTACAGCAATAGATCCCTTGTGGAGTTCATGCATTTATAATATCATTAATTCTATAATAATAACTCATTAATTTCTCACACTAATGTGAACGTTGCTTGTGATCTCTCTCTCTCTCTCTCTCTCTCTCTCTCTTTTTCTCTCTCTTTCTCTTACACACACACAAACACACACACAGGAATGTGTGTGCAGAGTTTTCCTCAGCATCCTCTTGTGGAAAAAGCGTCGGTACACACTTGGTTCTTTTGAGCAGCATGGCTTTGTCCAAATCTACATCCTGCTGGACTATAACTCATGGCTGTGATAATATGTGCTGGTGATGTGTGTGTGTGTGGTTATTTAGTGCAGTAGAGTGCAGCTTGGGACAGAGCTGGGGTGGATGTGTAGAGCTGGATCAGATGAGAAGTTTGTACCGAGCTTCATGTTTCTGTGTTCTCACACACACTCCCGCCGCTCACGCTGAGACACAGGGCTGCTAGGAGGAGATGGTGAATGCACTGAACACAATGGACTGCTTATGCATCGTTAGTACTAAGGTTAAGGTAAGGCTAATGCGTCTCTACAAGTTTTTTGTTATTGTTGTTTACTCTCTTAAAGCTATTATCATGTTATAATGAAGACTTCTGGCATTGACTGGGCCCTATTTATTTATACAATCCCAGTTAAACAGGTAAAATACATTTTAATAATAAAAAATATATGCTAGTGTAGAAAAAAGGGAACTAAAGCCAGTGTATGCCAGTTAGCATTATGCAAATTACAAAATTCTAATTGGTTGCTGTATTAGCATATTTGATCTGTATTTGCATATAACATGTATTTTTAAATATTAAAAACACAAAGTTAATTCAATACTATAGGAATTAATTAACATGGTAAAAATTCATTCAGTGTTGAATTTTCTGTATGCTTTGAATCTTTTGTAGGCTTTATAATTAGATAGGTTAATGTAATTTTACCTTTATATTTTTTGCTGTTTGTTAGAATTCATTTGAAACCCAGTACCTATGGAGTTTTTTTTAATTCCTTTTTGATTTAATTCAATCAGAAATGAGAAGGTGTGTGATACAGCAAATCTAGAATGCTAATATGGAAAACTAACACTACAGATATGATTCTGTGTGAATACGAATGAACTACACCATGTGTAGTAGCAGAATATAGGTTACGATGAGATGAGGGTCCAACTTTCCTTTTCCAAGCCCAGGATCTAGAGTTACACGTTTGAGTTACTACCATTTTGCTCACCAGAGGCAGTACTGCTCAATCACTTTAACCAGACAGGTCAGAAGTTTGAAGTTTTTGTCCTAGTCATTTTCATGAGCTTCTAAGATGGATGGTTAGTAATTTAAGTAAGAATTAGAACAGTATGTCTTGAAAGTATTTGCTTTTGTTGATTTAGTGTAAAGTCAGCTAAAGGAACAGTTTTTGTTTTAAATGCATCACACATTTATCATTCATGAAAGTGACCAGACTGGAAAAAGTCCCTTTCCTAACTGAGTAACATCTCAGCAACTGTTTAGTGATTTATTGTAAGGGATATAAGTAAAGTACAAAGTGTGAGATGAATGATTCAATAGCCATATCCCTTTCAAGAACTTGTAGATGATTTATAATTCAGCAGTGCTCGAGCCTGCTTGTAAAGGAATCTCCGGTATCCATTAAGCAGGTGGAATTTGTAACAGAAATCATTTGGACTTGAGGGCGAGCATGAGCATGCCTGTGCCTCCTTCTTACATGCGCGTGAAATATGTAAAAGCTTGATTTTATATAATGTGCATCAGGCTTTGATGTGTTTGCTCCTTGGTGAGTGAGTCATACTTGTATATGGGGGAGAATGTACATCTGTGCAGTTCAGTAGAAGTGCATGTAATGCAGTGCTCCCTAGGGCACATACATACAAACTCACACTGTTTCTTTAAAGTCAGTTCACTTTGGCTCATATTTCATTCACTGATTGTCCTGTCCCATGCTGTATGACAACTGTGTTATCATTTCAACTTTAGTGTTTCATCAACTAGTGATGCGATTAACAGCATGTTACTGGTGCATAATTTGCTTGGTTAATTCCAGTAGTGAAGATGAAAGCTGAGATTTTGTAATAGATTGCATGGGATTTATTTATTTTTTTTTTGTATTTTTTCCTTATCCTTTTATAAATTACATTGTACAGTGTGACTTAACACCCCCTGCATTAGTTTGTCTTTACTGAGTGCTTTGGCCTTTTCACAGGAGTCTCTAAAATGTAAAAAACGTGGATGCCACTCTAAAATATTTTTTTCCAACAGACTCCAAAGCATGTAACCAGCAGCAACTGTAAGATATGACTGACAAATGTGTATTATCTTTTATACCACTGCACTGTTGAATTCTCAAATCAGGTTTGTCTGAAAGTGTTTAATTTTAATGCCTGCACCACTAGATTGTTCATCTGTCTATGCATCCGTCTGTCCATGTGTCCATCTGGGATTCTCATTAGCGGGAGATCTCATGAACAAGTGGTTTAGGATTTATATAGAATTATCACTGTAACCTATATATGAACTGATTTGAATTTAGAACTGATCCAAACAGAGTCAAGGTCACAGTGAGGTCAAATGTCAAACGTCCCATTCAGCCACAAAAGCATTAGTGACGTCAGGCCTGGGGTGCAGTCGGCATTTCAGTTTACTCAGAGGTGTTCAGTGGGGTTGAGGCTCTGTGCAGGCCATCTGAGTTCTTCCACTCCAACCTTGGCAAGCCATTGTCATGCTGGAACATGTTTGGGCCTCTTAGTTCCAGTGAAAGGAAATTGTAATGCTACAGTATCAGCCAGTTGGGATGACGCGTTTTTTTTCTGTTTCTGTTCAAAAACTATAGCTGTTGGTGGCGGAGGCATCCCCGTTGATGCCATTGGTGTTGAGTTCTACTTGTTTTGTTTTCTTGACTTCTCATGTTCCACTGAATCAGAGTCACATGATCAACGCCACCGATCAGGGAGATGGATGGAGAAATTTGACTATTTTTATTGCTGACCTATGATGCTAGTGCTGGGTGTCGGAGTGTAGTGAAAAAAAGACTAAAATATCATGTACACTCTTAATTTATATGTGGTTTGTTTGAATGTGACTTCCAATTTCAAAATAGTAGCACCCAAAAATCTGTTTTCTCACAGGAGATTTTCTCACAGCCCCATTTGTAAATCAAGTGACCCCACATGGGGCTGTGACCCCTAGCTTGGGAACCCGTGCTTTAAAAGTTTAGGTAGAACCCTATAATTCCCTACAAAATGGGTTTTGAAAAGCTTTGAACCCTTGAACCCTGTAGAGTTCTTTTTTCAAATAGCATACAAACCTCTAACAGAAGTCATAAATTTCTAACTTCATGCAGGGAGGGTAAAATTTCTAACTTCATGCAGGGAGAGTAAATCAGAGTAAAAGTTTCACTCTGATTTAAACTATAATAGGCTTAACATTTATCCCTTAATTGTCTTTGGAATGAAGGATGTATTTTTGACAGGTAGAAAATAGATGCTTTCTTTTTTTCTTAGTCCATGTCACTTGCCTTTGTTTTCTGTAAAATTCAGTGGAGTTGCTATGAGAGTGATCAGTAATGAAATATTCCTAGTCAGTGTTAATATTTTGTTGAGACAGGATTGAGACAGTCTCTGTGTTGTGTGGCGAGTAGCAGAGAATTGCATGGCGGACTCGGACAAGAAACACAATGTAAAGTATCACTTTTTTATGTTTTAATATGCTGCTATAAGTTAGTGGTATTGTAGGCTCTATATATGTATATGTTGGTGTAATTGAGTAAAGAATTTTATATCAACCCACTATATAATTATGTTCTTTAATATTCTGTGGCTAGTGCTTTTTGGGGGTTTTGCATGAAAGCAGATCACACACTGATGAATAAAAAGAAGTGAACATATTGTTTCTATGACAGTGCAATTAGAATGCAGGGATCAGACTGAATCTAAACCCGGAGTTATTTAGGTGAGTGACACTGTAAGGAGTCTGCAGGGATGCAGCTTGTCACTGTGTCTTTTCTCCTGCTGAATCTGAGGCTCTTTAGATGTTGCTGCTCTGATCAATGTGTCATGGTCTCTCTCAGCGTGCATTTTTGAACAGTATAGACTTTGAGCAGAACATGGAGCACAAGTCCACATTCCTTAACCCTGAGCTGATATTAAATCTTAATATTTATCACTGCTTACATTATTATCATGATGTTACTGCGGCTGAATTTTAAGAGTCAGAAATGACGATAACCTAATTTGACCACTATTCTTTATGGAATAATAAATATATTTTACAAAACTAATGTGGACTTTTTTAAAAACCATTTTATTCTTACCTATTCTATTCTGTTTTAACAGTCAGTCTGCTTAAACTTTGCTAGCTAACTGTGATGTCCTCTTACAGTGAATGTCACACTTTGTTGCAGTTGTTGGATATCTACGCACTGTGATGAAGCAGACATAAGCTTTATCAAGTCAGTTTGTAATCAGATTCCTGCTGTCAAAATATCGGTGATGTTCGCATGATGCCGCAGTCAGAATGGAGTCTTTAAATGCCATTTTCTCTTGTTTCACTTATAGAGTTAAAATACTGTAAGTATACTTATGGTTGAGACACGTGCAAAAGACATTAAATTAAAAAAGACATAAAGGCATATTTCCGACACGTTGCAGTTTTCTGCAGTACGTATAGTAGAAAATGTAAATATGTCCCGGGCTGCAGCACAAATGCACTCAAAGCAATAGTCGGACACTATGTTTTTTTTTTTTTTCTTTTTTCTTTTTACCCCATCTTTTTACCCCAGATGTATTCGCTCAGACAAGTAAAGGGAACACGAAAGGGAACCTTATAACTACCAGTTTAGCATTGTGCAAACTGCTTGTCTAAATATTCACATGGTTGCCTCAAGTTGTTAAATAACCTTAAACTGACTTGCTTGTCTGGTTCTGACCCATTATTCCCCAAGTTTTAAAATTAAAATTGCATGGTATAGCTAAAAACAGTACTAGCAATCACTTTCAAACTGGAATTACATCTCTGTAAAAAACCATCAGCATCAGATAGGAGATATGTATTTTTTTAGATTTGGTGCATTAAAAGTGATTGAGATGATTTAGATGGCACTTAGCTACATTAGTCTTGGAGCTCTTGTGCAAAACTAACGAAGCAAACTTGAGACACTTGGCATGGAGTAAGCAGAGAAATTGTGAAAATGTTACTTATTTAAAATCAAAGCAGTAAAGGAAATATTAGCTATGAGGCAGGAAGTAATAGTCAGATTATGCACCTTAGAAGACATTTGCTGTTATACTGCTTGCTGACAGGGACAGTTCTCAGGAGTACACAAATCCTGCCTAAATACTTGCCTACCTATACAGTTGCTTCCTAAGTAGATCCATAGTGACAATATTATTGTGTTATCCATGATAAGAATATTTTCCATCCTATACGTCACAGAATATATATTGTAGCATCAAATATCTACCTACTCAGTATGGTTCAGTTGATGTTGAGGGTATGTATCGGGTTCTGAGGTTATTTTCATGCAATAATATGTGCAATTCTGTTTTATATTTGACCAGTCATTTATATCCCCCAATGTCCTTATGTGGTTATATGTTGTGGTTCACTTTGCACATGCATATGTTAGAGCACAAGCGTGTAATGTGAAGTGACAGACACCAGTGATGTTAGTAAGAGTGTGTGTGTGTTCAGAGGAGGCAGAGAGAGTGGCGGTGTGCTAATCTTAAACTCCTTCTTCTCAATGAGTCATGGGCTTCTTGCTCCAATCTGTTCCTGTGTATGCATATTACTCACACTCTCTACACACATCTCTCTCACTCATTTACACACGCACAGGCACACAAACACACACACACACACACACAAACACACACACACAGTGGGGCTTTTTTTTTTTTTTTTTTTACATGCTCAGGGACGTGCTGCAAGAGCCAGGCAGGGATTGGACAGCGGGTGAGAGATGTAAGGAGAACATTCTGGTTTAATGAGAGCCCCAGCTGTCCTGTCTTGAGCTTCATGCTGTTGTTTTCTGATCACACTCTGATTTCCTTTTAAAGGCGAAAAGCTCATTTGCACAATCTTTATTACTCATGAAAATAAATGATTGAGAACCAGAAGATTTTCAGAATCATGTGTGAAAGTACAGTGCTTTGTTATGCAGTAGCAAAACAGATCCAATGACATGGTTCAGGATTATATTTTTATGATAACTGTCTAGTATTTTATTACAGTTTGCAATAATAGCATAATATTTTACTAAAATATTATTACACATTTACCAGTGTCTGCCTTGTTGGGAAGGATTTTCTCCCTGCAGATTGCATATACATATGTAAATGTATTCTTTTTCCAGAACGTCAGAAATCATAACAGAATGTTGCCTTAAAATTTGGCACGATAATTATTATTTTAGTAGAAGAGTGCAGATACTGCCCAATAATTCTCTGTACTTTAGCAGATGACTCACACACTGGAGGCCTTCTCTATACCACTGGATATGCACTTACCATCACATTCATAATGCCGGAAGTTTTTTCTTTTTTTATTTCGGGGGAAATATTCAGGCTTAGGAGTGCCTTTCTAGGTCATGGCCTCAATCAGATGATCTGGTGGAGTAAGAAGGTAAACTAGTCAGTCTGATTCCAGAATGAGTTAAGTTTGATGTTTATGAGTCTTGTAGTGTGTAGATGTTTGAGTCTTGTAGTGTGGTCAGAGATGTAACTGGATGACTGATACAGGTACTAGCCGATGACAGAGCTAGGGGGATAAAAGAGTTTGTGTCATGTTTCAGCAGGATTAAGCTGATTTCCTTGCATGGCTGATTGCCTGTATATTGCAATGAAATTATGCCTAATCATCTAGTGTGTATACTTGTATTGTATACATATTGTATCTTTTAGGAACAAACAAATTGTATAATGTATATCCATGTTATTATGTATGATCTTTGAATTAGGGATGAACTAGGGGTGGGTATTGGCCTGAATTGCTGGATCAGATAGGACATACTGACATGACATGATTTATGCTGTAATCTCGGGTGATGCTGACTGAGCCAACACAAATCTTACACTGAACATATGATGTAAAGCCTGTTGCAATCACGCCTCTGATTTTTCACTTCACTGGGCAGATGTTTGGTGAGATTTGCCTGAGATACTAAGAGGATGGACAAAAAGAAACAGTATTAGATATGAGCTGATACTCAGAGTCAAGACATCGGTACTGTGTCAACTTGGAAAAAGTGCAATCAGGGGATGCTTACTGTAAATGGCATTGGTAAGTCGATCTCATCCAGGGTGTATTCCCACTGCATGCCCAGTGTTCCCGTGATAGGCTTTCGATTCAACATAACCCTGACTAGGATAAAGTGCTTACTGAAAATGAGCGAGTGAGTAATAGGGCTGCAACAATGTGTTGTTTGTTAATGTTATGCAACAGTGTTGTTGAATTCTTGATTTTGATTGGTCAGATGGTGTTTAATTCATTTTCCATAACAGCACCTCTGACCGTGGTGATGGCTGCAGGGCAAATCACAGATTTATATTAATGCACTTGTTCTAATACATTATTGTTTCCATATTAATAACTAACTGACGCTTCACATAAACAGATATAAAGAGTGCGTAATTGGTTCCTGAGTCATGCACGAGAAAAGCGTTTGCTACCACCATCTGTGGTCAGAAGCCAAGAGAGCAAACTTGGCCTCTGGGTGGGAGGGATGGCAGTGTCTCTCTCCTCTGTCAATCACAGCAACGCTAGCCAATTGAATAGTGTGTAAGCTCATGTATGCGGAAGAGGGCAGATAGCACTTTCCTCTGAGTGTCTTATGCTGCCTTGTGATGCTGCATGAGCAGCATTTCAAAAAGTTGCAGTTGGCTGGCTTCGTGTGTCTCAGAAGAAGCATGTGTTGGCCTTCACTCTCCCTGGTAGCTAGCTGTCATATGATGGGGAGAGCCGGCTGGTGGATGGAAATTGCCTAAGAGCAAATTTGGGAGAAAATGTGTGTAAGGAATAAAAGAACAAGTGTGTGATCATTGATATGGTACATTTTTTTAAATTAGATGATTAGTTAGCATTGTTGGAAGAAGTCTCCAGTTTCAGTTTTTTTTTTTTTTTTAAACTTTGTAACAGTTAGCTGTAAAGATGTTCCTTAAAGTTTTCTGACAAGGAAAAGTCTTCAGGACAGAGGATTCTATGTAACATAACTTGCTATATTTTTGTCTCGTGAACTGATGTGACATTTGTGTGGGCCTACTAATTATGTTCAAATAAACACAAGTAACTAGTAAACTGTGCCACATTACATCTTGTACCTCTTTTTTTTTTTTTAAGACTCAATGTGTAGAGGAGAGCATTGACATATCACTCTAATACATGAGGTTTTGTATAGGTTGTAGAGTTGGAGATTTGTTTCATTTTAACTCAAAGGTCACCATATTCAGGGCCATGTCAACATTCTTTTTGTACAAAACTGACCATACTGGATCTTGTGTATCTCAGAGTGGACACAAACCTCTTCAATCCACAGGCTGAGACTCTTCACCAGTTGATCTAATGAGACACCTGTGGTCTCGCCCGAGGCGGAAGCCCATCCGAGTATATGTGACCCCACTGGCATGAGTGGAATTAATTACCTGTCCAAGTGTGAGTGTGCTGAGCCGGAACGTCTGCATGTTGTGTGCTCCAGGCCATTGTTCCTGTTCTATTTTAAGTCTCATGGCTGTCTTTGGCATAGTAGAAAAGAGCTCGCGCAAAGTTACCTAAAAACCAACTGCTGTGTTAAAGGAAGTGTGCCACATTGGGCTGCCAATCGGCAAAGTTGTGCCTGTTGTCTTATTTGTTTCTCAGCAGGTAGCAACGCTCTACATAAGCAACTGTCGTCTCCTCTCACAGTTTGCACTGGGGTGTAGATAGAGAGCAATCTCTTTATTAGTAGGGGAGCAGAGGAAAGCTGCTTTCTGTGTGTCAGTGCTCTGTGTTTAATCAGGTCACAACCAAAACATTCCCACCCTTTAAAGGACACACTCCCATCCAGATGCTTCCTCTGTACCAGTGGATCATGCTGATGGTCATCCTGCTCATCAGCCACCTTAAAGATGGACAGTTGTAATGATAAATATCCATTAGTGAGAACGAGTTTTATTTCATTACTAACGTAATATAATTTTTGCCAGATTCTCCTACCAAGGTGGACCAGTAATAAATTAAGTTATTTGTGCGTGGTGAGCACCAGTATGCTGCTCAGTCGATTAATTGGTAAAATCAGTTGATTAATTTGGTAAAAACCCAAAGTATCATAGATAGTTATTAATACAGGCTAATAAAAATGAGAGACTACTTGAATCTTCAGGGATGAGATTATTAATAACCTCTTGAATGTAGCACCTTATGCTTGCACCTCAACAAAACAATGCTACGGCTAATAATTTGGCTGTGAGCTGTGGTTTTCTCTTGTGGGGTACATAAAAACATTTATTTTTACTCACCATACTATTAGAATAGTTGCATGACAATTTGCAGTGCACCGTTCTGTATTAGGGTGACACTGTGGCACAGCGGTTAGCGTTGCTACTTCACACCTCCAGGATCCCCCAGTTTGATCTTGAGCTCAGGTTGCTCTCTCTGTGGAATTTTGCACTTGGCTTTCTTCCTGGCTCTCTGGTTTCCTTCCGCTTCCCAACAACATACCATTAGGTGGATTGGATATGATAAATTGTCCCTAGGTGTGAATGAGTGTGTGAATGTGTGATGGACTGGCGTCCCATCCAGGGTGTGTTTCTGCCTTCCTGGGATAGGCTCTGAACTCCAACCAGAATAAAGTGGTTACAGAAGACAGGGATGTAGCACCAAATTTTGGGTGCAGTGTGTTATTACAGTGACTGCAAATGCAATAGTTAGCTAGTTAGCTGGTTTAAGTTAGCATAACATATTCACAATAAGTGAATGTATTGTAGATATGTGTTCCAGTATCATGGCATGATAACATTTGTATCATTGAGTGAAGCCACTGCATTTTTTGGCAATTTTAAAAAATGGACAAACCTATTTTGCCATAGAGTGGACTTTTAGAAAATGGAAAATAAACCCTTTAAGTGATTTTGGAGATAAGGGCACGCACAGAAATAAGCGAATATCTATACAGCAAGAGTTTGCAGTTAAATAAGCAAATGAAAAAATTCTATGTAAATTTCATGCTAGTCCCATCATTTAGACCTGCAATGTCCAACACCAACACTTGGTTTGTTGCTGTACTGACCGATTTAAACTTGATGTCTGCTCACTTTGTCATGGTTTCGCATAATTGCCAGGAGCTAAATGTGTGCTGTGTTTGCTCAGGGCGGATGCAGGCTGACTGTCACCAGATCCCAGTTTGTTCTGCAGTCGAACTCTGAAGGAGCCAAGTGGCATTCTCTGATGCTCTGGGCCAAGCTCTCTCTCTCTCTCTCTCTCTCTCTCATATGTGTGTGTGTATATATATATATATATATATATATATATATATATATATATATATATATATACACACACACACACACATACAAATGCTATTTATGTATGTGTCAACTATTTTATAGTCTGTGAAACTCATCAGGTGGACCCAGTTGTCGTCATGTGTCTTGGGCACGGAAGTGGATGTCATCAGTAGTAGGTGTTAATCTAATAAAATACGAACAGCTGGGACTGAAATACTGCCTTATCTCAATATAGGCCACTCTCTTTCCGCTTCAACAGCGGAAACACTGGCTCAGTGTCTCTTATGGCACATTTATGTGATTCAGAAGTTGTGTGCTAATCAGAAGAAAAGTTCTGTGCTAATCGGTGAGAAAAAAGCATGTTCAGTTCAGAATGTTGGTGCAGCCTACAATTGAGTCTAAGACTGGGTCTGCAATTTGCCAGGTGTTATCATATGTTTAACAAGCTTGGAAAGTTGGATTATTTTCTGCATAGATTCTTATAACATTTGAAATAACATGTTGTCCACCCATCTTCTATTTTTGCAGTGATAAACAAAGGTACTGCTGTCTTCTGTTTAATTTAGTGTGGGGTGGATTTGGCCAGTCTGCTACTGGTAGACACTTTTATTCAAGAAAACAATATACTGTTCAAGTGCAACCCAGTGTTTTAGGTATTTTTTACAATGAATGATGTGTTTAGAAACTTAGAACTTGACCTCTGTAATAAATTAATTGTAGTCTAAACATTCTGTGCATCAATGAATGCCTGTTGCATTTGTGCTTATGAGGTTCACTGACAGTGCTTTGAATGCACTTAACCCACTGGCTTGAGTTGGTTTTATTGTTATTTCATGAACAATTACTACAGTGTACTTTAAAATAAAAGTTAATTTATATTTATATTCAAGTACATCACAGTTAATTACAGATGACACTACAGCTGAAACAGGTTGTTGCAATTTATTGCTTTAAATATTTCTTTACGCAAAATGAAAACCTGCTCGAAGAAACATGTTTAAAACTGTAAGGAGCTTGGGTGAGTTTGATTAGTGTTTTAACAGCCTGTGTAAACTATTTTGCTTGTGAATATTGGCTGTTTCACTTGCATGTGTAACATTTTGTATACTGTATTTGCATGAAATTACTTTCTTTTAATTGCTGTATATTTGGTGGACAACATGGCTCTGCCTACTCCCATTGTGCTGTTAAGAATCATAAAACTGATAACTTGTTTGCATTTGGGCAGTGGATGAAAATAGGTGAAAGTCTGCACAATATAAATGGAAGGTGGGCAGTTGAAGGTGTGTCATTTTTTTAGATTCTGTGTGATTTGTTAAGCGATTTCGGCTGTGGTAAAGGCGCTATGCAAATAAAATGTACTATTATTAATTATTATTTCTATCCATGACACCTCTGAATGCCAGGAGCATGCATAGTGACTGAATATAATTATTACTAAAGTGATTTGTTTAGAGTATGCAGTGTGCACTCTAACATGTTTGGTACACTTTTCTGGCCACTACCTTCAGAATGTTGAAGGCAAGAATCTGATTGGCTCTCTGCACTCATGTGCAGAGCTTTTGAACTTTTGACTAGTAAGACAAAATGAGCTTTTTGGAACAAGATATAGTCACTGGATTGAAAAAGAATTTTCTCTTTAAAAGTTATTCAAGAGTTTTGTTTTTGTTTGCTGTTAGTAGTGAGTTAATGAGACAATCTTGCATGACTATGGCAAAAAGTCTGTGGTTGGCCGTCTGCCGTCAGTCAAATGGCGTCTTTCTGTGAAAATTTAACTTTATATTTTAGTCTCAGACTGAATGTAGGGACTATCCCTGGAAGTTTGATGAGCTTTTACTGATCTACAGTACAACTGACTTCCGCTCTCCATCCTCCCTTAGGAATAAAATCACCAAATTTATTCTTTCATTTGAGTTTGGGCTCAATTTGTGATCATTTTAAAGCAGGTTCAAATGGCTATTTATTGAGATTTAATGCTGCCATCTACTGTACTGAGAGGAAAACTGGAGCAGAGAGAGCACAGGCTTCTTTCCAAATAAAACATTAAGGTCTTCATGTCGTCCTAGATGACCTGTGATTGCCCTCTTAGCCCAACAAACATCATATGATAAATCACAACATATGAGAATACTCATCACTCAGAGGCGTAATCTCAGTGACACTGCACTTCACAAATTCTCTGCTGAATAAGCATTAAAGGTGAGTTGAAATCTATGAGACTTAAAACAGGGCTGTCCAGTCTTATCCGGAAAGGGCCAGTGTGGGTGCAGGTTTTCATTCCAATCAAACAAAAACCTGATTGCATCTGTTTAATTAGCTGATCTTGGCTTTCGGTGTGGCTTCTGCTTGGTTGGAATGAAAACCTGCACCCACACCCACCCTTTATGGATAAGACTGGACACCCCTGAATTAAAATAAGGTCCTCTTGACAGCAATTGCTGATATTCATCACATAACATCTTAACTGCTCAACTCACAATTTTTGTCCTTGTTCTCAATAATCTGAATGTTTGGGTTCTAAGATGAATAGAAAGGCTGCTCTTACACCAGAGAAATGAATCTTGTTCAAAATTAAAATGCAGTGTTTGAATTATTTAACTTTATTTTTTCATTTGGTTTATTTTCTGATTACACTGGTATTAAGATTTTAGTGGTATTCCATAGCTATCTGCTCAGAAAGTGTCTTTCAGCCTCCATCTGGATGCTTTTCTTTTTTCTTTCTTTTTTTTTCCTTAATTTCAGTACTTTTCTAATTTCCTCCAGTTGAAAGCCTGTCATTTGAGTTTGTTATTTACCTAATGTCCTTAGATATACAAACCGTATTATTTAGATATACTTAGGTAAACCACATATATTGTGGACATATGTTATGTCATCTAGGATGCCTGTTCTCCATATTCTCAGTGTTGTCCTCTGGTTTATATGCAGGTATCAAGTGCACTTCAGTGTAATCAAAGCTGGGAATTCGTAGTCTAATTCCAGAGCCCATTTAAGAAAAAGACCTTGTCCAGTTATCTTGTTTTTTTTTTTTCTTTCCAAATTGACAGAATACTGGCAGCATGTGTGACTTGCAGTTTTACCACAAGGTGGCGCACATACTACAGATAACCAAATGCAAACAAACGAGGCGAACAGCGGAGCCTATTCTGACCATGTTACTGTTGGTAATTTTGCCATCAACTACCACAAACAAACTTTAGATGATTTTTGTGTAATAGCATAATTTCTTAATAATTTAATTCTTAATAATTTAATGCATATTACAAATTGGCCTTCTTGACCTTTTCACTTACTTCGTCACCTATGGGTGACAAAAACTGAATGGACAGAATCTACAGCCCACGGTTTATAATGCAATTCTTTGTTCATTTATTTATTTATAATTCTTCGGTCTCTGCCATTCTCCATAGTTAACAACATCCAAAGACAGCACAGAATTAAAGCAACTGAACACATACAGCTACTAGAAACAGCCTTTGTTGTAGTTGTCCATCATTTTTGAATAAGACTGAGCAAGATTTTAGTTCCCTTTTTATCCTGCTAGCTTGTTTTTTGGTTAGTTGTAGAAGCAGAATTTGGTAAATCATTTCACAGTACACAAAAATTAAACCCGCAACATTTTTCCTGACAAGAATTTTCCACCATCTTTTGTTGAAACAATTTACGTATTGATGAAAAGTTTATCCGTGAAAGATGAGCGCTACAGTTTTTAAAATCACACCAGTATACTTACCATTGAAGCTATAGTGTGTAGGATTTTTTTGGTTTAAAAAAAAAAAAAAAAACAAGGTTATTGAGTCAGGGGTTAAATAATACTATATAATATGAAGTTCCTGAGCTGCTGTAAGGAGCCCTGACAATCCTGTGATTGTAATTCATAGCCCTGTGTCAGAGGTGTCGGGTCAGATTTTGTGGGACATTCGTACACAGATTTGTCAAACATCACACCCAAAGTTAAGGTAAGAAAGAAGTCTACAGTGTGACGACATTGGTACATGTGGAATATATAACAACAAATCAATCAGTGTCCGCTGAGATTCACCATCTTTTAGTAATAAAGCAGCTTGCCTTTGTGTATATGAGCTTTAGTGTGTTTCTCACTTTGACCACTGAGGGGAGTTCCTCTCCTTACTCATCAAAAGCACCCCCCAGGAGGTTCTCAGTGCATTGTGGGTAAAGCGAGTGTCCCATGTTTAGCTCTAATCACAGAGCTGTCAGAGTGGCCTGTCCCAGAGAGCAACAGTGTGTCTGTGTCAAGATGCAGCATCCTTGATTGCTGAAAGAAAATCAAGTCAGAAAGGCAAGTCAGAGCCATCCGTGTGGTGAGAGTGTCATATAGACACACACAGACACAGACACAGACAAAATTTTTCTTTGAGATTCTTCCCATAGGCAGAGAAAGGCTCAGAAAAAAGCTCTGTGAATCTTCATGTTTAAGCATGGATCACAGTGTAGAATAAGAGTGGTGTGTTTATAAAGCAATACAATGATTAGTAAAAGTATTATTTAAGTTTTTAATTGGGCTATGTATTTTTTTTTTTTTAAACAAGCAGGCTAAACTGAGAGAAGCTGTTACTTCTATACTGATTTGGTAAAACTGCTGAAAGCTAAGAGCTAGTCGATTATGTGAGATGTAACTGTCACTGCAGTATTGTATGTGATTTAATATTGTGTTGTCCAGTTATCATAATAGGAATTTTTTTTTTTATACCATTCTGATCCTAATACAGGAGCCCTTACTAGGCTTTCACTTGAATAGTTGTAGCTATAAATGGGGAAAAAAAACAACCTTGGTTCGTGTTAATGTCTGCATATCTCTAAATAAGGCAATAATAGTATAAGCGGTATACAGTACAGTATATTGTTTTTAATCAGCATTGCAGTGTTGAACTTTGCATAAGCAACCAATGGTTTATTCTGCTCAGTGAGCATTCTGTCCAATCCCAGAAGTTCCAGATTAGTTTCCTAATGGAAAATGGGTTCTCTTTAAAATCATGTTAAAGGTATGTTAAAATGAATGCAAGTTGATCTTTAATGGTGACACCTCACAGGTATGCTGTTTCAGTATATTGCAAGGCACATCATTATTGTAACTTTTGTCAATATTGCACAGTCATGGAGCGGACGTTCCTAACCTTTTACAACTCGTAGCTCACAGGACTACAGGAACTCACTGAACTGATAAAAATGCTGTTGACACAATAATCAAGGTGGGTAAACAGCTAAAAATAGGCATACACCACTCCAGTGTGGCCTAGAATCCTGTCTCTGCTTGCTCCTGCAGTTGTCAATTTTTAACATAACTGCTTGTGATGTATTCTACTGAACTCGGTTGATTTTATTTTAAATAAACAATTATAAACAAATTAGTCATTTATACAAAAGTGTGACACTAACAGGATATAGCAGTTATTAATGATGACAAACATGGCCTTTTGTTGTCCTCCTAGCTGACCACTCGCTCCACCTGCATAAAAGTAAAAAAAAATACTTCCTTTTTTTTTTTTTTGGGCCCCATGGGATCCCAGTCCTGATCTGATCCCAGTCTTCTCCAGAAGAAGAAATGTCAGCTCTTCAGAAACCAGGGCGAATAATGTTATACATGACATAGAACCCTCAATACAAGTTGCTTTACTGACTTGAACAATTCTTGCAGAAAGTACAGTAACAGTTATTAAATAATATTTTTTAAAATTAGATTTTGGTGCAAAATCACTGCTATAGAGGATGTATATGCAGAAATTCCACCATCTCTGCGTGTGAGCAGGCCTACCTGTGACTAAAATGCCCTAAGCAGCAGGATGAACTGTCAATCTTAATGAGAGCCTGAAAGGCCTCCGAATCCCTCCAGACACACAGTCAAGTGCTAATCTGGTGGAAGCTAAACACGTTCACTCAGCCATGGACCGACTATATAGCAGATTATATTTGTTTCTGAGTATACAGAGCAGCTTTAATCTGTGCAGCAGAGGACTCTGCATATTATTTAGGCTAAATTCACAGAAACTAGGTTTTTCCAGCTCTAAAAAGGCATAGCATGCAGCAGAGCAGTTGGGACGTTCTGCCCTTGCAAATTGTTTTCAGATTGCTTTCTAATGCTAAATCCTCCCCATAGAGCTTCATGCTGTTGTGAAGCCTTTTTTTGCTCTCTGCTAGCAGATGGTCTACCCTTGAGGTTAATAACCAGACCAGTGGATTGTTACAAATGGTTTCCAGTGTTACATTGCAATTTTTTTCCAGATCTGTTTTTTCCTGAAGCTTCTATGCCACTTTAGTATATTTTGCATTGTTCTCTGTGTGTGCTGGTACGTATATTATTGAATTAAGCCACTGAAAAGTGTACCACCTGTTATTTCTCTCTCCCTCTCTCTCTTTCTGTCTTTCTGTATGGTTTCCAGTGTTACATTGCAATTTTTTTCCCAGACCTGTTTTTTTCCTGAAGCTTCTATGCCACTTTAGTATATTTTGCATTGTTCTCTGTGTGTGCTGGTACGTATATTATTGAATTAAGCCACTGAAAAGTACCGTCTGTTATTTCTTTCTCCGTCTCTTTCTTTCTGTCTCTGTGTATACTTATATATAATTGATCAAGTAAATATACATATATGTCTGCATCCTAACTGCTGCTTCCTGCTCGTCACTGATATCACTAGTGTTCTCCAGCCTTCAGCCATCCTGACCAAAGCAGAATGGTAGTGGCAGTGACCTTTAATGTTTTGGATAAAGGTCTTAGATAGGTAGAGGTTGCGTGTAATATTGGTTCTTGTACAGAATGTATATACAATACTGTTCAATTTAACTTACTTCTGTTTTATTTGTTACGTGCTTCTAACAGTAGATATTTTTGCAAAGCAGCTTTAGAGAAAACTGTATGTAGCGTTAATGAGCAAAGCGGAGGCGACAGTGGCAAAGAAAAACTCCCTGAGATGATATGAGTAAGAAACCTCGAGAGGAACCAGACTCAAAAGGGAAGATGACACCGGATAGTGGGATTATATTTAATCATTAAAATGTACATTTGAAGAAGAGTAAAGGCAAACAGTATTAAGTGTGATGAAAAGATGTTCAGCATGAGTATATTGTGAATAAGAGTCCTGGGAAAAGCGTTGTACAGACTTTATGATTACAGCAGAAGTACAACAATACTACAATTTTGCCAGTAGCTAATACTAATTACCATGTTGACGACGTTACTGTATGCCATTGTATTCCAGCAAATGTCATTTACAGTGTATATCAAAAATATCTTTTACTCAGATTAATAGAGTTACACCTAAAACTGGGACACAGTGACTCCCAGCATTTACTGGTTCAGGTGAAGTGGGAAAAACCTGCCCACTTCAAGCACTTCACATCACAGCAGCTCTATCTTTATGTTAGACTGTATTCAGTTGGGTGACAGTACACATTATTCAATTCAATTCAATTTCAATTCAATTCAATTTTATTTGTATAGCGCTTTTAACAATGGACATTGTCACAAAGCAGCTTTACAGAAATAAATGGATTCACAAAAATATATTGTAAATATTTAAATTTATCACTGTGAATTTATCCCTAATGAGCAAGCAAGCACACATTATTCTGATCATGGTTTGAAGGTGTTTACAAAATGGAAGTAGCATTGAAGTAGGAATTGAAATAGAATTTAACATTTGATGTTCTTTAGTTGAGCAAGTCTGATATGTCAGACAGCAGTGCTTTTTATCTTGTGGAAGATGCTCAGTCTCAAGGCTGTAGTAATTCAGCACAGTCACGTGGTTGCAAATCTGTAGGAATTCACATGGGTCAGTTCATATGAAATATTAAAATTAGTAGTTAGCATTCTGAGCCTCACTCAGAAAACACTCAGATTTATAAATTCTTTATGAGTTTTTGTTGCAGTTCTCTACATTGGAGATGTTTGGATTATGTTGTAGTTATTGGGGTTATGAGGTCATTTTATTTATAAGAACTTTTGTAGATGCGTGCTATCCAGTGGGTGGCACAGTGGCTACCTCCTAGCTCCAGGGTCCCCAGTTTGATCCTGAGCTTAGATTAATGTGGTGTTTTATACGTTCTTCCCGTGTCTGCATGGGTTTTGTCTGGGCTCTCCAGTTCCTTCTCACCTCTCAAAATGATTTATGGCATAGTGGCATCTGTAAAGCGCCATAGTTGTGAATGAGTGTGTGTGTCCCTGGCTCACGCCCAGTGTTGCTTCGAATTCACCGGCACTCAATGAATGAAATTTGTATTACTCTCAATTGAATATTTATTAGTGTAATGATGGCAGACGCTGTGTAGTGATAGACTGGTTTGTTTTAAACTGGGAAAGTTTATATGTTGGCATAATCTGTGCAGGGATAAATTAAACATAATCAACTATCAAAGGTTTTGTTGTCCAATATATATAATGGGACTTTATGGAGTCTCTCACTGTGTTTTATTTCCTTGAGGAATTTTCTTACTGTTTTCTTTATTAATTGCTTCTTACAGATGTAGTTTAAAAAATAATCTCATGCTATCAGAAAAGACCCAATTATAAAATTGCAGAAGCAAACCAAGAGCAAATTAAAAAAAAAAAAAAAACAACAAATGGAAATATCAGTCCCACGAGAGATTTCAGTTGATGTGCTCTTCCTTTTTGTCTCACATGTCGCTGAGTCTGTGAATTTCTAATGCCATCATGAGCATTCAGCACTTTATGATCTAGATAAAGTCACTGCATGCTCCTTCAGCTGCTCCTCAGAGTGATTAGCATCTGCCTGCACACACACACACACACACACACACACACACACACACACACACAGGATAATTCATTGTTCAGTATAGAAAGTGCTGAGCACAAGGCCGCACAAAAATGTTGCAACAGTGAACAACAGCAAGGTTTATGGATGTTGTTTCATAAAGTACAACATGTTCTTGCTTAAACTTTTACAGAATTAGTACACCAGATATATGGGCCATGTTTCAGCAACTATATGTAACTATCAGTTACACTGAATTATTTTGAACTGTGTCCTGAGAAATATTGTGTTGTAAAACACATATATCAGTTTGGCGTTATTCATACTGATGTGTTTTAATTCTGTTCTTAACAGCTTATTTCTCAGGTGTCTGTCAAGTCAGAAAGTCTGACTTGACATATACACAGCCATTTTCTTCTGTTTACAGAGGAAAATGGCTGTGTATATGTCAAGTCAGACTTTCTGCAATATTTCCACAACAGCAGCTCACTGATACTGGCTGGAGATCATGGCCAGGATCTCAATGAGTGGAAAGTACTATTATTTAGAGGAGAAAAAAAAGCATCACCCACTTGCCCAAAGGGCTTGTGGGTACTCTTAAGAGGCAGCGCTGTTAGTTCACATGAAGCAACTTCCTCATTCTCAAAATAATCCTGTGATTATTAGTTCTCGCTTGAGGCCCACTCCTGATGTCCACATTTCACAATCATTATTCTGCTACACTTGGGCCTGAGAAGTGAAAAAAGTGTAAGCGTTCCATTCATTCCAACACATTTCATGACCTTCATATTATATGGTTCTATCTCCTTTTCATTCTTAACCCAGATAGAGCTTTATAATGCTACAGTGAGGTCATGATTTGTTTACATGTTTACACAGAAAAGACACTTAATCTTAGGCTGCATTCGACTAAAACTCGTAACTCGGAATTAAAAGCCCAACTAGGAAACGCCCCCTCAACTCAGAATTCCTTCTCAGAAACTCAGGATGGTCTCCTCAACCATAAGTTCAGCAAGTGACATCAAATCAACATGGAAGCTCACAGCATCAACAGTAAACAAAGTAGGACTTAGTAGTTTTAAACGAGTTACGCTGTTTTTGTAAGTACTTGCTTTAGATCAGTCGACATATAGATATATTAACTTGTTACATCTGTAATATTGACTATGCAGTTTGCTATTTTGAGAAGGAAAATATACATCACTCATCACAGTTAGCTGGCCAGATTGGTGCTAACAAAATACGAACAAGGACGTGTCCATGTTATTTTAGAAAAGGACGTCATTCTGAGTTCTGACTTCCACTTCCTCATTATTGTGTGTCAGGAAACCCAGTTAGCAAGCAGGTAAGAAATTTTCCACTTTCTGTCAAGAGGAAAAATATTACAGCAAAATATTGAAAAAATATGGTGCTAAATAAGTTATCAGTTTGAATAATAGCGTTATCCACA
Source organism: Pangasianodon hypophthalmus (assembly GCF_027358585.1). NCBI lineage: Eukaryota > Metazoa > Chordata > Actinopteri > Siluriformes > Pangasiidae > Pangasianodon > Pangasianodon hypophthalmus. The sequence continues at coordinate 20,482,048 of NC_069711.1, forward strand.
TCAGTCTCTTTCTCCTCACCTGACGTAAATGCCACTTGCACCATTGTTCACATTGTTCTTTTTTTTTTTTTTTTAAATGACTTTTTATTAGGTTATTTACCCAACATAATCTTTGCAGTCAGGTAGCCAAGGCAAGGTTGAAAAGTAGCCTAAATAAAAACATTTCAACTGATTTTTCATCTCTTTTTTTTTTCCCTGAAATTCAGCCAGTCACATTTGACCTTTGTTTTTCCCAGGCCACCACACATATACAAGGACAGTAAAACTGTATCTATAGGGCTTGATGTGTTGGTTATTCTGCTTGGTGTTTGTGTTATTTTTTGCTACTTCTTGCATAATACATCCAAATTATTACATCTCAGTTCATTAAAAGAAGGTCTTCATCTGTGCTGCTTGTACACAAACATAAGCGAATGTTGAGGATAAGATTTTTTTCAGTGAAACTTGGTCCATCAGCAGATTTGGCTGTTAAAGCTCATTCTGTTCTCTTCACCTCTGTACATTGTGCTACAGAGCTTACAGTCCCTGAGTCTCCTGAGACTGCAGATTGCTGAAGGCACACTATTGCTCCTATAAATAATAAATTAATGCTGTCACCTTTTGCACTGATTCCACAGAGGTTTAAATGCCTTTCGCTGTCTCGTCTGCTGCTTTCCTTACATCAGCAGTCAGGTGGATTTATTAGCCTATGCCAGAGGTCAAAGCCAAACTTTTCAAGCATTCAACTAATATCTGTAATGTCCTCTTTTCTTTTGAATCCTTGAAATTAAAGCGGGTAAATAGTCATACCCTGCGCCTCAACCAGGAATACTCCACTTTTCCTCTTGGGCTGTCCAATCAAAAACTCCTCACTTCAGAAACTGTTTAAATTCTCTCTGTTAAGCCCCATGATGCATCATATTGCCCCTCCTCTTTCTTCTCTCTCTGCCTCTGTATTTTTCTGCCTGTGCCTTGTTTGGACAGTCAGTGGCAGGAGAGTGGCGATTCTCCCCATCTCTCAGCTGAGAGTAAAGCATGGCAGAGGCTGATCTTCGCATTCTGCGCTGAAGTGGATCATCCCACTCAGCCTCGCCTCTAATCCTTCTTCTCCCCCCCTCTTTCCATCATCAGCCCTCCCAGTGCAGGGCTCTCCACAGGCAGCATGGCTGCTCCGGAGCTCCCCGCTCAGCCACTCTCTCCTCGAGTCCACTGAGCGCACGGAGGCTGGCGCGCACTGAGCCGAGAGATGAGGGTGCGTGCCAGGATCAGTCAGCGGGCAGCGTGTGAGGAAGTACACGCTAGGGACCTTTTCGATCGCTGACCGATCGAAGTAGCCCGGGCGCGGAGAGCATGTCTCCCAGCATCAAGAACTTGGATTGCGTTTCGCCAATGTTGTGCCACTGCAAAGTAGCATGCACCAACAGCACCATCTCGCTCATGTTCGGATGCAAGGTAGGGAGAAAAAGCAGTGTTTTTTTTTTTTCTGAAGCTGAGCATCAGCACTGTTAATAAATCTGTCATAAAGCAGGCTTAGTTAATTCCTTTCCTTCCTGAAGTTAGACTTGGTAATTATTCTGTCATACTCAGGCTCATTGAGGTGATGGAATAAATCTTTCCAGCGTTTGAAATGAACACATTCAGATTATTCTCAGTAGTGTTTAATATCTTAGTATAAGAGTAAACTCCAGCACTGAAGCTCTGCCTCCATGTTTCTAACATCCTTATGGCAAAATGCAAAGCTTCAGATGATTTCTGACAGATGTGACAGCCCGTAGCGCTGTTCTCTTTCCATCAGCTGTGCCCGAGGCACTCTGCAACACTTGATGCCTAGAGTAAACCATGCATATATGTGTGTGTTTCTTTCCTTCAACTGTTGCTCTGGGACAGAAGTCATGCTTGTTTGGTGAAAAAATCCTGTTGATTGTTGTCCTCTCATGCAGCCATGTTTGCCAGAAGTCATGTGTTAAATGTCATGTGCGAACATGACATTAGTAGGACTTTTAAAAGTATCTGTGTCGTCTTTGTTGTAGTCTCCCTAGCTAGTTCAAAAGAGGAGGGCAAGTTACTGTAGTTACATAACTGCCTAGTCCTCTGGGTATCCCAGCCTGTGTCTGAATTATTTCTTTGCACAAATTGGATGTGGAGATAGTTGTCTTGCTTTTTATCAGCGCTGTCAGACATTCCAGACTTCATTCTGCCTGTTTTTGTGAAGATCTGCAGACATTATTATACGTGAATTGCTCTTGTGGAGCATGGCTACTGCAGACTGCTGTTTGTCTTAAATTTCTGTGGATTAAATTGAGAAAGAAATCTCAAGATAGATGTAAATAAATTTAAATTAATCTGAGGCAAAGGACACAGAATTCCAAGGTATTCTGAATCATGAGAGTTTGCTTAAAATGTCAGTATCCCAAGCCTGCGTGTGACAGTTTTTCTATTTGTTATCTACGATATTGCTTTATAGAACTGCTGTAGCTTTCTATATATTTGGATCTCATGAACTAAGCAGGTGCTTCCTTGATATTAAATAAGATACAGCCAATGTGCTGTAATGACCATCAGGAAATGTTAACCTTTCAGCATGAGCTCATCATGAAGTATATCATGTTTCATCCTCGCACAATGTAAGGACATGGAAGTGATCTATAAGATATGCTGTAAAGTTTCTGAATGTGTGTGTGTACACTCACCAGCCACTTTTATAGGAACACCTGTACACCTGCTCATTTGTGTAATTAGCCAATCTCAGAACAAACAACACATCCAGTTTTGTTGAACTCGTGCTCTCTGTAGCCTCAGACTCCTGTTCTTGGCTAAAAGGAATGGAACCCAGAGTGGTTCTCTGCTATTGAAACCTATCAACCTTTGATTTGTTTTGCTTCCTGAGATGCTTTTCTGCTCACCACGGTTGTATAGAGTGGTTATTTTGTTTTACCATTGCCAGCTTGAACCAGTTTGACCATTCTCATCTGACCTGTTTTTCGGACCATTCTGTGTCAAGTCTAGAGACTGTTGTACATGAAAATCCTAGGAGAGCAGCGGTTTCTAAAATACTCAAACCAGCCTGTCTGTCACCAGCAGCCATGCCACAGTCAAAGTCACTGAGATCACATTTGTCTTCCATTCAGATGTTTGATATGAACATTAACTGAAGCTCTTGACCAGCATCTGCATGTTTTTATGCATAGTGCTGCCAAATCAATGGCTGATTAGTGGATAACTGCACAAATGATCACGTATACAGGTGTTCCTATTAAAGTGGCCAGTGAGTGTACATATTAAAACAAATATCTATGTCATTTCTGTCATTTCTTCTGCTATAGTACTAGCCTAAAGGCAGGTTGTTAGTTGTTGTGCTGTCTTATGGTTTGTGGTTTATTAGTGTGTATCGGACAACAGAGAGTGAGTGTTAGTGTATGAGCCAAAGTTACAGTCCTCCAGCTGAGTGTCTATAGAAGAGTAAAAGTGTCTGTAGAAGAATGTGAGTGTCTGTAGAAGAGTGTGAGTGTCTATAGAAGCATAAAAGTGTCTGTAGAAGAATGTGAGTGTCTGTAGAAGAGTGTGAGTGTCTACAGAAGCATAAAAGTGTCTGTAGAAGATCTCCAGAAAAAAGCAGGGGTGTTGGACAATTTGTAAATTCATTAGCTCGCCCACTGGGTAAGTGGAAGCCCCAGTGTGCTGTCAAATCCAGTTTTTTGATTTCAGGAAAACTTACTAGGTAAAATTAGTGGCTAAAATAATGTAATAAAGAAGAGCTAATTAGCTAGCTAAGTGCATTAATACAGACTAAGAGAAACAGAGGGCTTGTATGACAGCTTAGTGCTAGACTTTATTTTGCTCGGCTTTGTCAGTGTTTCAACATACCTGCGTTTTCCTGATTCTAAAAAGACTGTATGTCATCCATATAACTATATGTTTATATTTAAACCTAACACTTTTGGGTTGGGAAAGTTAATAAGGATTTTTCTGCTTGTTAACCCTGCTTGACTGTCAGGCAACTATGAGTAAAACTAATAACCCAGCCATGAAATCTGCTTGTTCTGGTCTACATCCTTGATTTGCCCATCCTAGAGACAGTGAGTGAAGTCTAATTTCAGGGTTCCTGAAATCTTCCTGTGATGATTATTGTTCATCACACAGCTATTCTAACCAGATACATTTTAACTCACATTTTTTTATATTTTCTCTCTGTCAGTGGGTTTTCAGGCGAATCTCATTCATCTCAGAGCTGCACTGATTTAGTTCAGACATGCTGCTATGTCAAGGAGCACTAGTATTTCTTGCCCAGTGCTTGGAAGTGTAACAGATGAGGAAACTTGTCATTTTAAGTCCAATTCATCATCTAACGATGTAAAATCCGAACCAGTTTCTATTGTTTTGCTTCATATAGGTGTTTCTTTTTCTAAGCCTTTAACGTATTCATTGCCTGGACTGGAGTAAACCGATGTTGCTGATTATTTACATTACATCACACACACTAGCTGATCTAGCCTTATTTGTGGAAAATCACATCAAATACATTTTCGGTTCACCAGACATACTAAATGCTGTGTTCGCACCCTTCCATTACAGTGTGTGTTTTTCCAGCAAACTTGCATGGGTTGTAATTGCCTGTAACATATTTTTGATTGCTGTGTTCAGCATTGCGAAACTTTAATATGGATACACTCCAAAGTTGCAGTAAGTATAATTAACGGATATGAGCGGATTCTCGCTGATGTTTGCTTTTTGTTTATGTAGCCAAAGCTAAAGCATAGCTTGTCAGCATCAAATAGGCAGGGAATCTGGCCTCTCCACAGCTGTGTGGTTGGAGGTAATTAATACGTAAGGAATAAAACATGCCGTTATAGGAAGATAATCAATTATGGTGTAGTGCAATGTGAATTTTTCTTATACTGTGTTATTTATTAAAGAATGACCTTTTATAGTTGCATTTAAAGTCACGATACTTCTAGATCCTGTAATCACTTGTTAAAGCAGCTGTAGACAGTTATTTCCTCTTTAAGTTCTTTCTTTTTTTTTTTTTTTTTTCTTTTTTTTTTTTTTGAAGTTAATAAGACTAAAAACTCAGCTTGTCATGTTACTGAGAGACTGGAAAGTCTGTCCTGAAGACTTTCCTGTGGTGGGCGCCTTACTGACTGTAAGTGCTGACACTGGAGACATAAATGTCTTTTAACTCGGTTACTGCTGCAAATTTGAAAGTTATGGATAAAGAACCAGTTTTGTAGTTTTGCAACATCCACTGTTAATCAAATGTCTGTACAAACATCTGCAAAAATCCTTCACCTCACTGGTGAATCCAAAACACAGTGTATGTGTACTTCAAGCAGAATTCACTTTTTACATTCTCTCTGAAGACAGAAACTGATTTTCGCCTTGAGCACTGATTTTACCATGCTTCACCACTATTTTTAATCCACATGATGACATTTTGCGGGTTGCCAAAATTGTAAAACAGACTCTTTACAGTAGAATGTGATTTATGTTTGGCATTCTGTCAAGGCGCCCAAATCAAACGACTTGACCAGCAACAAAAGAAATGTTGGAAATTAATTGAAATAAACTCTTATGCTATCTAATCTGCCAGTGTCAGCCCATTAAGTTTTTAATCCTTGCCTGCCTGTTTCCGACTCTGCAAGCTGCTCTTTTCTTCTCGTCGTTTCTCCATAATGAGCAGTGGAGCAGCTGCTGGTAATCCCTCCAGACTGGCAGAGCGAAGACACACTAGTGTTACTGCATGTCTCTGGCTGCGCTCTGAGTTAGCAGTGCTTTATAGACCTACTTTCTGCTGAGCATGAGGTAATTTGTGGCATTTCTCATTCAAGAGTTTAATTTTCTCTGTCTTTCTGCCTGGCATCTGACTATCACAGGATTAATTCTTTAATGTCCATGGTGTTGATTGGAGTATGAAATACAGTAGAGTTGTGCATGTTGTTTATTAGGTCTTGATGAGTTGTATATTAGGGCTTTCTCTGATCCAGCAGTTTCTTTATTATCCCTCCCTGACATGTGGGCATCTTCAGCAAATGCCTTGCTTTCTTTAGACATCAACTAGTGAAGGATTGAGTTGGAACTTTCCATGTGCCAGTATTTCCTGGATGAATCACACTGCTGCAGAACAGTTAGTTTCTTTTGAATAACAGCAGAAAAGAAAGGGATGAGGCTCTGCTTGTTACACTGAGTACATTAGGGTATATAACTGAAGTAGGGTAAACATAGCTGAAGTATGATGTTTTTACAAAGATTTAAGTTGCAAGCTTGTTATATTTCTATCATACTTTACGTCATACGATTGACCCTGGCTGCTGTTTACTGCTGCTGCACATCTGTGAAAGTTGGCAGCTTCCTAATGCTGGATCTCTATGTGAGAAACAAGCAAAAAGGACTGTTTTGTCAAAGTTCTGTGGATTATAAGTAATCCTGTCATGGATTACTTACTTTAATTTATTATTTTGCTGTTTCATCTAATTTAGTTTTTGGTGTAGAAGCACATATTAGCATGTCTGTCCAAACTAGGGTTAATATAGTTCATAAAATAAAAAAAAAGGCAGAAACAAAATAAAATAGGGTAAAATTAAATAAAAAATTAGAGCTTAAATATAGAAAAATTTCCCACAAAGCTAACTCAAATACATGAGAATGCAGATGAGTTATTTTCCATTTAGTTTTTCTGTACAGTTGTGTGACTTCTGAGTTATAGAAGAGTAAGTGTTTATTTGGCACATATACATTACAGCACAGTGAAATTCTTTCTTCACATATCCCAGCTTGTTAGGAAGTTGGGGTCAGAGCGCAGCGTCAGCCATGATACGGCGCCTCAGGGGCATAGAGGGTTAAGGGTCTTGCTCAAGAGCCCAACAGTGGCAGCTTGGTGGTGCTGGGGCTTGAACCCCCAACGTCCTGATCAGTAACCCAGAGCCTTAACCTCTGAGCCCTGTGTTTAACTGTTTCGTTCTTCCTCAGTAGGAGACCACAGACATTTCTCAATGACCCACAGACAAATAGCACAGTCGATCCAGAATTCCAGCTGTGCTTCATTACGTCTGTCTTAAGGTGGCAGAATTTTTGTTTATCGCATTTAAATTTATTGATTGGCAGTCACTAATGGCAGTAATGCAGAGTGACTTACAAGTAAGAAAAGCACAATCCGGGCATACAGTGATGAGTAAACGTCACAGCAAGCGCTTTACAAATATGTTTCAGTTTTAGGAATAGTGCAGGATAATTATAGGAGTTAACAGAGAGGAAATTTAGGTGCAATGGCAAAAGCTACAAGATAAATATCATGCAACTTCAAATCAGCAGTATACAGTGAGAAGGAGAGAATTGCAATATTGTGCAATGTACAACTTTGAGTAACATCATACAGTAAGGCACAGAGGAAATATCTGTGCAATTCCAGTTATAAGATAAAGGAAGTGTAGATAGTACAATTTAAACACACAAAATAAAGATGAGGAACATTTTGCACTATTTACAGCTTAAAGCAATACAGAGCGTACAGACTATATGAGGGTATCAGAAACAGGCTGGGAAGGCAGTCAGTAGCGGTTGTATGGCTATGATGTTGTCATAAAAAGGCACGTACCTGCACTAGACGTTGAAATGATGTCCTTGACAGGTATGGCCTGTGAACTGGGAGAGTTGTCCATGAAGGTCAGCTAGTCACTACCCTCAGCTTCCTGGCAGACTTTGCAGATGGTGCTGATGAGGAGCCGATCTGAATGGTGATGCTGTGATGGGTCATAGCTGGGACTAGCTCCATCAGAACTAGCTTCATCTGATGATTAGCAAAATCTAGTGCTGGTGGATCCGGAGCCTAAATCAGGAGCACTGGGAGCAAGCAGGAATACACACTGGATGAGTTGCCAGTACATTGCAGGACACCCCACACATACTTATTCACACCCATGGGCAATTTAGAGGAGCGAATCCACCAACCTATGTGTTTGTGGGAGGCGGGAGGAAAACAGAGAACTCAAATTGCAGACACAGCAAGCTTAGGATGGGGTTTGGGATGCTGGAGCTTGAGAGGCTGCACACCAGCGTGCCACCATGCGTGTAATTTTTAATTTACTAATTTGTACTGGTTAATTTCCTGCATCACTCACTCAAAGGCTGAGGTTTTGTTGATATTGTAGTAACAGGAGGCACTAATACTTTATATCTCTGCAGTAATAGTCACATATGTGACCAAATGGAGGGATATGCTAAGGCACAAAAGCCAGTTACAGAACTGAGACATTTAAATAAAATGATGTTATGAACAGTGGATTCACAGTTTATGTGAATCTGTCATGGTCTGGATTCACATCAAGACACAGTGGTTTGTCTCAGCCAGACAAGTAATAATGCAATCTAGCAAGCACCCTCTTTATGGCCAGACAATCCTTTTTTTTTTTATATTGAGTCCCAAGTCACTCTTGGTAGGTACTTCCTATTCAGTTTTAATACTGGTGTGTCTAATCCCTCTTTGCCCTGAGCAAGGACAGCCCCTATTCCCACAGAAGAGTCACCTGGACAAGAAACTGTGAGGAAAATCAAGACTAATGAGGATTGGTGAGGTACACAATATCTGCTTGGGGGTGTTGAAGGCTTCCTCACAGGCCTCAGTCCTCTTCATTGGATTGCTGCTATCCTTGGTAGTGAGGGTAGTAAATGGCTCAGCAACAGAAACAAATTGCAGAATGAAATGAAAATACAACAAAACGCTTCCTTGACTTTGTCCACCTGTGCACTGATCTTGTAAAACCCCCATATCTGCTGTTTCAGCTACTATCTGCGGTTTCAGGCATCCGCCGGGGGGCTTGGAGCCAACCCCCGCGGATACGGGGGCCCTACTGTACTCTGTTTCCTGCTTTGCCCACACACACTTCTTGGCATACAGCATCAGCCCTGCCAGTTTAATTTTGCCTAGGATTCTCTGGAGATCATGGAGGTGATAAATAAGCATAAAATATAGGCTGTTTTAATATTGATCTTTGTGACTATATGGAAACAGGCAACGTGTTGAATTACTGTTTCAGGTTTCATTTAAACATCATGTTTTAAAATTTTCAGCAGTTAAAATTTTCTTTAAAGAATGTAAGTATTGTTCTCTGGGCTGGTGAGAAATCTGATAATTCAAAGTAATTTTCCATGTCCGAGATTTGTAATTAAGTGATTAAACTACTAGATGAATTGAAATGGGAAAACAGTGTTCAGCATTTACTCTTTTTTTTCAGAAGTAATTGTTAAAAAAGTTGCTAATTTAGCAATGGCTGCTTATCTGGCAGGGTGAGGAGATAAGACTACCAGAGATGGTTCAGTAAAACTAGATAGTGTTTCATTTCCTGTGAAATGGCACAGGAACTCATGGCAACTGAAATTATGCCTGATAAAAGAGACATCTACATTGTTCAGCTGGTGGTAATTTAGTAAATTATCAATGAGCTTTGCATTATTGGCAGATTCCATTTTTAACCATTCAGATTTCTGTATCTGATATGGAAAAGTATATAAACAGTAGTCTGTTTATATACCCCCCCATTGATCTCGCCCAATCCTCATTCATTAATTACACACAATGCATTATGCTGATAATTTTTCAACTCTTTGCTCCATGGCTGCTCTGCTCAAGGGAGATCCCACAGATGTGTGTGATGCTGTTGAACATTACGCTGCCCAGAGTGAGTGATGTAATACATGCACACACACACACACACAAAAGGACATTGGAGGGAGGACTTGGTTGAACGAGTGCCCCTTTCATGAGGGAACCACCATAAAGCACACTCACTCACTGTTCACTTAAAAGTAATGCTGAACAATATGGACAGACGTATTTTGGTTCATACTGTGATCAAAGCATGCCATGCAGTTTATTCTAACACATTGGTGAATCCTTGACATGCCTAGTTAAAGCTTAGATCACAAGAATGCCGTGATTCACTCATCTGGAGTTAATGAGACTGGTCAGCATGATCACTCTGCAAAAAGTGATATCTTAACAAGTGAAAAGTGATGAGCACTAGTAAGAAAGATCATTCATGGCCCCCTCAATCACTAGAGTTAGTGTTATTGAACTTTAATGGCTAGTTTTGAACGCAGTTTGAACGTAGAACATCATCATCATGATCATCATCATGATCATTATATTAGTATATTGTGTTAAGTATTTCTTGCTTACTAAAGCAATGGTGGAGCTGTGTGTGTGTGTCTTAAGATCCATTTTCTGCTGTGGTGCATAAAAGCCAAATCGCCTGTTTCCACACTGACAGGACGGATCAGGTGAGGCCATGTTTCTCAGAGAGAGAAAAAAAGCCTAAACCTATTTTAATTCTGCACACACAGTGTTCTGTTTGTAAGTGCAGGTTTTCCTAGACCAACACAAACTGCAGCACGGATTTGTTTTGCACCTCATTTTTTAATAACTTTGTCTTGCAGTAAACACAGAAGCAAAAGGGTACAGTTACAGGCAGGTGTGTAGCTCTGTCACATATAGGGAATGATTCAAAATGTGCAATTCATTCCTTTAAGAGGTTTTACATGTTGAGGATTTTGACCTGAAAAATGGCTCGTCTTTGCTGGAAGTACCTTTCAGTCATAAAATATCATGTCCAGTTAAAAAGCACAGGATCTCTGGGTGCATTGTTGGATTTTTTTGGATTGAAATCAAGGAGTAAAACACTTGAGGGGAGGGATTGGTTTGTGTGATGCAGCCCCGATGTGGAGCATGGTTACTATTACCTCACCGAAGTTGATTATTTTCCAATAATATCATGCCGCAAAGTGTTTTATTTGCCAATGATTATAGTTTTTTATTATTAAGAACAACACATTTATTTGATCATTTTATAATACTGATAATATCCAAAAATTCTAAATAAATGTCTTCAGTGAAAACATCATATTAATGAACACACACATTTTGTATTTTATGATGTAGAACATCAACCATAAAAATTCCTGTATTTTTATTTTTCCTGTAATTTTACTACTACAGAAATGATAACATAGTAGAATGGGTATGTTAGAAACCTGTTCTTTGCCTTGATTCAACAATACACTGTTTTTTTTTTTTTTAAATAGTGCTCTTTGAGTTCCTTTGTACTTGATGTCGTTATTGTGCTTTGGCATCAGTGAGGCATAGTGATGCTAATTCAAACAGTCCTACTAAGCTTCTGAAGGTGAAGTATAAATAAAATACAGTGTGCTCTGTGCTCTCAATCTTATCATACTTCCTGTCTATTAAGCAGACAGCTGAGAATATTGGAGTTTCTCTTCCCACCATCACATTTACACCATATGCTGCATCCACAAAGCCACCAACATTGTGGATGACCCCATGCACCCTCACACAAACTCTTCACCCTCTTGCCATCTAGAAAAAAAGGTACTGAAGCATTCGGGCCCTCATGGCCAGATTGTGTAACTGTTTCTTCCCCCAAGCCATCAGACACCTCAATACTCAGAAACTGGACTGACACCAACCCAGACACACATACACGTACACACACACACACATCAACTGAACACCACTCCACTCCCTTTGCAATGTTTGCACAATTTTTTTTTAATTGCTGCTAAAACACCATGCACAAAATACTGTGTTGACCACTTGCACTCTTGCTGCTAACACTATTTATCATAGTAAATACATAGTGTCATAGTATGTTATGTTTACATTTACAGCATTTTACGATAATATTGCTATATCGTTTTTCACAGTCTGTTACATATGGCACTCTGTCCACTTTAGCCATACTACAGTTGTGTCCTGTTGAGGAAATTTGTACATGTCTTGCTCTGTTTGCACATGTTGGCAGACATGCACTTTATTGTGTAGGTCTGTGTAGTCTTTAGTTAGTTCTGTGTAGTCTCAGGTAGTTTTGTGTTGTTTTATGTAGCACCATGGTCTTGGAAGAAAGTTTTTTTTTTTGTTTGTTTCACTGTGTACTGTACCAGCTGTATATGGTTGAAATGACAACAAAAGCCACTTGACTAGAGACACAAATTCATGGCTTTATAATGCTTGACTTTTCCAAAGTTGCAAACCCAGAAAATGTCAAAGAGAGACACAGTAGAAAATAGGGCAATTTGCTGTCCACAGTACCAGCCACAGTCCCTCTTACTAACATGCACCTTCCTGAGCAAGCTGGTTTAGAATCATGTGACATCGTGTGGAGATGGATTCCATGGCGTATACATCAGATTTAACCCAGTAACATTGGTGTTCTTGAGTTGGATACTTAAACGAGAGAATGTCGACCCATCACTACAGCTCATTATCCAGGCAGTCTGGCCTCACAGGGGGTGTGACTGGAGCTCTAAGGACTGTAGTGCTTCTTCATCTTGTAGTTTTGCATCTTCCGTTTCATTTTACACACCACTATAGCTCTATAGTCCAGTCACTATAGTGGCTCTGCTCAGGTTTAGGAGCCTGTTGCCTATTGAGTAGACTAATATCTGTCTGTCAAACTCTCTGTAGGACTTCTCTTTGGCTCAACAGTTGATTGATGTGTTATTGTGTTCGTTCACCAGTCAAATTAGTGTTTCATTCAGCCATTGTTGGTGTTTACAACATGGCTACAATAATCTCAAAAAGGCAGTAGCAACTGAGTTGATATAAGCATTACCATGTTTGGTACTACACACGACTTGTTCTTTACCTGTAATACTTCCCTGGGTTGCAAAACAATTTTTTCATTTTCTCTGCTGTGTTTTACTTCTCCCAGCTGCATTAGCATTATGAAGAGTTTTTTTTTAAAAAAATATATAATACTTAACAGATAGCAATGGTATGGACGCACAGCATCAGGGTTTGGGGTTTGAACTACAGTTCCTAGCTGTTCGGAGTTTTGCGTGTTCTTCCTGCCTCCTTGTATTTTTTTTTCTCCAGATACTCAGGTTTCCTCCACCTCCAATAGACTTTTTGGTTTGTGGACTAACTACACTGGTCCCCTGTGAAGGACTCGTGTCCCATCCTGGGTATATTCCTGTCCCACTGTCCCAGTGTTCCTGGGATGGGCTTTGGATCCCCCGTGACCCTGAACATGATAAAATGGCTGCTGAAAATAAATGATTGAATACATAAATTGCACTGTATCACATTGCATTGTGTACATTGGCAGTAGGTATGCAACATTTTCCTTCAACCCATGGCAAAATTACATCACATCCAAACACTGTCGCGTACCTCAGCGTAATTGGATAGGATGTGTCTGAGCATAAGGTAGACAGAGCGGAGCGGAGCGGAGCGGAGCTGCAACATATCTACATCATATTGAATAAACACATGATGTTACAGGCCAGGTGTATATATATTCACATTTATGAATACAAAATATATGTGTTAGACTGACACCATCTTGAGCAGTTCAGTTGGCAGTTCAGCTCATGGTAAAGTCTGACTTGAAATGCCCTTGCAGGTTGACAGGTATTGAGTCTGACACGTTTTAAGGGCTTTAGGTACCATAAAAGTGGAGCCAGAGTGGACTAGTGAACTGCAAGCAGGTAAGCTGAGACACTACAGTGTGGCAGTGAATCTAATCTACTCATGCTGTGACTGTGAAGCTGCTCAATGATGCTGTCAGACTTTCTGTTGAACAAGCTCTAGCTCTATATCTGGTACTGTAGGGATCAAAAGTCTGACTATTCTACTAATAACTGTTTTTTTTTCTTTGGTTTTTACCACATTTTAATCAGTCAGTTGTCTATATCAAATCAACAAAGCATAAACCGTGCTTGAACATCCTGTTTAGATACGAGTGACACCTTTCAGATTGTTGTTCTCCTCATCTGCCATCTTTTAATGACAATCACTAGATATTTACTTAATTAATATGCATGCATCAATAAAAATTTTTTCACACCAAAGACGAGTATGAGTACATGTCGATACGGATACTGATACCGAAATGAGTCCCGTAGCATTGAACAATCAGGGATGGCACTGAACATTTTGTTTAGCTCTTTTTAATATTTCCATAAAGTGTGCACATGTGCATGTTCATGCTATTACTCTCCTAGACTCAAGCTTTATAGAGTTAGCTAGTTGATTTTAAATGAAGTGCTTTAGAGAGCTATGTTAGTTATCTTGGATCGAGTACTGTTGCAGGGTTTTGTTTCGCTTCAGAAAGGCACTTTTGTACAGCTGTAAGGAAAAATTTGCATTTGTTTTCATTACTCTGGAATCTTTTGTTGTCAATCACTGATGTGTCTATTCATCAAGAATAACATGCGGAGTAAGAGCTGTTATTTTCACTCAGCTAGCATTGTCTGTAGACATTTTTCCTCAGCTAACCTGCTTTGGTTGCTGCTGTGTGCTGCTAGCAGTGAACTCCTCATGCTGAGTTGTTACTTGTATTGCAGGAAGATGGTGTAGTAGCTTCTCTTGATATTTTCACAGAGAGCAGTTTGCAGTCTGCTTTGCTTTGATTGCCATCATGAATCGTGAAATACCTCCAGATCGCAGTCATGTCATATGTTCCTTAGTGCCATGTACTATGTACGTAAACTAGCCATACATCACCTAGTATCACGTGGTATTGGATGTTGGTGTCGGGGCATTTTTACAAGTACAGTGTGAGTAAATGAGCATGGTGTGGAACCTGCAATCAAATACCGGTATCAGTATTGACGCATCCCTATTAATCAGTACGGTCTTCTATGCATTCTCGCCATCAGGATTGCATATGTGCAATAATAATAAGCTGGATGAGTTTTTTTTGCATGTCTGCATGTCCAATATTGAAGTATGTAGTACTTTATGTGAATATTTATAGGTATTTACAGTAGCACCTGGTGCTGCAATACTCAGATATACTCAGATATACTCAGATATTAATAGATAATAATTTAATGCTTTGTAGCATTGCTATTGTGAGTGCAAGAGATATTGTAATACTTGAGACTAAGATCCATATTTGTACATGACATTATATCAATAACCATTGACTTTTGGGTAAGTGTTGAATAATTATATAATGTTAAAAGCATTATTATACATTTGTTACTTTACTTGTCTGTTCTGTTCAGTTAAATGTGTTTGTATTTATTGAAGGAGTTTTTAGAATTATGTGTAATTCAATGCACTGTGTAAAAACAATACACTGTTGTACAAACTTGACAGTTTCACATAATTTACAGTGTACTATATCACATACTTACCTATTAAATATTTGGTACTATCAAAAAAATCTACCAGCTTGTGTAAACATATTTGAGATGATGTCTAAACACAAGTGGACTCAGACTCTTGAGCCCTATTACATGTGGTATCATGGCAATACTTTAACAGTAAAAATAGGTGTTTTAGGGTTTCCCCTCAGTACAGTGCTGGACAGGGATGGACATATGTGAACAGAAGACGATGCTGAATAACGTGGGTTCCCTCCCATACTCCTGCAGCTGAATATATCAGATCATGCATGGCAGTTTGAGGTCATCATGATGACTGTGCAGCAGAGAGCAAGCAGGGGCTTTTGCACATTAATGCAGTGTTTCCCATCTCAGCGCTATAACACACTCATTCATCAGGGAGTTTCTTCACATCCACTCACCTTTTGGCTGCCTCCTAGGGGAAGGCCGGACTTGGCCCATACGCTGCACTGATTTATACCATCAGATTGCTGGTACACATATCACTGTGAGAAAGTAGGCCTTGGGAGAAAGCTCAAAAATAGTTTCTGTGCCTCAGATGTACATTTGTGAACAGATGCTCAAAGCCACAAACTCCAACTTGCAGTCGGTGTTTAATCTGGATGCATGTTAATAAATCTTTATGCTCCGTTTGTGTCTGTATGGTCTATTTTTAATTGTCTGGAGTCGGGGTGGAGGCGGGTCAGGTGGCCCTGGGCTACTGCTCAGATGGGTAAAAGTTCAAGTCCTGTCACTGCCAAGTTCAAATGGTGGCACACTTAACCGTCTCTGCTCCAGGGGCACTGTATCATGGCTAAACCTGTGCTCTGACCCTAGATTCCTTAGAATCTCAGAATGTGCAGAAAAGAATTTCATGCAGTGTGTTCGCATCTGCAACAATAAAGGCTGTCTTTTACTCAGGTTCTCCAATGTACTTAAAGAAATATATATATTTTTTAAATGACATTATGGATAGTAACTGTAAATGTTCAATCCATTTTGACCCTAAAGGAAGAAGGTGTTGTAATAATAATAATAATAATAATAATAATGAAAGGCTGATGGGCAGCACAGTGGGTAGTGTTGCCGCCTCACAGGTCCAAGGCTTCTGGTTCCACCCTGAGCTTAGGTTACTGTCTGCATGGAGTTTTCATGTTCTTCCTGTGCCCTTGTGGGTTTCTTCTTGGTTCTCTGGTTTTCTCCCACATCCGGAAAACATGTCAGTAAGTGGGTTTGATTATTTATTTTGCCTCAGGTGTGAATGCGTGTGTAAGTGGTGCACTGCAATGGACTGGTGTCCCATTCAGGTTGTGTCACACTCAGTGTTCCCAGGATAGGCTCTGAATCCACCGCAACCCTGACCAGGATAAAGCAGTAGATTAAAATTAAAGATTAAAATTAGATTAAAATAAGTGCATTCATATAAACCTGTAATTTGCCTTGCAGCTGACACTATGTCAGAGCAATGCTGTTATTGAAAATTAACCAACACCTTCTGACCAATCGGAATCAAGAGTTTATCAGCACTGTCGTGTAATTAAAAAGAACACAGGTCAACAAGACCGGAAAGTAAGAGCAAAATGTTCAGGTCTTGCTCCAATGTTTTGTTGCTCCTTGATGTCAGAGTGGAGCATGTGTACTATGAAGCGTTTAGTGGCGTGCTGTGTATACACCTGGGCTCCCTGCTAACAAAGCCAATCAGGTCAGGCTGCAGGCGCAGCATGGAGCAAACTGTTCTGTTTGATCTGATGACATTCATCTGTGTGTTTTGCAAAAGCTTACTGTGTGAGGCTTTGATCCTTATTTCACAGTCACCTGCAAGATGGAGATTAGTGTTGGGTTTTGCCATTTTCACATCTTCATTAGAGAGCTAGTTTATTCTGTAGTTCTATTTTCACTTCCTGAATATTGAGGACTAATTAGAAATTTCTACTAATTAGAAATTTCTACAGAGTGAATATACTCATACTGTACAGTTTATAACACTCCAGCTGAATGTAACAATGTTTTTTTTGTCTTTGTCAGAAATACAGATATCAAGATGAGGACACCACCTCTCCTCCAGAACACGGCTCGACTCGCCTGCCCGGGGACGTTCAGCCTCCTGAGCTGGTGCAGGTGTCGGAGAAAAACATCTCCCAGATCGAGAATGTCCATGGCTTTGTCTCTCATTCACACATCTCCCCTATGAAGGTAGTGATGAATGAGTCTTTTGACTTCCTCTTTGTATTCCTTTTCTGTCCCATTTCCTAAAGCATGCAAGTCTGTGTCTCATCCCAAACACGCATAAACACTGTGTGACAGATTCCTTTACGGTGCAACACCCAAACACCCATTACAAGTCATTATTTTCCATATATTTTCCCATTCTAATGTAATACAATGTTTATTGTGTTACATTTTTACTTGGTCTTTTCCCAATCTTCAGCTGTCCAGTTTCAGTGATTCTGTGCCCACTATAGGTTCAGATTTTGTTCTTGGCTGTTAGGAGCGGAGCCTGATGTGGTCTCCTGCTGTTGTTGTAGCCCATGTGCGTCAAGGATCGGTGTGTTGTGCATTTCGAGATACTTTTCTGCTTACCATGGTTGTAAAAAGTGGTTGAGTTACCATAGCCTTCCTGTCGAATATACATATACTATATCTAAACATTAAAATACGAAGTATATAAATATACATAAAATATATACATGTACATCTATTATATTGTGTTATCTTCTGTAAAGGCACGCAGTACTTATTCACGTTCATATAATTGGCCCGACTTCAAGTCCATTGATTTTTCTCCAGACTTGTCCACAGAGGCCTTTAGCTATGATGAGATTGGCAGTGGTGAGATCGACCTCTGCTGATATCCCTAGTGCTCAAAGAAAGACTAACCTAATTCCGTAAGCATTACACAATCCTTTCCCAGCTTACTCTGTCAAAACGTGCTTAAGTGGAGACAGTTCGCACAGGGAGGGAGCCCTACTATCTTAGTCTCCTACGGAACAGGAAGAGAGTGTGTACATTTTTTTCAAACCCACATGCGACAGAAATGCCAGATTGGCAATACAAGCTTTTAAAATTAGAGTGTTTTGGCTGAGCTCAGCCCAGTGCAGCTGGATGAGTAGCCGTGCCAGGATGGGCTGAGCTGGGACCAGGCAGCCACAGATCACTGCAGCTCCATTCTCTCCCACAAAGCAGACTAAAAAGCCCTGCCTGTCACCTCTCATCAGCCTCAAGTGCACAGAGCTGGAGTGAGCACGTACACACACACGCACACACACACAGGCACTGTCATCACTGTGAGCCTGCATTTCTCTTAAATCAGCCCATGCATTCAAGGCTGGTGATGCTGCCTGGCTGCTAGTCCAACTGATGGCTTCTCTCTTCTCTTATTCTGCCCATGTTTTGTTATTGAATATGAGAACATGAGAGAGAAATGTGAATAACACCTCCAGCAAGCGTATCATTTCAGCATCCGTCACTTAGAACACCAAGGCCATATCAGGACAATGGCTACAGCAACTGAGATGGTGATTCGAATTGATTTGTTGTCAAACTGAGCTGATGAAGCAATGTCAAGTCAGGCGCTTACCTTAGCAGCTATGATAGATGTCTTACTCCACCTTGTGGCTGATGTTAGTAACTGAAGGACCTTTCACCAAAAACAGAAACAGTTCATTTAAATCTGTCATCATCCATTTCATGTGTGTAGACCTCTGTGTGAATTTTCATGACCATTTTCTTATCCAGAGGTCACATGCTTTGTCAGCTGAAGTGTGTGTGTGTGTGTGTGTGTGTGTGTGAGATTGAGAAGTTCATGTTAACAGTGTTATACTCTGGTTTAAATCCACTGCTTTAAACAGATTTGTCAGAGATTATCATCTTGTCTGTGCACCGCTGCATGCTCCATTAAGCCAAAGTCTGAATGGTGATGGAATGACCAAACACATTGTGGTTTAACCCACCTACCCATGATGCACCACGGTCCTTTGGACCAGCTTCTATTTAAAGAGAACTGCCTACAGGCATTTTACTAGACATGGACCCATTTGGTGTATTGCTTAATCTTTATCACAACCAGGATTATGTTGCGTTTTAATATAAAAATATCTAGTGCAAAATTATATAATGTGGTATTTTAATTAGTAATGATGTATTTCTGAGCATTTCTGCCCCTGACAGGGCTTTTACGTTTGCACTCTGTGAGTGTTTGGCTTGAATAGCCAGGACAGATGGAGAAGACATCTTGTGGCACTCCAGGTTGCTCAGCTGAGCCGACCTGTGACTGGCTTATGTACCTGTAAATGCCTGCGCATGGTGTGATACACGCACACACATACACTATGCAGCTTCGTATGGGTATCATGGGTGTCATCTAGTCACAGAAATGCTGTACCTCGGAAATTAAACTTAATGCTGAATTAATACTCAGCATTCAGCATTTCTGCCAGCTTTGGGTATTAATGTGGACACTTCTCCATTGATTTCCATTTCTACTTATTTGTACATATTTATAACAGATGTGTAGACATTTTGTCTTTTTGTTTCTTGGTCCACTAATCACTCAGAGATCACTAAGTCTGTGTGGTTCAGGAAGTCTTTCGACTCATTGTACGCATCTCAGGGAATTGTGTTACTTTGTTAGTTTTGTGATTCACTTATCATGATGGTTCAAATTCATGATGTGGCTCATGTTTTTACATAATTTCAAATGATTTCTAAAACATACAGTACATCATGCATTTTGTTGCCTCTCAGCTGTTGTTGATTTGTGTTTTTCATGTCTGAACTCATAAAGCATCCTGGTTCTGCTGAAGCAAGCTAGGATTTGGCTGTTATCATTGAGAGCCAGCTTTTTCAGTGTTGTATAAACTTTGGCCTCTGTTCTATGGCTTTGTGTGTTCCTTTTATTGGGTTCTACTGTGCATCATTGCGGCTGCATGCTTCCTCTGTAGGTAGAGTCTCTGGAGTGCGTTTTTGAGAGCTCGTCCCCAGTAGGAGGAGAGGAGGTACCAGCCCCTGCCTTCTCCACGCTATACTCACGCAATGAGGCACTCATGCAGGTAAACACCCCGTGCTGCAGTATACAATTAGGTCCTTTTATGTTCGCCATATCATTTGAGTGGGTTGTGTGAAGGAAATATTGGCTGGAGCTTAGAAAGGAAAGAAAATGTCAAATATTATTTTGAAAAAAGCTGTGTGTTGTAATATTCATTTCAGGCACTAGATGGCAAAGATGTTACAGTGCTTGCTGGGTATTACAAAACAGATCTTTTTCATTTTTAGGCGATAGGGCAGAACATTTCCTATTGGCTTTGGACAGTCCAGCATCATTATAGTTATTTGGACAGTCCAGCATCATTGTAGTTATTTAGAGAGTCCTGCATTATTGTAGTTATTTAGAGAGTGCTGCATTGTTGTAGTTATTTGGACAGTCCTGCATTATTGTAGTTATTTAGAGAGTGCTGCATTGTTGTAGTTATTTGAACAGTCCATCATTGTTATAGTTATTTGGACAGTCTAGAAATATTGTAGTTATTTGGAGAGTCCTGCATTATTGTAGTTATTTAGAGAGTGCTGCACTAATGTAGTTATTTGGACAGTCCATCATTGTTACAGTTATTTGGACAGTATAGAAATATTGTAGTTATTTGGAGAGTCCTGCATTATTGTAGTTATTTAGAGAGTGCTGCACTAATGTAGTTATTTGGACAGTCCATCATTGTTACAGTTATTTGGACAGTATAGAAATATTGTAGTTATTTGGACAGTCCTGCATTTATTGTAATTATTTTGGCATTCCAGCATTGTTGTATTTCTTTGGATAATCCAGCATTATTGTAGTTATATGGAGAGTCCCATATTATTGTAGTTATTTGGACAGTCCTGCATTATTGTAGTTATTTGCACAGTCCTGCATTATTGTAGTTATCATTGCAGTTTAATATTATTGTAGTTATTTGAACAGTCATGTTTTATTATAGTTATTTGGCTAGTCCTGCATTATTGTAGTTAATTTGCAAACTGTAGTTGATCATATTTCTTTGTACTTTTCTTTTTCTCCTTATTATGTTGTGTTTACTCTCTGAATTTACTGTTTCATGTTTCATGTCTCTTAAGCTGGATATGACTTTCCAGCTAAAGCATGCTAATGCTAAGCATGGATATGGATTATTAAATAAGCAGTTGTTGTGATTATATGAAAATAGACAATATATTATGAATGAACACATTATTTGAACATGCTACAGGGAGTGACCCAAATATCCAGTGTATTGTATTTTATGTTTTGTGGTATTGTTTTTTCGTGCTCAGTCTGTCGCAGTTTTATTTTAGGGTTTATTACTAAATTTACAGTCCAATTTCATGTTGTAATCTTTTATGAATTAGTATTTTTACTGGATTCGCTGTTTGTTAGGACTCACATACTATCAGTATTTATATGCACATGTTTGCTTACCCTATTAATTAAGGGAGCGAAGAATGATATTTAACACACTCGTATTAGGCATTAGGCAGATTGCGTACCCTGGCTTACCCCATTTTCTGGCTGGCTCTCAACCTTATTAGGATATTATTTAAAGCCTACTTTCTAATCAAGGAATCCTGAGGGGTTCTCTCAGCATTCTGATCAGGTTTTTTTTTTTTTGAGTGAATATGAAATAGTTATTTCTTACTTCTTCTTACATCAGAGGCCTTTTGTGTCACTTCCTAGCTGCTGGAATCAAGTATTTGGTTTTAAGTGTTCATCCAATTTCAAGAGACATGAGCACGCCAGCACATACACAAAGTTGTCTCCTGACCATCGCACCCATATGTGGCCCTTCTCCAAACTGTTGCCACAAAGTTGGAAGCACACAAATGTCTAGAATGTTTTTGTATGTTGTAGCATTACAATTTCCCTTCACTGGAGATAAGGGGTCAATCCCAAACATGTTCCAGCATGACTATACCCCTGTTCACAAAATGAAATGGTCCGTGAAAACATGGTTTGCCAAGGTTGGAGTGGAAGAACTCGAGTGGACTGCACAGAACCCTGACCTCAACCAAACTGAACGTCTTTGGGATGAATTGGAACGCCGACTGCATGCCAGGCCTCCTCACTTGACATCAGTGCCTGACCTCACTAATGCTCTTGTGGTTGAATGGACAAATCCCAACAGCTGCGTTCCAAAATCTAGTGGAAAGCCTTTCTAGAAGAGTGGAGGTTATTATAACAGCAAAGGGGGGACTACATCTGGAATGGGATGTTAAAAAAAAAACATATATGGATGTCATGATCAGGTGTCCACAAACCTTTGGCCATATAGTGAATTATTTTATATGAACTCTCACACGTAGCATGTAACATACACCTAGCTGAACCAACACATTAATATTTATTACTGTTCAATCTGCACATCTATGCTAGTTCCACTACTTTCTTGTTTTTTTGCTAGTCAGTATCTTTCACTGTCTAGAATTTTCACCACAATGTTTTCTCTATTTGTATTTTTTGTTCTTTATCATTTTTAACCCACTAAGCACACATGTAAATATATTTTTCTTTTTTTCTTTCACTTTATTTCCTTTTTTTCCTTTGATTTTCTCTCTCTCCCTCTATTAGGAGTATATTTAGTATTCCATAAGAATTTAACTTATGGCTAACAAAACTCTTATTGTCCTCTGAAGGGGGGGTAGCAGGTGTCAGAAGGATTTTCAGTACAATGAACATTTATTTATTTATCATTCAATGTACCTCTTGATGATATTTCTACAAGGATTGACATATCCTAAACAAAAACCAACTATAAACATTATAAAAATAGCAGTAGATGATTTCTGTTTCAGAAGGTCTCTCTTTGGTTTTTCTTTCCTGCTCTATTTCTCTTATCATGACTGAAGCACTGTCATATGTTTGGAGATAATATGGCTAGGGCTTCAGGGCACTAAGTGCATTAGTTCTGTTCAGCCATACTAAGTAATGGGACCTGGAGGAGAACTCATTTCTTCTGCACACTGTCCTGAATTCTAATAAGCTCTTCTCCAGCATAAGGTTTGGTCCAGTCTTGTGCCAGCATATAAAACTCTAAGAGCTTATCACTGTGTGTGGTGTCTTCTTTTGTTGGCCTTTTAACACTCCATCATAAGAGTGTTAGAGTGAGTGTTATGATCAGACTGTTCCACTCTGTAGGTCTCTGTTCTTCACTCACTTTTAACAGTACCGAAAAAAGCATGGCCATTTCATCTCGGAGGTGGAGGCGTGGTCTCATAGAGCTCAGATTGAAATAATGGGAGCACTTAACAGTCATGTCATCAAGTTAATGAGTGCCTCCATTAGTACGGTGCTGCCGATAGTAATCTCAGGTTCAGCTGTAGGTGCCATGCCCATCCTTCACAAGGCACTCATTACCAGTCCTAAGCAAGAGCAAGTGGCAAGTGGTCTCACCAGAGTGAACTGTTGTCATTAGTGGAAAATGAGACAAATTTAAATCAGTTTCATTTGGGACGTGGACCATTTAGTGCACTGGCACCTGTGTGATGATAATGTCACTAACAATGTGAATGTAGAGGTGTAACACCTCCAGAGAATCAAGTAAAACATTACATGTAGAGCTTAAGTAGTCTTGATACTGGCTGTGTTAGTGGGGCCTCCAAGGGATTTTGTTCAAGATTACTTACTGAGACACTGTTTACACATTCACTCCTTCCACAACCCACCTATCCAATCACTTACTTTATCACTCATAATTTAAAAAACAAAAAAAATCAAAAGTGGATAGTGTACGAAAGTGTATGTCTAGCTGATAATGTAATCTATATGACTGTATTTGTGGCAGCATTTGGGAAAGTAGGAGTAGAAGTAATGATTTTTGGTGATTTTGGTGTTTTGATTTCTTTTTGGCAGCTTTAGCTTTAAGACCTGTCTCTTGATCTGATCTCTCCCAGAATTTCTTAACAGCCTCAGACCTCTCAGTTTACTTCTCCACCTGTCTCAGACCTCTGCTACAGACAACTTGACCTGCTGTAGACTTTTCACCCTGACCCATATTACCCTACCTGCCTCAGATTTCTACATCTTCTCAAACTGCTCCATATTGCCCCACCTGCCTTAGACTCCCTTACCTGACAAAGACTGACACACCCTACGTAGACCTCCCCAGCTGCGTCACACTTTCTCGCTTGTCCTAGAATCCCCCAATAAACACAGACCTTCTCACCTGCCCCAGACTCTCCTACCTGACGTGGACCTCCCTACCTTCCCCCGCATTTCCTCACCTGCCCCCCGACTCCTCCACCCGACACAGATATCCCCACTTTCACCACATTTCTGTGCTGCACTTCATTTATCAACCCTTCTTGAAGTATATCCTCCCTGCCTATACTAGCCTGGCTCAGGATAGATGAGAACTACAGGGGA
Organism: Pangasianodon hypophthalmus; assembly: GCF_027358585.1. Classification (NCBI taxonomy): domain Eukaryota; kingdom Metazoa; phylum Chordata; class Actinopteri; order Siluriformes; family Pangasiidae; genus Pangasianodon; species Pangasianodon hypophthalmus. The sequence continues at coordinate 20,506,532 of NC_069711.1, forward strand.
GGAGGGAGGGAGACAGTGTTTGTGAAAAATGAGCTGTGTCACTCCTGGCGAATCGGACAGACTGCGAGTCCCTAGCAGTCAGCATGCCTGTGTGTGAGCTCTTCAGCAAGCCTGCCTGCTGGATGCAGACATGGACAGACTTTTAAAGTGTTAGCGCTTCCCTTTATCTGCTTTAAGCTCCCTGAACTGTGGACTCACCCAGTTACAGGTCCTTGGGGAGAACAGTTTGGGTCAGAGCTCAGCTCCCAGAGGCTTCGCAGGTGACATGCTCGCCTCCATATGGTATGCCAAAAAGATGGGCCGGCGCTTAATGAGGAGTTTCAGGAGGAGCAGGAGGCTGCAGCTGCAGTTCTTGGTGGGTAGACAGCGTCAGATATGGGAAGCTGCTTTCAGAAATGCATGCCAGCGAACTCACTCTGCTCCATGTGTGTTAGCATTAAGCTCTGCATGTAAATCACCTGGAAGGACGCGAAGGAGAGAAAGTATGACACTTTAATGACAGATCTGCCCCTCACCTCTTCTTGAGTCTGAGGGAGCTGTTTATTTCTGCAAGCTGTTGTTAGCATTTTGTTTTTCAGAATCTGCATACTGTCTGTTTGTTCCTCTGTGATGCTGCTGTATCTACTTTTTTTTTCCTGAAATCACAAATTCAAGCAAGCATTTATGTTAGCTTAGGGCTGCTTTATAGTTGTTTTGTGTTAAGTCGAACTATGGTTGGCACTAATATTGCAATATCTCAATAAGTTTCTCAGATCTGTAATATAACACTGATTTCTCTTCTGTGTTCTAGTATTATAATCATCATTGTGGTAAAGAAGGTTGTTTTATAATGAATGAAATGTGAACTTTATTTTGTTCATGGTGGCCTTATTTTGCTAATAGAGCCATCAACTTTCTTGTCACTTAGGCATCTGTGTAACAGCAAAGAAAACACATCTCATTTATAATGCCTTAGTTGTTTGTTATGCAGCACCTAGTGAGAAAAGACAAGTTTTATGAAACCTTGCTCGTCACTTTCCCTCTGCACTGGCAGAATTTATTGACCCCGAAGCTGAAAGCTTAAAGCTAGTAGCAGGGCTGTTCAGAAGCACTTTGTCCTCGTGTTACATTATCGATTGATTGCTCTGAACTCCATAGATTGAGAGAAGAGGTGCAGAGGGGCTCTGGGACCATGGGGCAATAAACAATGGAGGCAGAAGGGCCATTTTAAATGGACCTCTAGTATTTCTTTTGGGTTTGTGTGTGCCTGAGTGTGTGAGCTTGTGTATGCTTTACGAATTCTACATCTGGATTAGCTGCAGTCTAATACCAGTCTGAAACAGCAGATCTCAGAAGGCTTGAGCAGAGGTATAATATCCTGCCTTGTCATATCTTATTTATTTTGCTAGACGAAAATGACTTGCATTTGTAATATCCTCTTCTTGCACCTTCTCCTCCATCTGAATGTACCTAGACAAAATGAATAAAAGTATGGGCAAAAATTGTAATAAAGTTGTTGGATATGCTAATGAACATAGAAGTTAAGTCTAAAGTGTTACATTGTGCCTGAATGAGTACTGAACGTGAAATTTTATTTCAGGTTTATTTAACAGTAGATAACAATATTATATATATTATATATATATATATATATATATATATATATATATATATATATATATATCTGTAAACCAAATAATAAAATTTTGCAAAGTGCAAAGGAAAACACATAAAGGATTAAAATGACTTAAAATAACAAATATATATTGCAAAACTGCATGCATTTTATATTATAAGGCTGTTGAAAAACACTATTAGCATTAATTAGCCAAAGGTCCCGAACATTTTTAAATGAATAAACATACAAATATTTTTTTCTTTTCTAGCATTAATGCAAATATTTAGCTTATAATGTGACACAATTATCAAGTCATCTTTGTGGTTTAATATTTTTAAAATTTATTTTAGCTCCACAAACACACAGTTGGTAGGGCTTAAATAAATCTCAGGTTAAAAAATCATATTTTTTTTATTGCATATGTTTGGTATAGAGTTCATTTTAACTGCTTTCAGCATTTAAAAATAATCAGCAATTTTTTTTTTCTTAAAAAAGAATTGCTGCATACCAAAGAATGATATCATTATCATACACGAGATAATTATGTAATGTAACTTCATGCTTATAGGATATTACCTAACATCAGCATAGGATGTCAGATATGCTTCACATGTTAGTACACGGTTTGCCAAATATTAAAGAATACAAAGAACAATATATAAAGAGCCATCATATGCATTTTTTATGCTGATACCAATTTTTAAATAGCTAATAGTAGCTTGATAGGTAGCAGTTATTTGCGGTTTGTTCTTCTTTGTTTCTGAATCTATGTAGACTGAGCAGAAAGGAGTGCACAAGCTCTGTGGGTTTGCCTGCTTTATATTGAAAACTGTTGCCATGGTTTTGGTCCTGGGGGAATAGAAGCACAAGCTGTGACAATGTCTGTTACCTCATTTGACACCTGTGGCACACCTTGGACAGTGTCAGCCGGCACACAGCCGTCTTCATCAGGCTCCGATGCAGAGGATTGCTGTGCTGTGAGTCTGCGGGCGCTCCACTCATATTAACAGAAGCATGTGGTTATTTTTGAATTTGCTTTCTCTTTTTTTCCTGCCTGTGAAAGCACAGCCTTTTGTCTCCCCCTCACTGAATCGCGTGTGCGCACGGTAGATAGAGAGAGACCGCAGTGTGAAAACTGATCTAAATCGCAAGGAGCGAGCAGGCATCTGCCGAATCTGGAGTGCTGACTTCCTCTTGGATATACCTTTTTCGCTGGAGCTTACTTGCTTGTTAGCCTGACATTTTTTGCACATCTCTCTCATTTGGAGTCGTGAGTATGTTCATTAGCGTGAAGTTTGGTATGTATAATTCACATCCTCTTAACCATGGATGAGGCTGTTAGCTTGAAGTGATCTGGCTTGGGTGTTTCTGATGAGCTCCTGTAGAACTGCACTCCTCTCAGACTAGCCATGTCTTGGACGAGGAAGACACAATGCCTATATTTCTTTCTTACTTATTCTACACGGCACCACCCTGAATGCCACCATTCATATTTAATGTTCCCACTAAGGCTGTCTGTTGCTGTTAAGAATGTGCTGTGATTGATAACTGGGCCTGGCCAATCTACTAGCCCGAGTCCATTTAGATTATGAATCCCTGGAGGCGTTTGTGGGCTTTCGCCTGCAACACATGCCTGATATTTGAACCCATTTCCTGCCTCTTAGAGCTCTTAGAGTTTTCCTCATACGCCGAGAGCTCCACACTCCCTCATTGATCCTCTCTTAGGTCTCCACTAGTCTGGAGCCAGAGCCCAGAGTGGTTCGTGCTACTCGTGGGCAGTGCCACACTCCTACATCCACCTTGCTTCCCACTTTTCTCAGCAGCATTAAGCTGCTGAATGCTTGACCTGACTCTTGATTAGGACAGAAGATTCATCAGAATTCTGCAATCGGATGGATTTCGGCACCTCAGACTCTGGTTGGAGTTTTGCTTGTATGTTTTGGCTTTGTGGAATTCAGGAGGGGATGCTGTAACTTTACCCAGATGCGCTGTCCCTCCCCCTCTCTTGCTCTTGCTCCTCATTTTCCGTGGTGCCTCATCGCTTGACAGCTGTTGGAGTTCCTTTCGAGCCGCGAAGGATCCAAAGTGGCGATGAACTACATATTCGGTAACAGCACACTGTACCCACGGGGAGGCCGGGCCAACACTGGCACAGCTCACAGTGCCCCAGGGCCGAAACAGAGGCAGTGGGCCAAGCGCAGCTCCAGTGAAGAGCTGCCCTCATCATCATCTCGCTGGCAGCAGCTGCTCGCCTTCTTCACACGCCGTAATGCCTTCAGCGACTGCATAACAGCCGGGGCTGGACAGGTAAACTCTACCGTGCCTAACACCTGTTGCAGAGATGCATATCCTTTATCAGGGTGTGTAGGGACGTTCATTATGAGCACTTCAGGTTGACATTGACTTGTTTAGTACACTTTTCTTAGACTATTAACATTTCTCTTTTTTTCAGCTGTATTTGATATAAATATATTAACCTGACATATGTATTTTTTGAAAAGATTGATGCCATATTTATGTAATAAACTTACCAGACTCAACATTATATGTTCACTCAACAATATGTTCCCAATACATGGATCTTTTTTTTTTTTTTTTCTTCTCTAACAATATACCGCAAAATGAACCAGAAATTCTGAAGGTCTAATTTTACCCATTACTCTGTATATAAAGATCTTTTTGTTGTTTTTTCATGTTCATTTAGTTCACCTTCATTTCATGATTGCGTCCGTCTTTGTCATTTCTGTCATGATCATATCGTGAGCTCTCTGAACGTGAATTGTGTCATCTATATGGTCACCATAAATCAGTGTTTGCCTAATGAGATTGGAAGGGCTTCATTGTTTCATAAGCACTTAGAAGTCCTCCGCAATGAAAGACACAGTGAACAATCACAACGGCCTGCTTCTCTGAGTGGCTGTCTCCCATTGGGGCTAAAGCACTTAGTGGGAGCATGAGTGATGGCCCTATACCTGGCATAAGATTTAATTATAGGACGTAGTTAAGAGGCTGAAGTCGTGCCTCCTGCTCCTCCTTTGTGACCTTGGTGTCCAGAGTGTGGGCACAGAAGGGGCAGTGAGTGGGGCAGCTTCAAATGGGCTGCACCACGTGCACACTTATTGTGCCTATTAAAGTCTGAATGCTGGTTAATAGGGTCATGACCTGAAATGAAAGCTGCAAGAATGGATCATGCAACAAAAGGGTTTCCAGTCTATCTCTTTATTCTCCCACTCGACTCCGTTACCACAACACTATAACTTCATTTCTTTTTCATGACCACTTTTCAAAAGGCAAAAGCAGCAAGTGCGTCAAGGAGCATTATTCACTTATCTTTGTAGTGTGCTGTATGCCACTGATAAGAACTAATAGAGTTTTGACTGGTCATACCGAGATAGCTCTTCGTTTGTGTTAATGATATAAAATAACACAGTACACGCAAAGGAATAAGAGGCCCCTGGGAATGTTATGCAACTGTTTAGATGACCAACATTTTATTGCATTTTTAAAAAGATTGCTTACTAACACGTTACCAGTGCACTTTACATCATAATATTTTGCACTGTTTCTCAGAATCTACAATAAAGGATATACTGCTTTTATTAAACATATTGGATAAATAAGGAATAAACCATGACAGGGTATTTTTTTATAGAAAAATAATCAATGAAGGGTGATGTGATGCAGTCTTACGCGACGTGAAATTACCGCTGCTACTTTGAAATTGATTGTTTTCCACTAACAGCATGTCTCTAAGTGTTTTATCCCACAACAATTTGCCAGCAACTGCAATTTTTATTTATTATCATACTTTTTATCTGTTCATAGTTACATTTAATGTTGTGGAATGCCCATGAAACAAGTTAGTTCAGTAAACAGTTTCTGCTATAAGGTTGTTCTCTTAATAAGTTAATAAGACAAAAAAAATGCAGCTTATTACTGATAAACTGCAAACTGTTTACTTCTGAAACTGGAGACTCCTTCCATAAATGCTGAATAAATGTAAAACTTCACCATATCAACAATATTTCTTTGGGAAGTAACAACATGTTTAATCTGTTTATTATTAGGCTTAGATTATGTGCAGCATCCAGCAGACATGTCCCAGTGAATTAGCTGTTACTGCAGAAACAATAATATGTTAGAATGAGTGCATTAATATAAACCTGTGATTTACTTTACAGAAAGCACTACTGCCAAAGCTGCTGTTATAGAAAACTAATCACCCTCTGACCAATCAGATTCGAGATATTTGCAATTCTGGAATGCATTTCCAGTATGTCACCTGTGCTATAATCACTACTGAAGCTACAGAACATATTGAACGTCACTCAGTTTGTAAAGTGAAATTAAGGCTCTATGTCACTGTTGATCCATGGAAGTGTGGGGTTTATGAGTACAATCTCACCGATAATGTGAACCCATACGTTATACTGTTTATAGCTTATATGCAAGAGGATCTCGTTATATGACATGCCAGTAAAGAGAATACATTTTCTCACTTTTACTGTGAGTCAGAAATAATTTATGAGCTATGGGATGAAACTTGTCCTTAAATCCAAATGAAATACTTCCTCAGATTTAAAGGAAAAGGGCTGGGAAGAAGATGGATGTTGGTGTAAGGCATCAAAAACCTGGCCTGTCTGATAAATCTTTCCATTACTAGTTATGTAAGACTGTTGTCTTGCTGCAGTGCTTAAATTATTTGAATAATTTAACGTTTCCTGGTTAATGTTATAAATGTTGTTTGTTATTATGCTGATACTTTAATCTGCTTTTAACACGCAGGTAATAACTGTTATTGCTTGATGCATTGTTGTAGTCGACGTGGTTTATAGTGAAACCTTTAGAATTAGAAACCTGATGTTCTAGCTGTCGGTTTTTATACCCATGGTCTTCTGTAAATTTCTTTACTAGCCTGTTGCATGCTGTGTTCTTGTGTTAAATCAATCAGTTCATGCACTGAAGGCTATGTGAAGCAGAAGCTCATTGTCAGTCCCTGTTGTTCTTGCTCATGCAGATCTATTTCTGGCAGAGGCAAACCTGCAGTGCTACTGCTGAGCTTTTTTAACCAACATATTTCCTGCACATACACACACATAAAGAGCCTTTGCTCTCTGCCTCTCTCTCAGCTTGTGGGTTTGCAAATGTGGGATCTAGACAGTGATCTACAGACAGGTTTGCAATAATACGATTCGCAGATCTACGCTTCAGTGAAGTCCTCAGTTGGCTCATATTTTTTAAATAGATAAATCTATTTGTCTAAGTGTGCTGCTGTGTTTTCTGAATTTCAAATTCGAAGCACAAATTCTGTTCCTAATCAGGCCAGTTTGCAGTCTGAGATAAGACACGAGCCTCTTTCGTCCTGAGGAGGTGCATAACCCTCCTGGACTCGCTGCGGCTTCAGCTGTTGCCATGGCGTTGCCATGGTAATCAGCAAGCAAGGAAGCACAGTCATGTGGCAGTACTTGTTTATTTATTTCTCTTATCTGTCGAGCGCAGCATTCTGAATGACAGTGTGTGTTGTGTGGCCGAGTGATGGAATGGTCCTTAGTCCACCGTCTCCAGAGCTTTTTCCTGTAAAATAGTGCATTAACCCCATCATCCTGGCCAGGACGAAAGACGGACTTGCTTCACTGTTTGTGACATAGCAAGGTCATAGTGAATTAGAATGGGATCAGTGCTTTGATGATGCATCGTTCGCATCTCGGCTGGCTCAGCCGTTCGAGCAGCGAGTTGTGGGCTGTGTGGGAAGGAGTTTCGCTCAGCTATGAATCACAGCAGCAGGCGTGAACACTCGCCCTGCAGACAACACAAGCATGAGTGTCTCCCTGCAGAGAACGCAGCACCAACACACTGGACCACCTACAGCTCTCTTAAAAAACTGTACACCCACTCACGGCTGTTTTCAGAGTTGGTACGAGATGTACATTGCTAGAACTAAGCAGTGTTGTTAACGTATTATGTTACAGAATTGTTTTTCACCATTATAGCCTTCATGGGCTTTATTCAGAGTTGGCAACTTAAGTTCGAAAGATACATCAGGGAAAGTTCGTCTTACGACTTAAATTGAGTAGTGCACAAGTTGAATGTCATGATGGGCCCTTATTAATTAAAACATTTAATACATGAATGAATTAAATAATCAAATTAATCGGCTGGTTTATTTGAACAATGTGGCCCACCACCGTCATGACTCTGCAGCTTATAAAATATCACTTGTTCAAACACATCCTATTTTGTGCACTAGAAGTACAGTGACCTATAAGTACAGTGGCAAAATGCGTGAAGCTTAAGCAGAGGGGAAAAAAATACTGTTATCTACTCTTGAGAGCTGCAACAAGAGCCTGGATGAAGATGTTTATTGTGCACACAATGCAGCGTGCCCATGAGATGCTAAATCGAGGTCATGATATAGCATGTGTGTGATGTAGGCTAATTTATTATGCTTTTAATTTGCTGTTTTGATTTGACAAAGTAATAAATTAACCTCAGTGTATTTGTAAATTCAGTGTGCTCTACTGTAAAGATAATATGCCTACAGTTAAGTTCACTGAGCACTCATCTGCTACGGTTACAGCTCACTTGACGTAAGTGTAGATCATCGTTTTATCCATGTAAAATTAGGTCTTTGAGATAAGACATGCTTTGATTAAACTGCTGTCTCGTCTGATGTCTTCCATGCAGAAATAAATCTTTTTTTGGACTTTACCAGAACAATATTATTAATTGATCATATTTATGTTAATGTTGCCCTCTAAGCTTTCTGAGTGTCTTTTCATGCCCAAAACATTTTCAGTGACACCTGCGGTGTGCTTAATACTGCTCCTCTCTTGGGTCTACAGTATATGCAAAAGGAAAATGGGCTTAAAGCTACCAGGTGTAAGATTTTGGAATTTCACGCTCTCTAGTAAAAAGTGCTGTTGCAAGCTATTTGCAGAAGAACATTTCATAACCGTGGGTTGTGCTGTGCTCTTCCTCCACTGTGCACATTAATCTCACAGCTGCGAGTGTACACATTTAGATTCAAGGCTGTATCCCAAACCTCATGATAGATAGATAGATAGATAGATAGATAGATAGAACTTTGTAATTGCACAAGTACAGGTACAAGGCAATGAAATATTGTTTAGCATCTACAAGAAGGTGCCTAACAGTAGTGCAAATGAGCAAGGAACAGTAGTTATAGTTACTTATAGTGTGTGTTTTTACACATGCACACACACACACACACACACATATATATATATATATATATATATATTACACACACACACACACACACACACCTGTACACCTGCTCATTTATGCAGTTATGCAATCAGCCACTCACGTGGCAGCAGCATGCATAAAATCATGCAGATACAGGTAAAGAGCTTCAGTTAATGTTCACATCAAACATCTGATTGGGGGAAAAGTGTGATCTCTGTGGCTTTAACTGTGGCATGGTTGTTGGTGTCAGATATGCTGGTTTGAGTATTTCAGAAACTGCTGATTTCTTGGGATTTTCACACACAACAGTCTCTAGAGTTTACACTGAGTGGTGCAAAAAACAAAGAATGGTGCAATAAAGAAAAAACATCCAGTGAGTGGCAGTTCTGCGGACGGAAACGGAACGCGTATATATATATATATGTATGTGTATATATTACATGTATCTGTATATATATGTGTATTCTGGTCCATGTTGACATGATTGCATCACGCAATTCCTGCAGATTGTTCAGGTGCATTTTCATGCTGCAGATCTCCCATTCTACCACGTCCCAAAGGTGTTCTACTGGACTGGGAAGTGACTGGGAAGGACACTGAAGAACTGAACTTACTGTCATGTTCATGAAACCAGTTTGAGATTCCTTTTGCTTTGTGATATGTTGCAGTATCATGCTTGAAGTAATCATTAGAAGATGGGGAAATTGTGGCCATGAAGGGATGCACAATACTCAGATAGGCTGTGGCATTCAAGTGATGGTTGATTGGTATTAACAGGACCAACGTGTGCCAAAAACATTCCCCACACCATTACACCACCTCCACCAGTCTGGACTGTTGACACAAGGCATGTTGGGTCCATGGATTTATGCTGTTGGCCCCATATTCTGACCCTACCATCTGTGTACCTCAGAAAATATTGAGATTCATCAAACCAATTTTTTTAGTCTTCAACTGTCCAATTTTGGTGAGCCCGTGCTCACTGTAGCCTCAGCTTCTGACAGGAGTGGAACCTGATCTTCTGCTGTTATAGCCCATCAGCCTCAAGCTCCAATGTGGTGTGCATTCGGAGATGCTTTTCTGCTCACCATAATTGTACAGAGTGGTTATCTGAGTTACTGGAGCCTTTCCATCAGCTCGAACCAGTCTGACCTTTCTCCGTTGACCTCTCTCATCAAGGCATTTCCGTCTGCAGACCTGCCTCTCACTGGATGTTTTTTCTCTATTACACCACTCTGAGTAAATTCTAGAAACTTTTTTGTTCTCCAGCCTGAATAAAATAAAAAGAATAAAAAGACAGAAGTCTGGCAACCAGAGGGCTTGAAATGCACACTCCCACCCGATATAGCCGAGTTTGAAATGCAAAAATATGAAGAAACTCGCCAACATCTCCCGTTAGTCACTAGTCAACTATCAGGAGTTCTCTAGGAAAACAACCTCACAACTGAGTAACAATACAAACTCCACAATGAGGGCGAATATCAAGTCTGAATGTCATTCCAGAATCCTTTTCCCTTTCATAGTATAATATCGAATCTTTCAATCTCAGGTTTACACTCTCATGCTCTCTCATCTCCTGCCAGTGACCATGTTGTCAGACTTCTTTTGACATTTGACGTATCTAACCTGGCATATAGCATATGCATACCAATTTCCCAACAGATCTGCTGACAGTGCTGACTTTGAATTATAATTACAGGAGTTTCAAGTTGACTCATAACAGCTTAGTTACATCATAATGTACAGTATTTTCCCTCTCAATTAATCATCACATTTTTCTCTTTATCATTTTACTCAATAATTCTACACACTGTAACTTTAAGTTGAAGGTTAGAATCATGCGTAAGTTACATACGTCTCCACACAACTCCAGTAGTGAGTAGCGCCTAAGTCGGTTGTAATGTCTGAGGTCTGAATACCAATGTGCTCAGTTTCTGTATTAACTCCTTACAAATGTGTGTATAACCCAATAACTGTGATCCATTTAGATACCATTTACTGTATATATCTGCTATATATAAAAGGTTAGGGAGAGTGGGTTGTTACTTTGCAGATTTCCGGTCTTAATTACTGCTTTCTTCTGGGCAGTAAAATGTTTGTATGTAATGTAGTTTCAAAGTGGAGTGGAATAGCATTACCATTATTTTAATTTCATCATTTTGAAAACATCAATGACGAGAATAAAATCACACTTCCTTGTTCCTTACTAGCTTAATTTTCTTTGTTACCAAGTTCCACTGCCATCTCGATAGCTAGCAGAGCAGTTAGCAAAAACATCTGAATTGAATGCAGAACTTCACCAACCTCAATTTCATGTCAGCATTCATCAGCTGATGGGCTTATCAAACTGAAACAGAGCAAGTGTACATCACTAACGCTAAGCATTGTAAGTAGGGTAGGATTACCTTTTCTTGTTGTCTAGACTGCATTAGATTGCATGCCATGTCTCAAAGCTCTCAAGATGCACAAGAAACTCTGGAATTGCTTTAAATACCGATTATACTAAGATTCAATTGATTTTCCAGACTATTGTAGTGTCTCAACACCATCGATTGAGATTGTATAAAGCAATAAGACACTGGATAAGCAGCACTTATCCTTGAGCTGACACTACCATTTCATAGTAAAGATTATGAAGATTTTTGTGTAAACTACACTTTACATTTGAAAATTGTTATACAGCATGAATCTTATTACTGCAATGTTTTTTTTTCTTTGGACTTCCAGTGTATCATTTCTGGGACACACTTTTTGAGTGTACTACATTTTGAAGCTGAATACGATTAAACTGAGGCAGATGCAAAAGAGAATGGAAAAAATATTCATTATTTGTGCTGCCTTATTTACTTTTTCAGTCCTTAGTTGCATAGGTAAATTAAAATGCCCTTGTTATGTTGAAGATAGCACCACTCATTTACTAGCTTATTGAGAGGGAAATGTAACATAGTAATAAACCTGACTGTAGCTTCTTGTTAAATATCACTACACCGTACGTTCCTTGACATGTTATGGCGGTGATTTGCCTCAAGCACAGAGCTTGTGTTAGGAAGGGCAGAGAAAATGAAATGGAAGCGTATATGATAAAGGGTGCAGTCATCAGGAAACATTCATTCGATGAGCCATGGGCCCGTGCTAACACAGGATTGGTCTACACTTTAGAAATTTTTCCACATGTGAAAAGGCACTGATGCAAATGCTTTTAACGGGAAGAAAGAGTATCTTTTTTGAATACAGGTGATTCCTATGCACTAGCTGTTTCACTCATTGCTTGGCAGCTACCTACCAGGGGAAGTAATATTGCTTTTCCTTTTAACTACAGCTCATGCAATGTCATAGATTGGAGGAGATGATATCTGATTGGAGGAGGTGATATTTGCCCTCTTTTGTACATACAAGCGAATAGATGATTGTCAGGGGCTGGTCTCATTCCAGTCATCAGGGCATAGAGGAATGCCATCAATCCCAGTGACTCGGGTCAATGAACTGCCTTGGACTCCTGAGTTGCACTCTCCAGAGGAAACGCATTACACTTAGGAACCCAGGATATGATGTTTAGAGGCTCTGAGCTGTTCACCATAACGTGTTGGCGTTAACTGTTGTCCTTCTGAAAATGTTGGTCTGCGACTCACTAGGGTATGACCCACAATAAATTTGTAAAACTGATACAATCCCAGGGCTGGTCAGCGAGTGACGTGGTTAGTTGAGCTCATCTTTTTCTTAATTCAGTGGCTGGAAAAGGCAAGTGGTGGTCTGAAAAAGAAATGGAATGCTTTCTTGAATATATGGATCAAAGAAGCCATTCTATGCAAATGATTATAACTCAGAAACTAAAAAGACTGATGGTGTTCTTAGTCCCTGACCTAGTGAACTAACATGATAGAGACGATAAAGCACTTAATGTAAGTTGCTCTGGATGACAGTAAATGTAAGTGAATAATTTTGTATATACAGTACTGTGCAAAAGCATTTGGCACATGCAAAGAAGTGCTGTAAAATAAAGATGCCTTCAAAAATATTTTTTCTGCATAAAAAATACTGTAAAGAGCAGTAAACAGTAATAAACTGAACAGATTCAATGTTTGGTGTGACAAAAACGTGGTCTCAGGTACAATTTGTGCAGTTTTGTAAGGAAACTGGTTAGAAAGTTTTACTGAGCATCTTGGAGAATCTGCGACAGCTCTTCTGCAGGCTTTGACTGCTACACTTGCTTCTGTTTTTCATGCAGAACCTGGCAGTCTTCCTTTTGTTTTTTGTCAGAAAAGTGATCTGTTCCGTAATATGTTGCATCCTTTACTGTCATACAAAAGTTTTTCTGTAACATATAATTTTTGTTGGAAAAGTAATCTTTGGAAATATAAAATGTTTTTGTACTGACTCCATACTGCAGAAGTCATAAAATAAAAAAAATCTATAACAAAATTTGTACTATAAAAAGGGGGGTGTCAATACTTTTGCACAGTACTGTATGCCAGCAGTTTCTAAATTTTTTGCAATAATTGTGTGCATAGCAAATGTGACCTATTAAATTGCAAAATTGATCCGTGCTTTGGAAGCAATTTGTGTGTGAAAATAAACGTGCAATCATAATAACTGCTCAGCTATTCCTTAGGATAAAAGTGACAAATGAAAAAATTAATTTGATTGTAATATGCAAATGCATTCAATTCCTGTATCAGAGAATGTAGCATGCAGCCTCTTAAAATGCAAATGCTTGTACATCCGATATCATTGAAGCAATGGTGCTTTCAGATGTTGTGCATGAACTTCTCATATACTGTTCGGTAAAAGCCATCTACTGGAGTTACATAAGTATCCGTTTATAGGGCTTACAGTAAACGGTACCATTTAGTTTGGAAAGTATTATGGAGTGCAGATAAAAGTTAATGGTCTGCTATACATCCAGTACACCATGCATTTATTCTCTGTGACCTATTTATGATTTGTGCTAATTCCATGAAGGAGAAACACAAAAGCCCTGTAAATCGGAAAGGCACTGTGCAAATCTCCCTCTACTGCACAGGGGTGGAACCTATCCCAGACAAGTGCTGAATGCCTGAGCTAAAATCAAGAATGGAGCATTGATTATTCATGCCTGTTAAAAAAAAAAAAAAAAAAAAAAAAAAAAAGTCTGTGCTCTGTCATGTGTGGTGCCCATTGGAGCTCATTAATTGGCAAGCAAGCGCAGGGGGATGAGGTTGAGTAAGGCAGAGGGAGAGAAAGAGGAAGAGAGTCACAGTCCAAGAGAAGCTTGGCAGAACAGTGGAAGCAGGAACAGAGGGGGCTGGAAGCAGAGGAATGGACTGGATTTACTGCCACTCTGGGTCCGCTTTCCTGCCAACAGAAGGACAAACGTCATACTAAAGGCTGTGCCCTTTTCTCGCTGAACCGGTGGAATCTTAATGCCTTTCTCTGGATCCCTTCTGCCAGGAAGATGACCACCTACTACCACAACCATGAGTACTGCGCAAGAGCTTCCGAGGACTGCGGAATTGGTGTCACCAAAGTAGCTAACTGCATTCAACCTAGGATCCATCAGAACATCCAGTCTTACCAGAGCATTCTTGTTCACCCACAGAGACAGTCTCTACGGCTTCAGCTTCATCAGCAGCCGCAGTTCCACCAGCTCCACCACCACTTCCAAAGCCATAACCATCAGCAACACCACCACCATCATCTTCCTCATCATCACCTGCCTTACCAGCCTCAGCAAGCCCAATCCAGCCAGCAGCAGATTCCTCTGGGCTTCCACCCACACTACAGCTCCTGCACTTTACCTGCCTCCACCAAGAACAGACACAAGTTCACCAACCTGAGTGTTAAGAAAAGCCCGACGAAAAGCAAGGCTAAAGTGAGAGCAGCTGCCAGTGCCTGGTGGCTTGAAAATTCTTTTGGTACTATTTCACTGGAGAAGGTATGTGTTCTCGGTATAATTCTGTGGAGGGTAGTAGTTGAAAAATTAAGAAGTTGTGTGATACCTAACTGGAGTGGTGCATGGTGGAATGCTAGGCCTGTACAGTCTGTATTTTGGGCTTTCGTCTACTGATTGTAAGGGTATGGGTGGGAGATAAGATACAACTATTCAGTTTTTAGTTGCTTTGGAGAAAAGACATCAAGCAAAAAAAAATCTGTGAGGTGTGTAAGGTTTAATAAAGTCTATAAAGCTATACTAAAGGTTTTAAAAAAGTTAAATCTTTATTATACTTCAGTATAGCACAAACTGGAAATTACATACCTACATGCTTTTGGTGCTTGATCTGTATAAGAAAGATCTGTGCAAAAAAGAAAAGGTTCTTCATGTTAGATATGACAGGGCTAAGAGTGTTCCTGGAAATATAATGCTTGGGAGAATAAGGAAAGTTTTATCAGTAACCTATTTATTAGTAGCCTATTTAAATATGAGTGAGTCTTTAACTGAATCTGTTCACAGAACACATTACTTCATTATATGGAGTAATTAAATCAGTATTGAATGTTTGGGTGTAACCTGTGACCTTTCAGACACGACACTGGTTAGAACCTGAAGCCCCTAATCAATGCTAATGATTTTGACATACTAATCTTTGCTGTTACTGTTATGACAAAATACTATGTAAGAAACCAAGAATACTGCTAATCATGCTGTTCATGCTGTTGTCCCGTGTATCATCTCGTAATAACAGTTTGAGGTCCAGGAATAACAGCGCTGCAAAAGCTTGGGTAGATGCTCTTTAGAATATAGGCCATTAGGAGTATTGTTTGGGTACTTAAGGACATTTGCGCTGTAGGAGCTTCCTCCGGCTCTGTGTTGGCTCTTAATTCTTTCTTGGCTGGGTGGTTTGTCTGTGAATCAGCTGTTGGAGAGTGCTGAAAGCTGGGGAATCGGATGTGTCCCACTGGCTGTTTCTCTCCTTCAAATGCCTGCTCTGCATCCTCTCTCACAGCAGGTACATACTCGGCTACAGCTTCATGGACCTTTAGAAATGACAGGTACACTGCTAATGAGAATCATAAGAGGCTCTGTGTTCTTTGTTTCTAAGGAAACCCAGCTGAGATTAGAACCTCATTTCCAGTAGGGCACTATGTACACACAAAATTAATTAAGCTATGATTCAAGAGCAGTGTGTGTTTATATACTCCATGTACAGTGTGTCGTGTATTGTATTTAAGTAAGTAATTGGACTGAGACTCAGTGAAATTATAAAGTTAACTCAAAAATTATAAAGACTCAGTGAAACTATAAAGTTAAAAAGCAGGTTGCCAGGTATTTACATTTATATTTGGTGGTGAACTATCAAATTCAAATATTAATTACTTAAACTTAGCTTAGTGTTTTAATGCTTCAATATTAATTAACATATCATTTTATACTGCCACAGACAGAATGAACATTAGCAGTAGAACACACAATAGTGTATGCCTTTATATCACATAAACTAGAGAAAATTAAAATTGTGTCAGTTATTTAAACAAATTAAATCACAATTAAGCACTCTCATCATTTTATCATTGTCAGATTGACTTTTATATATCTACAGCAGTTTTCCTGTTGCTGATAGCTTAATTTTACCTTTCTTATAATACCTATGGGTTCATGTAAAAAATCTGCAAAATAGTCTACATAGACGTTCATTCTCTCTAGGGACATAAACCTCAGGCTTCCACACAATACGATACACTTTCGATACGATATTTGATGATACCACAAAATCTGCAACAATAGGACAACGATAAGATTTCAATTCTTAAGGCAACAGTTAGATATTTGATGATACCACTGAATCTGCTATGATGCAGTAACGATAAGATTTCAATTCTTAAGGCAACAATTGGATGTTTGATGATACCACTGAATCCGCACCGATATATGATTGAACAGAATTTAGTAGTCTCCGATCAACATGTGACCAACTTTGTTCAGAATCTGGGATAGGCTTACAGTTAATTTGCAAATGATGGTGATGCAGAGAAGAATTATTTAAAGTACTAGAGTTACTGGTAAATCCCCTTGCCTAGACTTTTTAAACATCAGTTTAAAAATAAGAATATTTTTTGAACACCAGTTGTTTTTTTTTAATAATAATTGGTTTATAGTAAAGTATAATTGATTTGACTGATTTCGATTCTTATTAAATCGATGCACATTCATGCAGTTATCTAATCAGCCAATCATGTGGCAGCAGCACAATGCAAAAAATCATGCAGCTACAGGTAAAGCGCTTCAGTTAATGTTCACATCAAACATCAGAATGAAGAAGTAGTGTGATCTCTGTGACTTTAACTGTGGCATAGTTGTTGGTACCAGATGGGCTGGTTTGAGTATTTCATGAACTGCTGATCTCCTGGGAATTTCCCACACAGCAGTCTCTAGAGTTCACAGAGAATGGTGCAAAAAAACAAAAAACATTGAGTGAGCAACAGTTCTGTGTGTGGAAATGCCTTGTTGATAAGAGAGGTCAGAGGAAAATGGTCAGATTGGTTTTGAGCTGCCAAAAAGGATATAGTAACCCAAATAATAATGCACTCTTTACAACCGTGGTGAGCAGAAAAGCATCTCAGCATGCACGAAACATCGAACCTTGAGGTGGATGGGCTACAACAGCAGAAGACCACATTGGGTTCCACTCCTGTTAGCCAAAAACAAACTCACCGAAATTGGACAGTTGAATATTAGAAAAAGAAATCACCTGGTATTTTTCAAGTTTTCAAGTGTCTAGTATCAGTGAGTCTGTGCCCATGACGACCTAACTGAAGTTCTTGATCTGTATCTGAATGAGTTTGTGCTTCTGCCACATGATTGGCTGATTAGATAACTGCATAAATGAGCAGGTATACAGGTGTTCCTATTAAAATGGATGGTGAGTGTATATTTAAAAATATGGCCCATGTTTAAAACATTCAACCATTAAAATTTACTCTAGAGCTTTGTTAGAACCTTTAAGTGGTGACTAAGAGAGATACCATTGAGCATTTGCTGACTGGCTATTGAAACGGTTTCTGATTGCTTGTGTATGTTGGCTTCTTTCTGTTAAAGCAGGTGGATTTTAGCAATGCCTACTAACTAAAAATACTAGACTTTCTTGCTATAGGTCGAAGCTAGCTTGCAAGACTAGATGCAAAACATTGATTAGCCTCCAAAATAGAAAGGCCAGATTACATTAAGCTGAAAATCCATGATAATAGCTTGTAGCGCTCTGGGACAGACTTCCATGGACACATGAGAAGATTAGCTTGTACAAGAGTGTTGGAATGTGGAGATCAGTGATCAATGATCCAGAGCATAGGGGAAAAAAATTTAGGGGCATATATGGTTGCCAGTGCCAGTGGCTCGCTTGATTTAATCGATGATTCGAGTGACTATGGCAGTGGCTAGAATTCTGAAGTGAACAGAAACTTCTTAACTCTAAAGCCATTTCTTCAAAACTCATGGATTTTCCAGCCAAACACACTAAAGCAACTCTGAGATTTTGGCAGAACAAACAGTTATTTGTTTCTCCTCATGGACCCACAGAATGTTTAACATGATTGTGGCAAATAGCACATGATTACAATGAGACAGTATTCTGGTGTTTTAAGACAGTAAAGACAGGAGGACATAAAAAAGAGCGGAGAACAAAGATATAATAGTCTTATACAAACTCAAAGGGGAAATCTGTCACACACTGTTCATGCTGTAATATTTTCAAATGAAATTTAACCTGCTGTTTTACTCTTTATGATGTAGCTTTCATTTTAGATTTAGTAATAGCTTTTCTCGCTGAAATGGCAGCAATGAAAAGTAATATAAATGAAATTTTATGATGTACTGCAAAGCAAAAGCAATAATGAAGCCTGATGATATACTTTATTAGGTAACTATTATGACAGTTTTAATGTGATTATTATAAAAGTAATTGTATTCATTGTATTATTATTGCCTTCGGTAAATGACTTTGGTTAATCGTGCACAGTTTCATAAACATTTATAGTTTTACTTTACTTTTATTTAGGACTGGGTGATATGATACTGATTTTGTGATATATTAGAGCACAGTGTACTTATCTGAGAACATTGCAGTTATCATCAGTGCCTTTATAAACACTGACCAAATCCATCCATTACTCACAGTTAAAATGTTTTGTATCAATCCTGTGTCTTTCCTCATTTATTTTTGTTAAATAATTATTTCTGTAGAGGTTAAATATGGAATAAATAGCAGCAAGGTCATGCTGTTGTACGTGTGATACAAAGCAAAGTGGATTATTTTCCTGTAACAGCATGTCCCAAAGCCACAGCAAATTTGCCAAAGAAGTTTTGATTCTCACTCACTCACTCACTCACTTCATACTTTTTATCCACTTTGATGTTGCTGAAAATTAAAGAAACAAGTTAGTTCCTGTTATCAAGTTAGTTCCTCTGTCCTGAAGATTGTTCCATGACAAGAAAACTTACTGACTCACTGGAGAAAGCGTCATCGTACTGTATGCATATCAATAATTAGACATTTTTCTTAGATAAATATTGACAGGTTTTTAATCAGTTTATCATGACATAATTAGATTGATGTCTGCCATTCAAGTCCCTGTGAATTAGCTCTTACTATAGAAACGATAACGTATTAGCACGAGCACATTAACATAAACCTGTGTATTGAATTACAGTCAGTACTACAGTTATAAAAAATTAATCAACTTCTGACCATACAGAGAATACTAGAGAATTCAGCAGTACTGTGGTATAAAAACACGTACTGAAACTGTAGTTAGGTCCATAAGTATTTGGACAGTGACACAATTTTCGTAATTTTGCCTCTCAACACAACCACAATAGATTTGAAATGAAGCAATCAAGACGTGATTGAAGTGTAGACTTTCAGCTTTAATTCAAGGGGTTTAACAAAAATATTACATTAACCATTTGGAAATTACAGCCATTTATTAGAGAGTTCCTCCATATCACAGGCTCAAAATTAATTGGACAACTGACTGATTAGCAGCTTCATGGCCAGGTGTGGCCTGTGTCCTCGTTATTTCGTGACAAATTAAGGAGATAAAATGTCTGGAGTTCATTGGAGTGTTGAATTTGCATTTTCTTTTTTCTTTTTTTTTTCCTTTCATTCGCAGCATTTGGCAGATGCCCTTATCCAGATCGACTTACGTTTATCTTATTTTTATACAACTGAGCAGCTGAGGTTAAGGGCCTTGCTGGGATTTGAGCCCACAACCTTCTGATCAAATACAAATACAAAAACCTGTCCAAATACTTATGGACCTAACTGTATATATGGTGTATCATGAACTTGTCATTGTATGTTGTGTTGTCATATTGCCCATCCCCACTTTTAATGATGATATGATTTTTTTTTGTTTAATAAGCACCCCTCCCTGCCCTGCTCTCTCCCTGTGCTAGCTGTCTTTTATTCTACAGTTTGATGCTATAGGATCTCTCATGATCTTCAATATGGCTGAGTGACATCTGGCCTGAACTTTGACCTCCGCTGTTTATTGTTTAGCAGGCAGATGCCGTTCCTCCCCCTGCTCCCATAATCCCTGTGATCCCTATCGCGCCAGTCCCAGCCGAGACCACTGTCATCCCTGCACCCACGTCACAGGTCTTTCTCTCTCTCTCCCTCTCTCTCTCTCTTTCTCTCTCTCTCTCTCTCTTTCATGTGTTCACTCCTCCCACTTCCATGATGCTCATGTTGAGAGATTAATGTGAGAATGCCATGTTATGTTACTGATGCGCACTTGCACCTTCAGAGCAATCATATGCGTGATGCAGGTGGTGTCTGTCTGCAGAAGGGTTTAGTTGGGCTTGGCTTGTTGCATTATTGCTTCAGAATTGTATATTCTGCAGTATGTTATGCTGTTTATGGACACAGTCTGTGCTGTTAATCTGTTGCAAATGCCTGTTTAAGACTCTATCAACATGCCTAGAGTAAGTGTCTTTTGTGTTCTGTTGATTATGGTGATGTAGCTGCTGCTTCTTGAGCTTTTTTTTTTAAAATTTTATTTCCAAACCATGAGAGAATGTGCATTAATGTGGAGTAAGCATGCTAGTCTGTGCTCATCAGTATACAGATACTGACTTTATATGTGTGTTTTTCAGGCAAGTCCGGCCCCGGTGTTGGTGAACACAGACAGCCTTGACACTTCTCCCTATGTGAGCCCATATGTGAGTGCCAAATATATTTAAATCTCGTCCCCACAGGTCCAGTGTTTTGTGATTACATTAACGTCATTGAATATCTGCTATTCTATTCCATTTCATTCTGAATATCTTTCATTCAGCATTGAAGGAGTTTTGGTCTTATGTGAGGCAAGCACTGTATTGTTATTCCTCAGTCGTCGTCATCTTCTTATTATTAATCTCCTAGCTCTTTTCGACCTAACCTCTTACCATACAGACTGTTCAAACTGCTTCGAGGAAGGAAGGACTTTTTGTCTAGAACTGGAGAATCTGTTTTTAGTTTTTAATAAAACATTTGTTGAAATACGTTGTCTGTCGGTTTAAATTCCAGTTGCCACCTGATGATGTCATAGCAGGCTTTATAGCTGACCAATCAGGAGCTCTGCTTTAAACTCTCACATACAGCACACTGTAGCACTCCCCCCATTCACTAACTCACTCACACACACACACACACTCACTCACACACACACACACACACTCACTCACTCACTCATTCACTCTCACACACACTCTCAAAGTCACTCACTCACATGCTCACTCATTCACTAATTCACTCACACACTCACTCACTCACACAATCTCTCATAGTCACACACTAACTCATTCACTCACAGTCACTCACACACACACACACTCACTCACACACTCACTCATTCCTGTTCTTTACTTTATCTAGTCTTTTTTTATCTCCTTCTCTGTCTTTCCTATTTTTTTTACATTTCCCTTCTTACATCATTAAAAAATGTAATCCCTCCATCTATTTCAGGTCCTTGTGAGCACTGTGTATTTCTTTATGGAAATGCAAATCTAGTTGTATTTATCTTCTAAGAAGAATGTTTATGTTGTACATTCTGTGCTGAAAATGCAGCCTTGGCTAACAACCAACACTCTGTATATGTATATGGCTATGTGTAGATAATAGTCTTCATGTTTGTTTTTTTCTTTTACATTTCAGTCTTCTCTTCCCCTTCAGCAGTGTGTCATAATCCCTGTCCTCCTAAGTGCCAAAATGCCGGCTGTGTTCACTGTGTTCACTGTTGTTGTCCTTCATGGAAAGAGACCCCATCACTGTGGAGAGCAGCATTAGCCAGATCGCATAGCACTGCATCTTGTCTAAATTTCAGGACAGAAGGATGTCTTCTTTTTAAATTTGCTTTGGCATGATCTCACTAAATGATTTCTAGCTGAGAATTAACCGTCTTCTAGCTGGGAATTTTCAGGGTATTTCTTTAAAACATGATTTTATTTTGTCGTCATTTTAATTTTTATTATTACTAAGAAGATGCATCACTGTGTGTGATTCCCTGTGTGACTGAACTAACAGCCACATGGTCCTGACCAGAGAAACGTTAGCATTAGCTTTGTTGGCTGTGTCACACTAGAATGAAACATGGATGGTGAAAGGACTCTAACAAGCTTTCCTTCTGTCACTACAGTAATGTGATATGTAGAGCAGCCCTGGTATAGCTTTTTTCTCTCGAATTCTCTCGTCCTACTGCAAGGCGAGGTTTTTCTAGGTAGTACTTTCACAGCACACTTTAACAGGCCTGGGAGGATTCCTTTAAGATGTAGCATGATTATCAATGTATGCTAAAGTCTAAATTCTTTCCTATCCTTATTTTTTCCGGCAAACCGGCACTGCAGGTTTGAGCACCTTGTGTGCTGATCTAAAAGCTTTAATATTAAGCTAAAGCTTACATGGTAGTGAGACAGTTCCAACCAATATTCTACCATGTACAATGTTAAAATGTGTTTTTCTTTAGTCAAAGCGTTGTAGATATATGAAAAGCAGGGCCATATTCAAAGGGGTAAAGGGAGAATCCATAAAAAAGCCAAAATCCATATTCAGTTTATATGGCACTCTTATTTTAACACTGGTCTCAGCCTCAGACTCTGTGGCCACAAGTTTTCAAGATGCTGAAGATTGTAATCTGGGAAACAGGATCCTGGCATGCTCCCTTTATTCATTCTTAAGTTTAATCTGACATATTATTGACCAGTGAATAAAATGCTGAGCAAGGTTAGGGGGAAAATGAAGTTCCAGTGAATCACCTTTGTTAATAATGTACTATTAGCATTAAATCAAAGGCTAGCTTATGTACGATACTCTGTGCTCATAATTAAATATCATCACCCCATATGTAGTCTCATGCTGGAATTACTGTAATATATAAAATGCATATAAAAATATTGACTTTATCTTTGAAATGTCTTTTTGCTTAGGAATATGATATGGAATAATTCATAGGTTTTTCCAACTAAAAGCTCTATTAAAAGATTTTAGAAAGTCATGGACATTAAATATACATTTTGAGACAGCCGCAAACAGCTTTTCATAAATACATAGAGAGAAATGTTGGTCTGATCTTATTATTTTGTGCTGGCCGTGAGTTTTCTCAACATGTACTATTTGGAGTTCATGATTATGAATATAGAAAGGTTGCTATGTATTACATAATAAATCTTATGTTTACTTGCTAAATATAATATTCACAACTGCAAATTTAGTAAAAAAAAAAAGCTTTTGCCCTTAAGAACATCACTGTTACTCCTAAAAAGGTACATCTTACCACACTCTTATTTATATTTACATTATTTTATTCTGATTAGTTTGTTTAATTTAGTTTTATCCTAGTGGATTATTATTTATATTTGAGATATTTGGTCTTCAAGAATATAGGGGAAAAAACTAAAGTAAATTTAACTTCACATAAAATTTGTGATGCGTGTAATATTTAATATTTATGTAATATCCAGCACGTGTGATACAGCTTCAGGATTGTGCTTTAATATAGTATAATAAATAGCTAATTATACTGATATGATTTTGTATCTTGTGATCGACTGTGTGTTGGCACAATAAAGCTGGTATTGAGCAGGGTCAGTAGGGACGTTTCACTCTCTCTCTCTCTCTCTCTCTCACACTCTCCTCTGCTTAACGGCATCACTGATGGCGCAGACTGATTTGTATGATGGAGAAAGTTAGAAAAGCATTTAGCATTTAAGGCCTTAAAAAGGGCCATTTGGGAGCTTAAAGCCCAGCCTGTGAGATCACAGAAATAACATGTTGCATAACCACACTTTTTTAGGGCTTTAACCTCATTTATCATGTTTTTTTTATTATTGTTATTTTTAGCAGCATCTTATATGACTCAATCTGGGCTAAATTATTTGTTTCGGATGCAGGCAATCTGTTCTGTCTTATGTGCAATGCTTCTCTTGGATCTGTATGTATCAGTCAATGCATTATTTAATGAGTACTATGCTAGACTTTCTCTCTGTGTGAGTACGAGGATTTCCTCTATATTTTCCAGCAGTGTTTCCCAGCCCAATCCTTGGGGACACCCTGATGGTCTACATTTTTGCTCTGTATCAGCTTTCAGTATTCCTTATGAACAAAGCAGTGAAGTACATTACCTGTTACAGCAATGTCTGGAGAGTAGAGTTGAGACTCTCTGGTTTAGAAGGCATGATCTGTTAGCAGATTCAGTCTTTCCACGCACACAGGCTCGGGGAAAATGAGCAGTTCTCATGTGGCTTGTGGTTGGTGTTATATTCATGCTCATGCTGATGCTGATGCAGGCTCACTGTGAAGAATGTTCTGATTCAGGAAGCAGGTCAAGCATACGGAATACAGTGTTTTTTCTTGTTCTCACATTCACTGATATTGTAAATGTCTTAGTACTCATGTAAATGATAAGGTCAGACTAGTCCATTTAACCATATGGCAGTATAACTAATCTCTCTGTTAGTACGGTTTGCATGTTATTACATAAAACTGATTGCTAATGATCGCAAATAAAGGGCAAGTACTTGTAGCCATCATTTTGGATTTTATGTCTCCAACTTCATATTGAATTACCTTTGGATGGTACCAACCCTGTCGTGTCCTCTTGAGGGCTTTTCTGAAGTGTTGCTGTTCAAGCTATTCACATGTATTTGTCTTGCAGGTAAACGGAACAGAAGCTGATTATGAATATGAAGAAATTACGCTTGAACGAGTAAGTGCTGTATAGTTTGCCCTCCTTTTTTTTTTCTTTTTCTAGTACAGCTTATTTAATTCGTCACCTGCCAGTTACATGCCATAGTCACAGCATGCTCTATCGCTTTGGTAATTAGGCACTGTGCATCCAGTAAAAGGTTAAAGTTAACAAACTTTTACATGTAGATCTTGTACTGAAGACACTTTAGAGTAGGCATGAAACAGCACACTAAAACCACAATATGAGACATATCCCGATACAAGCTTCACGAGATGATGTTGACCAGAGAAGATAGCAACACAAATTTACAGTCATACATGTATTTCATGGCAACGTTGTTAATATGGAATCTCTGACAATAGGTTGTGCCTTAAATCATTAAATAATAAATTAGTGTAATCACCACTTTTACTGCTCTTTGTCATGTCACACTTGCCAATTTAACTGTACAAATGGGAAAATCAATCATGATTTTATTTTGTATATTTCCCCATCCCTCGGAAGTTAATTTCTGGTTATACCACTGCCAGCATAACACACAACATGCTTCGATTTTAGATGCGAGTGTGACTTACATCAAGCGCAGCACACAGGAGTTGACTTTAACCCACATTTTAGACCGCAGTCAAGCCAGCCACAGTAAAAATCGGAGAGTACGTATATATGGCGGGTTACAGTACCTATGTTTGGATGGCTATGCTATGGCTCTGCTGTGAATTCTGAATAGTGTTGTGTAATAGTGTATTATGGGTTGTTTCGGTATTTATTTATTTTTTTCAAGTTCACGCGGGCTGAATGAAACGAGGCTGTGGGCCGGACGTTAATAATGCACTTTGAATTGAATTGCATTGCATTTTACAATTTTTCAGCATTTTATTCATTAACTACATTTACATGCATCATAATTGTCTTTTAATAATCTGATTGCTTAACCAGAATGAATGAATGAATGAATGAATGAATGAATGAATTAAATAAATAAATAAATAAATAAATAAAACACACCTAAATCAAAATGTAAGAAATGGATTGAGGATTAGCTGAGTGAAAGAATTCTCATAAGACAAGGTGCAGTATAATAATCAGTTGAATGGAGTAATCCGTTAAATGGAAGATTGATCAACATGGAAACCTTGAAATCTGATTACTTTGACAAAATATAAAAAATACTGTACGTTTACTCGTTCCACCCCAACAGAGATCTCACAGGCTTTTTGTTGTCATGGTGATGATGACACTAAATGCTGCTTTTGGCATGCACACTTTAGGGTAGTTGTCAACAGTTTATTTAGAATCTGCAATCAGAATGAATTCATTTCTGTTGAAGAAAATTGTGTGATGTCTAATATATATTAGCAATCCGTTAAAGAAAACCACAGGTTATACTGTAATTTCTTCTACTGGTTCTGCTGAGTAGCTTGTGAAAGAAATTTCTGCACACACTGATGTGGTTACATTTTGGAGTAAGCAGTCTGTGTGTGTATTCCCTTTTCTTCGGTGAGCTTATTGGGCTGTGCTCTTATGTAGCCATATAGCCTCAAGTCTGCGTTAAAAAACAAAGCTGGCTAGAATAACAGTGTTAATGCATTTTATAATTACAATATGTGACTGTAGTAGTAATAGCTATAAAACATGATGAGACATGCTGTTATAGGAAAATAATCAGTGTTGGGCTGGTATGATGTGCCTGTCCAATAACTGCACATCTCAGTGTTTTATTCCTCTTAAATAATAGCAATATGCCAGCAACTATTATTTTTTTCATTAATTGAACAAGGGCACATCATATTTATATATTTTAATGTTTATTACATAGATTATAACTTATAAGTCGTTCCTTCACCAGCCTCTCTTTTTTTTTCTCTCTCTTAAAGTTAATACGACAAAAAAAAAAATGCAGCTTGTTACTGCATGTTTCCGAGACACTGAAAAGCTCAGAGTCCCCTGTGCTGAAGACGAAGCTCTGATACGGACTCCTTCCATATCAACGATTGTGCCTTTGTCTTTGTTAAATAACAACACGTTTTTTTAATCTGGTTATTATTAGTCTTAGATTACATGGAGATCCCCTTACGAGTCCCTGTGAAAAAGCCGTTACTATAGAAACAACAATATATTAGATTGACTGCATTAATATAAAACTGTGATTTGCTTTGCAGTCGTGCTGTTATATTAAAAAAATCAACACCTTCTGACAAGTCAGATTTGAGAATTCAACAACGCTGTAGTATAATGATTTTATAATGCCCTTTTTTCATACGCTGTAATTTAGGTTCACTAATGTATACAATAGAGTATGACATAACTTCTAAACTGTCTGCACTGCTGCCTGTTTAGTAAGGTCGTAATTTAATTTAGGAAACAGTGTAACTGAAATAGGTCAGTTTTAGTTGTACAACTACATGCTGTTTTATAACAACACAATTCATCTAGAACTTTCAACCACTAATTGAGTAATGTTGTTTGCACTTGTTTAACCTTGAGTTGGTTATATTGTGTCTTCACCTGAATTGCATTCCAGTGTTTATGCTAACTTTTATTCTTTGTTTCTCTCTCCAGGGAAACTCTGGTCTGGGTTTCAGTATTGCAGGCGGCACCGATAACCCCCACATCGGTGAAGACCCAAGCATTTTTATCACCAAGATTATCCCGGGTGGAGCTGCTGCTCAGGACGGCAGGCTCAGGTCAGGCAGCATGCTTGGACTGCACACATCCTAACTTATAGCATAGACATTTCAATTTTGTTCTTTGTTCTAATATTTTTCTTTACAGCTGTCATTAGGGGTGTGCAGGGTTGGTCAAACTTTCTGTGGGAGCAGGAGGGATGTGTCAAACTTTTTGTAGGAGTGGCAGGATTGGTCAAACTTTCTGCAAGAGCAGGCACAATTGGTCAAGAGTGTCTGCAGGTACGGGCAGGATTTATTAAACTTTCTGTGGTATTAGGAGGGATTGGTCAATGTTTCTGCAGGGGCAAGAGGGATTGCTCAAATTTTGTGCAGGAGCAGGCTTGATTGGTCAGACTTTCTGTGGAAGTGGGTGGGATTGGTCAAGCGCTCTGTGGGAGCAGCCAAGATTGGTCAGAATTTTTTAGGAGCAGGCAGGATTAGTTAGAAATTAGAAAACTAATAGGAGTGGAATGAAAAAAAAAAACAGTCCTGCACACACCTTTACCTATCCTGACAGGAGACTTGTTTACCCTTGCTTCTCCCTTGTCCGTATCTTGTGCAGGGTAAATGACTGTATCCTGCGTGTAAACGATGTGAACGTGAGGGACGTCACTCACAGTAGAGCTGTGGAGGCGCTGAAGGAGGCAGGCTGCATCGTGAGGCTATATGTCCGAAGAAGAAAGCCCAGCGCGGAGAAAATCGTGGACATAAAGCTTGTCAAAGGTCCCAAAGGTAAAGTCATCGTTCATTTTTACTGTAGAATCAAATCCTGTGTGTGTTTTATCTGCCTGTGTTAGGGAGTCAGTTACGACTCACTTGCTTAAGCATTTCATTTTCGTTGTGCATATTGTCATCTATGCAGAAGCTACCAAAGGACATCTTTTGCCTGAAATTTCCTTTTTAAAATGAGACTCTTCTGGGTATAAAGTGTAATTCTTCTTTCACACTTCTGGGCTTATTGATTCTCAGGTTTAGGCTTCAGTATAGCTGGTGGAGTGGGAAACCAGCACATTCCTGGAGACAATAGTATCTATGTCACCAAAATCATTGAGGGAGGAGCTGCCCACAAAGATGGACGACTCCAGATTGGGGATAAACTTATTGCTGTAAGTCTGTTATAAGATACTCAGTTTCTTCACACAATCATAAAATCAACTTTTTTCTAAGTTTAGGGTTGCTTTAACCCATATAATGATAAAAAAAATGGCTCAGTTATTCCTGTTTGAAGAACTGTGTGTGTGTGTCTGTGTGTGTGTGTGTCTGTGTGTGTGTGTGTGTGTGTGTGTGCTTATTGGATGCAGGTAAATGTTGTTTGCCTTGAAGAGGTGACTCATGAGGATGCTGTGGCAGCCTTGAAAAACACGAGTGATGTAGTGTTCTTAAAAGTGGCAAAACCCACCAGTGTGTTCATGAACGACAGCTATGCTCCTCCTGACGTCACCAACTGTGAGTGTGTTCACACACGCCTTTACATTTCTGTGACCCCATCATCAGAATATCCCAACATACGCCCCTGGGTTTTGCGCAAAACACATCACCTATATCAACTATAAAACAAAGCAATTCTACAACCTGTCAGATCCTCGAGCCTGCAGTAGAAGTGTGAATTCTACAGATTGGCCATTTCTAGATTGCTGCTTTTTATCAAAGCAACATGCTGATGAAGTGATGCTCTGAATTTTTCACACAACACATGTCACTTATGACTAATCTCAGAAGTTACTGATACTCAAGTCAGTTTCATCAGCCTCTAATACAAAGTCACTGTCTGAATTATATCCCAGTTCTGCAAAGCTTTATTTACTGTGAAAACCACTTCTCATGTCGTAACAGTTGTGTCATGTTGTATAATTTAAGTGGCTAATGTATGGAATAAAACATGACAGTATTCTGCTTATATAAAATAATCAAAGATAGGGTGGTGTGATGCAAAGTGGAGGGCTTTTACCTCCCAAAATTGATTATTTTCCAATAACAGCATGTGTTTTATTAACAATTCTTTATATATTAAAGAAGGAAACACCACAATTTTTGTGCTTATAGTTGCAGTTAATGTTCTGGATGTTGTAATGTTGTCTGTGGAAAAAAAGAAATTTGTTCCCGTTAGACCATCTATAAACAGTCACTCCTTCACCAGCCTCTCCTTTTAGTTAATACAACAAAAATTGCAGCTTTTAATATTATAGAGAAACATCCCTCCATTCAGTGGATCCAAATGAGCGCATTAATATAAACCTGTGATTTGCTGCTGTTATTAAAATTAATCAACACCTTCTGACCAATCTGAATCAAGGTTTTAACAGTGCTGTGGTCTAAGTTAACTATAAATAATGTCCAGTTCATCACCTGAGTGATTCTTTGCGTGTTGCTCAGGGGCAACTAATCCATTCCCCAGGCTATTTTAGGATGAAGGTGTTAAAATAAAAATGGCATAACCAAGCACTGGACGTGATCCAGTTCCCCAGGGCTCACCCTCGGTTCTAATGCCAGCCAAAACCAGCGGTGCACAGCGTTTTATTCTGAATGCCCCCAGAATTGATTTACACCGTTACAAAAGTGCTGAGTGATGGTAATCGATGATACAGCGCCTCACTGGTGTTTGAACATTAGCATAGGCCTGAACACACATTCTGCCATTAAAGCTTAAAGGCATGAAGGGCAAAAGCAAATTTAATCAGGAGAGGGGAAAAAAACAACTTGACCAGCCACACCCCCAACTCTCTAATCTAACATCCAGTCTATAGAGTGAGTACAGTGTGTGACTTGAGGAGATGGGCAGGGTGTAACTGTCGGAATCGCTCTGCTGAGTAAGGGTGATGTTTCTTCCAGTTAACAGTGCTGAGCTTCTTCTTGGAAAGCTTAAACTGAGGGATTTTATTTTGGCTGTAGTGTTTTAGTGCCAATGATACTATCCAATCACATTTTAGCCCATCTCTCTTGGGGGTGATGCTGTGCCTCTACATGAGCAGTTTTATGAGGACTTAAGAGAATGGGCTTGCTCTTGTGTTTTCCATCAGTACACAGTGTGTAAAAAGGAGAAAAAAAGTCACATTTCACTGCGGGAATAGACACAGAGCCACACCCTTTCTGTGAGCATTCAAGGTCTTTTTATTTTAAGCAGATTACTTTTCCATGTATGGATAGCTATAAAAATGTTTTATTATTATTTATTTAGTGTCCTTACAAAGTGGAAAAGGTGGACTTTGAGCCTTGACTTGATTTAGAGCATATAAACTTTTCAATATATTGAGGGATTAATGTGATTCAGTGTAACATCTGTGTGATGCAGTGTGTGATGCAGATTTATGCAGTTGTCCAATCAGCCAATTATGTGGCAGCAGCACAATGCATAAAATCATGCAGATACAGATCCAGAGCTACAGTTTTTGTTCACATCAAACATCAGAATGGAGAAAAAGTGTGATCTCTGTGACTTTAACCGTGGCATGGCTGTCGGTACCAGATGGGTTGGTTTGAGTATTTCATAAACTGCTGATCTCCTGAGAATTTCGCACACAACAGTCTCTAGAGTTTAAACAAAAACCATCCTGTGTGTGGAGGGTCTGCAGGCTGAAACACCTTGTTGATGAGCGAGATCAGAGGAGAATGACCAGACTGGTCTGAGCTGACAGGAAGTCTAAAGTAACCCAAATAAGCACTCTTTACAACTGTGATGAGCAGAAAAGCATCTCAGAACACATCGAACCTTAAGGTGGATGGGCTACAACAGCAGAAGACCACATCAGGTTCCACTTCTGTCAGCCAAGAACAAGAATCTGAGGCTATCATGGGCACAGACTGACCAGAGAAAGAGAAAGACCAGATTTTTTTCTGATCTTCAACTGTCCGTTTCTGTGAGCCTGTCCCCATGATAGGCTCGGATTCCTGTTCTTGGTAGACAGGAGTGGAACCCAGTATGGTCTTCTGCTGTTGTAGCTGATTAGATAATAATAATTTGCAGGTATACAGGTGTTCCTAATAAATTGGATGGTGAGTATACAGCTTAGATGAAATCACTTGCCATTTCTAGATGTTTGTCTTGTCACATGTTTGTGAATTTAATTAGATAGCCGTGTTAGCAGTTAGCTGAGGTGACGTCTGTGATTACATTTAAAATGTGGATTAATGCTTTTAATATTTTTCAGCCTATTCCCAGCACATGGAGAATCATATCAGCTCCCCAAGTTATCTGAGCCAGCCCACAACCCCAGCCACGCCTTCACGCTTCTCCCCCATCTCCAGAGGCTTGCTGGGAGATGAAGAGATCACAAGGTGCCCCTCTTCTCTCTTCACATTTATTATACGAGTTGTTCTTGTCTTGCCTCTTAGCTTTAACGTATCCATGTTACGCTTGCTCCTTAGCTGTGAATTTATTGAAATGACCCCCGGTAATTCAAGTTTGACTCGACACGGCTCATAAAATGTGTTCCCCTTGCCCTTCAGCTGTGACTTGGGTGCTGCATAGCAAGAGATGTTTTCTTTCTGTGCTCTCTCTCTTGCTCTCTCACTCTTTTTCCATCTTTCTCTTTCTGTCCATCAGTGTTTATTTGCTCCCTCTCTGTCAGGGCTACTTAGGCAGCTTTTTAAATCGGCACAGATATCTAGTGACTGTAGGCCGTGAAGACGGTTGTATCTCTCTTCCTCTGTCAGAATGAAGCTATCCAAGGTCATTAGTGCTCTTAGCCTGCACTTTGTCACTGCCTAGTGGACCTCGCTGCTCTCTGTTGCACACTGTAGTGTACATATATACAGCAATATAATAATTTAATATTAAATCAATTAAATTTAATTACGTTTTTAAATATGAGATATGTTCGAGGTCAGCCATTTTTAATTTTGCAGAAACTGTTTTCAGTCTTGGCTCCATATTTCCACCCTGTTATGGTCCAACCTGTTATGCCTGTGCTTTGTTAACAGGTGGAATAATTTGTTTCTCCAAAAAAAAAAAAGAGTATATATTCATATACAGTGTTTGTTATCTATTAAGGTTAAGTGCTTGCACCATCAAGGCATTAAAGGTTTTTAAAAATGTATGAAGGCCATAAGGCATGAGTAAAGCAAGAGGAATTTTGTGGTGCTAAAGCAGGTGCTGAAGACTTGAGGGTTATCTTTGTGTAACTCAGTGATTAATTTATTATAAAACATTTATCAAACATAATCATTATGAATACATCATGAATACATTACTATAAATGTCTGTTTAGTGTTGATACAACTTTCACTATAGACTACAAGCACATGATCGCATGTTTGTGTGGCAAGCTATGATAAATATTATCCACATGGCATGTGAGGATGTAGATTTCATTGTGAGCTCGATTTTGAATACAGCCTATTACTTTAGAGTGCAGTCTATTACTATCCATGCCTTTTTTATTAGATTTTTTTTTTAATATGAGGCACTAGCCAGCATGGCCACAGATGGCTGAGCTGCATTTGTTCTGGTGGGGGTAGTAGTCATATCAAACACTCTGCTTTACCATCCTTAATCCACTTTAATGGAGGGATTAGTTATCGGAAAAGTGCCGTCATTGAATACGTCACACATTCAAATAAAATCTAATGTACTACATAAGTCTGACAAATGCATGAAATTCAAAACCTGGTAATCTTTGTATTAAGACTTCAGAAAGCAGTTACATCATTAAGGTGTGTTATGTGTTAGGTCGTACTTCTGCTGATGGATTATGCTAACTTGTTTTCATGGAGGATGTTGGAAATGAATGCGTTGGAAGGAGAACAAAGTCACATGGTTATACTGCCATCTTGAGGCTCAGACTGAACAATTCTCCTTTCAGCTCTTTCTTTAGTTACTTATCTCGTTCTTTCATAAAGATTTGTGGCTTCTGGTTAATTATAGGATATGCATTTAAGGGGAAAGGGGGCAAGTATTTCCTTTTGTAATCTACTTAAATCTAGGTACAGCAGTATGGCTGTATATTCTATTTAGGGAATGTCCACCAGAGGGAGACATATCCATTAACAGACCATAAATGGCCATATACCCATTGCATCAAAATGCATTTTTAAGGCAAGGACTGTGTTTACAAGAATTTAAATTATTACTTGTGTGTATGTATACATTGTTGTAGTTTTGTTCGTTTCCCCAAGAAAGCTAACAAACATGTTTATAGGACTTACATTAATGTGGACTACATTACTAGCCAAAAGATTACGTATACACTGGCAACCAGTGTTCCATGATTGGCAGTTTTGTGCAATGGCATTGGCAGAATTTTAAACTCTTGTATGCAAATACCCCTATTATTCAAATGAAGCTCTATAAGAGTTAACATCTAAAGCTTCTAATTTACAAACAACACATTGACATTAAACTATATTCCCTACGTTTTAATACAAGGTGCCTGTATGTTCAGTGATCTTTGTTATTTGATATTTTTATTGTTATTACTTGTACTCTACTTGCTATACGTTATGTAACTATTGATTGAATATTTGATTATTTAATCAAATCAAGCATTTTCTCAGGTTGTCAAAAGGTTTTGCTCAAACTTACATACACTCCAACTAGACATGAGTTTGGTCATACAGATACGCTAAAAATGAAAAAGATGAATTAAGACCTTGTGGAATTAATTGCTCGTTAATATCCATTCTTTGCCAAAATAACAGCATCAAACTCAAGGTATATAAATAACAGAAGATCTTCTCCAACCTGTTGCCACAAAGTTGGAAGTACATTGTTGTATAGGATGTCTTCGTATGCTGTAGCATTACAATTTCCCTTCACTTCCCTTAATGGGTCGAGACCAAACCTGTTCCAGCATGACAAAGCAAGGTCCATAAGCCATGGTTTGTCATGTTGGAGTAGAAGAACTCAAATGGCCTGCACAGAGCCCTGATCTCAAGTGCAGTGCCTGACATCAGTGCCTGACCTCACTAACACTCTTGTGGCTGAATGAGCATAAATCATAAATCCAAAATTTAGTGGAAAGCTTTCCCATAAGAGTGAAGGTTAGTACAACAGCAGAGAGGGACTAAATCTGGAATGGGATGTCCAAAAAGCTCATATGGGTGTAATGGTCAGGTGTACACAAATGTACACCTTTGACCATATATTGTATAAAATCACACATTAATCTGGTTTGAAGTATGCGTTCTGAAATGTTTGATCTGTAACATATGTGGCACTGGTTCAACATTTGAAATCCTGTCTATCTTGCTGCCTTGTCTATCCAGGGAGCCTCGGAAGGTGGTGCTACACCGTGGCTCCACAGGGCTTGGCTTCAACATTGTGGGTGGAGAGGATGGAGAGGGCATCTTCATCTCCTTCATCCTGGCTGGAGGACCTGCCGATCTCTGTGGAGAACTGAGGAAGGGAGACCGCATCATCTCTGTAAGAATCATAGAGAACAAGTAGAGTTTTCAGCCAACTATTACAAGTGCATTTGTGTGTCATGTCCTCATTAACAGTGTGTGTGTGTGTGTGTTGCAGGTGAATGGAGTGGATCTCCGCAGTGCAACTCATGAACAGGCAGCTGCTGCTCTGAAAAATGCTGGTCAAACCGTCACCTTAGTGGCTCAGTACAGACCAGAGGGTGAGTATAATTCTTTTTAGTATATAAAGTATAAAACTCCAGAATTATTGGCTCAGTTTAAGAGAATGAGCAGCATGAAATGAACATTATACACACTGCTTCAGCTTTGGAAGAACTAATTACTCTTCTAACCAAAAACTATTTTCTGAAATAATCGTATTTTCTCTCAAAAACATATATAGCTAAATTATTGACAGCTCCAAAGAATATTTAAAATAAAGGCACACAAAGTATTATTGTTGGAGAGAAAAGGCTATTTTATTATTTTCAGGAACTCTTATTTGCATTCAAACGTTTCCTTTTTCTCTGGGGTATAAATACATACATGTAAGATCTAGTTGCTTCCATAACTACAGGAAAGACCAAAGAGTTTTAACACAAACACACAAACAGGTGAATGGTGTCCAGAAAAACTCATATAATGGACATAAAAAATACCCAAGCATTTATGAACACCATTAAGCACAATCCGTACATTATGTTTCAACAGTTTGGAACAGTTACAAATTGCCAGGAAGAGGACACATGAGCCTACTTTTTGACCACGGATACCATTAGTATCATTTTTGCTGATTGTTAATGAAAGATGCCAGTAATTCTGGAGTTGACTATATAATTGTGTTTGTATATCCTCATTATCTCATCTTTTTTCTCGAGAAAAATTGAACAGTACAAACAGAAATGCATAGGCGAAGAAGCAGAAAGAGTATAACAACCACCAAAACAGGATATGGCCAATGTCTAGACATGCAGCAAGCCTGTTCATTAACAGACACGAGACCCAGGACTGTGATCAGTAGCCACCTCTTTTTCCTATTTACTGCTGAGCCACTATATCGACAGTGCATGACTGCTATTGCTTGTTTTTGCATTCACCAACCTTTCCTACTTGAAATTAGCATTCAAGCCCTAAACAAAAGGGCTGCATGTTTAATCATATTTTTTATCATTACTTTAATGTAAGTTTCGAAGAACACTGCGATAAAACAGTTTCCTAAAACTGAGAAATAATAGCGCCGCTGCTCAAGCTCCATTACATCCATTAGATGAGGACATTAGGGTAGGACCGTATTGCTTAAACACACTATTATTACCTAGTAGCTTCACTGAAAAAAGATGAGTGCTGAGGAAAAAACTAGAAGCAGAGGAAATTTAGAGAGGGGGAATTGGTACCAAAAAATAAGATCATTTTGTGTTGAATATGTAGGTTTTTTTTTTTTTTTTTTTTTTTTTTTTACATTGGAATAAGTCGTTTTTAAAAATAAATCATTTTCGTAAGAGTAGTTTTAATAGAGAGTATAAAGAAAGTATAGAAAGAATATTCTTGGTAATATATAAAGATATAAATATGCTTTTTACCAGGTTACATTCAGTGATCTTACTGATTTAAACTCAAATGAACTGTGCATGTAGTTCACTAAGTAGGGTGTACACTGCAATTATCTTATACCCCGGGTAGCAGTGATGGCTTATATATAGGAGCATATATTCTGTATCAGCCATTCAACAGATCTCATTCAAGTCCTCATTCACAGCTCCGTACATTTTAAAGACTGTTGAAATACTAATTACCTCTTCTGAGTGACCAGCAATTTTAAAAATGTGGTTATTTGAGAGATATAAGCTGTGCTCCATGCCCCATTTATCTTGGTAGAACTACTATTGCACCTAGTGGTCAAAAATGGGAACTACAACAAGCACTGAATGAGGCCATTGGGGAAGGAATCGCTTTGCCCCATGCTCCCTCAATGAA
Organism: Pangasianodon hypophthalmus; assembly: GCF_027358585.1. Taxonomy (NCBI): domain Eukaryota; kingdom Metazoa; phylum Chordata; class Actinopteri; order Siluriformes; family Pangasiidae; genus Pangasianodon; species Pangasianodon hypophthalmus. Next base: position 20,543,447 of record NC_069711.1, read on the forward strand.
CATTGTGTTTAGGGGTGGGGGAGGGACAGCAGACATAATACTTAATCATTTAACCATCTTTTAATCCATATTTTTCAGTCTTTCTGTAATCAGAAAGGGTGTGATTAGCAAGCTATGTTATCTAGCTAACTGTGCAACAAGCTAAATTGTTAAAGTGTCTTTAGAGTGCAATTATCAGTTTCCCAAAACCATCATAACTGCACGAATTGCTTATAAAATTATAATGCTTGATTTCAGATTTTTCGTGAAAATATATATTTCTGTTCTCTCACTGAAAGCTGGTGTATATAGTCAGTTTGTTCAAGTTCATTCAAGTCTTGTCAGCTCTCAACTGTCTACAGGGTTACTCTAAAAATTCATTAGCTCTCGATAGCGTGAGAGCCTTTCGATTTAATTTTATTTTAAACTATGTCGTTATTTAACGTCATCCTGCCCCACCTAAATCTAACTGAAGTGTTGGTATGGCTGAAATAATAAAAATATTCCTGAGTGAAGACTGTTGTTGGTGGCATCTCGATGTTGATGTCATTATTTTGCTGATTTTGTTGATGTTAAATATTCTTGGTTCTGTGAATGCTCAGAATGCTGCTGTGAAGGATACCCTAAATATTTGCACATAAAACAGTTTGTTATAAAGTCTCACCTTTGCTTCAGTGGATAATCTCAAATGGATACTGTAGACTTGTACCAAGGAACTGCTGCTATAATCATAAAGACTGTCCTGTGCTCATCCCAGGACTCTTACACTGAACATCCTTTCAACATGCTTAGTACTGTTTGTCTTTACTCTTCTATACATGTACAGTATCTTGTAATGATTTATACTCACACTATCCATTGTCCCAGCGGATGGGTTTCCTCTTGAATCTGGTTCCTCTGAAGCTTTCTTAATCATGTCATCTCAGGAACATTCTTCCTTCTCTCTGGCTTGCTCATTAGGGATCTAAAGCTGTATCTTATTTGCATTTAAGAAGAGACTTAAGAGATTAGATATAATATAATCACCTGGCAATATCCAGCAACTTTATTGCATGTTGTGATTTTGTGCATATCGTTCAGGTCTGCTAACCATGGTGCTTTTAATAATTAATGCACACTAACTCATAAGAGATTTTGAATTAGAAATTCAGGAGCCTAAGCATAGGTTGTGTGGTATTTATCAATATGGAGAAAGTATTCATCAGAAGCATATATTTCATTATTCAGGCCCAAAAGACAGCGGTGTTATGTTTTTTCAGACTTTGTCAGGCTTGATGTGGTCTGAATAGTAAAGAGTGTTTATTTGTTCATTAAAGAATGTAGTAGAAAGCTATTTCATGCATAATGGCCTTTGATAATGAAATGAAGAAGACAAAGGTTAGCTCCTGCTGATAGGAACAAGAGATATGTGCTCAATTAGAGAAGCAAACTCTTTAATGCTTAAAAGGTTAATAGTTTTGCAAAAACCTGGAAGGTACCTGGAACCGGCGAAAACAAGTGAGATAGGTCTATTTTTAGCGTGATGCTCGATGGTTTAATTATGAGCGTGTGATGGTCACTGAGGACCAGGTGGCTGAGGACTGATATGGCTCCATTTGGTGTTTTTGTCGTGACTTGGATCAGCTTTGTTTCTAAACCCTGGGAGGTGCTGAAGCCTTGCTTTAATAAAGAGATGCAGGCTTGGAAACTGTGTTTATGAGAATGCCATGGGTCATGTGGTGGTCCAGCAGAGCTTTGGCTAGAGACATCCACTGTGATCTAATTAAAGGTATGCGCACATGATCCTTTCACAGCAATGCCATGTGCGTGTCTGAGAGCCTGTTTATTTGTGTTGAAGTTGGACGAAGTTTGGTGAAAGCTGTGGTCTTAGCATGGCTCCTGAGCCTGGCTTCCTGTATGTATGCCTCTCCTCTTTCGGCTAGTTCAGGTTTATAGGTTGCTCCCACAATCTCTCTGCTTACCAAAGGACTTGGTGCCCCAAAGCCTTAGCTCACCAGCCAGGCTTGGACAGGATCGGAGGCTTCTAGAGAGCTGTGCAATCACAGCTATTTTTGCCATGAGACAGCATGGTGCATGGGGCAGAAGTTGACACCGTAGGGGGAGTTGTTTATGTCATCGTTTTCTCTTCTTAGGCTTTCATTTGTATGTCTGATACCTTCATTTTATCTATGCTTTGTCCAAGAAGAGGGAATTTAGTAACAAGGAATTGGAGAAGTGTACGCAAATTAGTATTTTGTTTTTAAACAAGACGATTATTTTGTGTAGGCTACTTGGAGTCATAATTACACTTTATCTGTCATTTTCGGCTAATACTATGCAGTGCATCTTATCATTTGAATAATTACAGTGCTAATGATGTCTGTAGTTTCTTGCAGAATGGAAAAATCTCCAGTTTGGTTGTGATAAATTGACATTGTCCCTGCTAATATTTTTGCATTTGCGTGTCACCGTACTCACTCTGTTTTAAAGATACTTGCTATCTTAATTTCTTGAATAACATCTCATCTATACTGTCACTCAGAGAGTAATGTTCGGCTAACACCAGTTTCTGCCAGGAATCTTACTGTTGTGTCAGCCACAGAATCACATGAGGAGGTTTGGTCACGCTTGACTCAATAGCGTTTCATTAGCACTCTGAGCACTGTTGCGCTGTCTGAGCTGGGTGTGGGCTCAGGTGTGTGGAGATCTCAGCCCTTCTCCTGTGGGAGATCTGCAGTGGAACAGTGCTGTCTCACTTCGCTCACCATGAGCTAGGCTTGGATGTCTAATTGAGCGCAGAGCTACATGGGGAAAGTCTCGGGGATGAATCCAGAGCGAGTATTATTGCATTATTTTTGACTTTCTCTCAAAATAATAAATCAAGTCCTTTTACTTTCACCTTTCCGTCAGAAGCCTTGTCACCTGCTAAGAGTCCTGTTTTGTGTCTGTAGACAAGCAGAGCACACTCAACCCCCAAAAGCACCATGCTTTGATCTGTGAAACTTAATGACATTGATGATTGGTACTTCAGTGGCACCGTCATGTCTATGTGATGTCTAGAGCTGAGGGAAGTGCCTGTTCTTTCTCCTCCAAGTATTTACTTTTAGTAGAACCTGAGTTACTTAAACACATGAATATTCAACCCTGCTGAGATGGAACTAAGGGTTTGATCTAATAATGTGATGGAAGAAAATGCAATATTTGTTCATTTTATTGCTTTAGAGGCACTTTCTGTACATCACGAAAAGCCAATACTGTCAGAACAAGGCATTAAGCTCCATATTCACAGAGAATTTGGGGAACATTCCTTCTCTCAATATGCCTGTCAACTAGACTATTTAAAAATGCGTGATCATGAGGTGCAGAAATGCATTAGCAGCAGCAGCGCTGAGATTTCACCACACTGTCACACTCAGGGAAAATTTCCTTTTATGTGTAAAAGAGATGAATAAAGCATTAGTCAATATTTTGTGTGAAGAAGATGGGCTTTTGCATTGCATTACCTCAGTGACTGTGACAAGGTACTGAAGAAGATTATACAAGATCTCTTTACTCGAACATGAATGTATTTCCAAGATGTTTTAGTCGACAGCGTATTACATGACTTTTATGAAAAAAATAGTTGCTAAGAAGAATGACCTTTGATGAACACGAAGCTTTGATACACTTGATACATTATTGTAACGTTAAGTCATGCTTTGTTTTTAGGGTTTGTACTGAAACTCACATCTTTAAGATTACCGTCAATTTCATCATCACATTTATTTCCCGAACATCTACTGCAAAAATTCATTGGAAAGATCTCTGCTGCTTATTTCCCAAATACTGCCACAGCACTGGTTCATTTTGCCTAAATACAAGAGCTGTTTAGAACTAAAGAAATGTTATAGATCAGTCAGTGGATTGTATTTGAATGTAATTTGGATGAAAGTGTGCTCTAACCATTTCATTTCAAAAGATGAATGCTCTTCCCCCCCCTCTGGCTCTTGTTTATATTGAGGGCATTGACTCTAATCTGCAAAGGATTAGCTGTCTCTTCTGGTGAGCTGTAGATCTGCAGTGCTCTTAGCCCAGGATTGGTGAGTTTGTTTAACAAAGTTCTGCTCTCTCCCTCTGCCTTCAGGCATTTTTTTTTTTCTCACACAACACTCGCACGTTTGAATGCAGTTGGAGTGCATCTGTGACACAGCATTAATTAATGATCTATTCATACCATCTCTTCTGTTATCCTCAGCCATGCACTTTTAAAGTCATAGCTTATATCATTTATCGTTAACTGGCAATAATTCTTTAACTTTTTGAGTGCAGCTCATTTACACCAGCCACATCGTGTCAAATGTCATGTGTAGCGTCACACCATGCAGCCCATCAAGACCTTGTGTGGTTCTATTTTAAGCGTTTCAGTGCAAACCTGCCACGTCACAGACACTTTAGTGAAATATAAATTCCACCTTGTGTGCAACACTGCTCTTGTTTTACCTTTGAAGGCTATGCACTTTAGTTAAAAACACTCTCCCGAGATTGTGTAATGTATAGTTTTGTAGAATAGTGTTTGTATTCTATCATTTTATAGCAACACAAAATCAACACAGATATACTGGTTATTCACTGTCTTAGGTCATGATTAGGTGGTTTTGTAATTACAGCTGGTAGATTGCTATAGACTAAATAGACATAGACATAGTGATTAAGGCTCTAGAGCAAAAAGCATTTTGCAATGTAAGCTTTTCTTCCACTTCTTTTGGTTTTTGGCCACTTTACGTCCACTCCTTTGTATTAGCAACCTCTTCATGACAGTTTAGAAAAACCTTTAAGTAGTTAAGCAATTACTGTGGTATACTATGAGTGTTGAGCATATCTCTGCATTATGTTCTTATATTCCATTATATGATCATATATTGCAGTGTACGTTTCAAGCCGAGGAACGTTTATACAGGAAAGTAAGGAGTTAATAAGCGACTGGTTTGTGTCATTAGTAAGCAGGAAGGTTTGCTCAGCTTGCCTGAGAGGGATCTTAGCCAAGAGGGGGTGTGGCTGAGAGGGGGAGTGGCTGAAAAGGGGTGTGGTCGACTGGGGGTGTGTTTGTCGAAGGGAGATTTGCTAGCTCTCAAACAAAACTTATTCTATTAAATATAAAACATTTAATATCTCTCTCTAGAGGAATTAAAATGCTGGAAATGTAAATTCATCTACTCACCACTGATAACTGAAAGTGGGAGATGCAGTTATAAACGGATTAAAATCGAAGTATGCCGATGCTCTTTCTCCTGCCAGTAGCTCATATGGAAATGCAGCTAAGACTTGTGGATTGACTTAGGGCTTGACGCAATGCTTACGTGATGCGTCCAGTGTGAATTCTCAGCTCAGTGCATTTCTTTACATGGATATCAGTAGGATTGTATACATTGCTTTAGAAAAGTTTATGTGAGGCATGAAATAATGAGCATTATTTAGACTGAGTTAATTTTAGTGTATATGTAAGTATGACTATAATCTTAATTACATGCAGCAGAGCCATCACTGGCTGTTTGAGCATATTGCGTCACTGCTCTCAATTCCCTAATGTTCTGGAATCCCGAGGGATCGAGGGTCTGCGTGAGCCACTGTTCTCTATGAGCACCTCTTCATCTTAATGCTGTTTTCTGCTGTGAGATTAGTTTCATCTGCATCGATTTTTCACTATAGATCTGATCTTGCTTCACTTCTATGTGACATAATGGTTCATAATGACCATTTTTCACGGAGACTGTGGAGAGAGTAACTTCCCAGAGTACCAGTGTGTTTGTGGGTATAAGTATATTTGTTCCCTTTTGAGCTTCAGATTCAGGATTGTGTATTGTGTATAACATTTCCGTAGTGTATGGGAAATGTTACTCACTCTGCTCAGTCAGTTACATATAAATATCCTGTATAAGGAGCAACACAGTGAAATAAAAAGCAGAGCCAGTGATGAGGACAAGTGACAGATGTATCTATAATACAATCTACAGTATATATAGATGAGACAGAAAGGAGGTGGGTTATTAATACATGAGAAAAAGTACACGGTAGTGCTGTAAAGGAGGGGTGAGGTAGAGATGAGCCCAAAGGAACCCTAGCGAATGAAAGTTGTCCAAGAGAATAAAAATTGTGCAGGCCAGGGATCCAAACATTATATGTATTAAAGCAGAAATAAAGTACATCTTATAAGTAAGCAGAATCTTAGCAGAATGAGGTTATTTTGTGTTAATTTGAACTATTGTTGCACAAAAAATGACTTAACGTGAAGAGGAGGGTGCATGCACACACACACACACACACACACCGAGTTGGGAGGGGCATGAGTGCTTGTGTGTAGTTCATTAGCATCTGTTGTGTTGCCCTACCGTAGGTTCTCAGAAAGAGGCTTTACGCCTAGCCACAGCGAGTCCAAACTCTCTCTCTCTCTTTCTCTCACACACACACACCCATCCTCAAGCACATAGTTCAGCTAAGCTTGAATTGGGAGCTGGCCTTCAGCACCACAGCATCTTTCCCCTCACACATGAGCGAATAGAAGCAGAAAGGCTTTCACAGCGCTCTCATCCACACTTTTATCTGAACCGCTCGACCTGCAGAGAGCAAAGAGAAATGTGAGTATGAAGGATTATATGACTAACTGGATTTAACATGGGATAAAAGCTGTTGTGATGTACCTGTGTGAATCCTGGTTTAATTTTCATCTGATGTCTGTACTGCGTTGCTTATATTTGTTTTGTGGGAAATCACGGCTTTGTTTTCTCTGAGCTCGCTCTGGTTTTTATTCTTGCTTACCAACTAATACAGTTATTTTGTCCTTTTATTATATTTCACATTATACTGAAACAGATATGCAGTTTGTATTGACTCACAGCAGCGCACATCAGACAGAAGGAAAGAGCATTAGCAAACAAATTGGGTTAAAGCAATTAAATAATTCATTGAGAACATTTTGCCTGTCTTGCGAGAGTACAACCTTTTCACACAGTGCAGCTAAGAGTCAGCCAGAATAGCTAAATGTACTAGACTGTCCTCCGGTTATGATGAGTCTGTCTGATCTTATTATACCTTTAGCAGTAAGAGCTGCTCAGCTGGGCACATGTGTGTGTGTGTGTGTGTGTGTGTATGTGTGCTTGTTATATTCAGGGAAGAAATAAGGTTCAACAAAGATTTCAAGTACTATTTAGTTTGAGTAGTAGTATTAACCCTCTCTCTCTCTCTCTCTCTCTCTCTCTCTCTCTCTCTCTCTCTCTCTCTCTGCATTCCTTCCATTCTGTCTGTTTAGATTGTTGATCATGCATCATGCACTACAAATGTATCACGCTGTTTATTTTTCTTTGTACATGTAGAGTACAGCCGTTTTGAAGCTAAAATCCATGATCTCCGGGAGCAGATGATGAACAGCAGTATCAGTTCAGGTTCCGGCTCGCTCCGCACCAGCCAGAAGAGGACGCTCTACATCAGGTGAGACCTCCCCTGGTTCTCTGATAATTGCACCGCACCTCTTGTGTCTTTGTCCTGAAGGTCGAGTCACCTTTCCTCCACTGTTGTTCCAACAATGTGATTTTCACAGGTCTTACCAGTGATCTGACCAGGCAAGGAGCTTTCACCATATTGTTCTGTTTTATGCAGATTTTGTAATGTATTTAGTTTCCCTCCACCTGGTTTTATGTGAATTTTCAATTCGAGAGTGAAAACTCTGGATTGAAACAACCGAAATTATAAAACACCACATTATAAAACATTAGGAGAAAATGTCTTTTCTTTTGAGCTTCTGTTTCGCTGTGTGCTCTTTAATATATATATATTCTTATACCACAAACACTTTTGAATTCTTGAATCTGATTGGTCAGAAGGTCTTGAGTAATTTTCAATAACAGCAGCCCTGGCAATAGTTTCGGCTGCAACACAATTCACGGGTTTATATTAATATGCTCATTCAAGACATTTTCATTTTTATAGTAACAACTTGCACAGTGACTTGTGTGGCAGACACTCCACATAAATATGATGTGATATGATGAAGTTTTCAGTGGGGAGGTACATATATTTAGCATTTATGGAAGGAGTCTCCAATGTCAGGGCTTTGTGACAGTCAGGGTAAAGCTGTTCTTTAGAGTTTTTTGCCATGGAATTTCTTCAGGATAGAGAACCTTTCATTAACTTTAAGAGAATTAAAAACACAGGCTGGTGACAGAATGATTGTTTATAGCTGCTATAATGTAGTTAATAACAGACTAACTTGTTTCACAGACATTCCACAACATTAAACAAATGTATAATACTTTAACAAATAAAAAAATTGTAGTCATTGGCAAATTGCTATATATGAAGAATAAAACACTTTGGGATGTGCAGTTGTTCATCACATGACCATCACCACCATGACCTTGAAAGTGCAGAAACATTTGGACTGAAAAATGTCAGTACGGAAACTCAGATTGGTGCAAAGGTTCCAGCATGGGTGTGGTGAGACTGCCTTGCTCTAGATAATGGATGATCGGTTGTCCTAACTTTTAAGACACTGTTACCACTGCAGAAAACTAATAATAATGATTAGAGGGGCTGCTGAAGCTGGTGGTCTTGGAGCAGCTGCTGGTTAAGGCCAGTCACGGCTGATGCAGCTGCTTCTGCTGGAGTAATGAAACTGCTTCATAAAGACCTGATATATCGCTACACCGCAACATTCAAACACAATATTGCCAGAATCATCTGTTGTTTTTTTTTTGTTTGTTTTTTAAAACTATGTGGCTAGTGTAAATCCTGCTCAGAATAGATGAAGAGTAAAAGTGCTTGCGTTTGCATTTATGAATACAATATGAATCCATAGCTTTTCTCTTTCCATTGCATCAGTCTCTAGTTATAATTATTTCACCTACTTTTAGACTGGTGTGTCTTCCAGTACTGTGCTACTGTATCCTGTTAGATGCTGTTTTCAATATTGTGCTGTAGTTTGGCTCGTAACACCGGGATCTTCTTTGAGGTTGTCCCCTGACATCACTTAGACTTAGTCTTAGACTTCTTAACCTTTTCAAGATGTTCTCCATATTTTCTTCTTACGTTCCCTCCCACTTACTCTTTGCCTGTCTCTGTGTTTATAGGTGATTGTCCCTAGTGCTAAGAGTGATTGGAGTGTTTTCTGGTCAGATTCTGATGTTTACACTTGCATTCAAGTTTATACAGTGTGTCTACAAACTCACTTCCACTTCATGGATGTTCCACAACATTAAAAGAAAAGTCCACCCTGAAACACATTAAATATTTTTTTATACTGAAATATTTGTGTCTGACGTCAGGGGGCATATTGCTAGCACAGATACAATGGCATTTAAGAAAATGATCTCAAACATAAAAGATAAGATATAGGTGTGTATATAAAATATAAATCATTAAGAAATACAATGCATTGTTCTTTAATAAATAGAAAATTCTAACTGCTGTGGTATAAGAGGAATAAAGCACATCAGGATATGCTATTATAGGTGGCATCAAGCCATATCATCGCCTATTGTGTTTCATTCTTTACATATTACATCATAGGTCAAATGAGTCAGTCTTGGTACAGTACAGCATGCTCTGGGGAGTTAAATTTTTAAACACTCGCTTTTGTAGGATTAGACAAACAGCTACTGAATATTTCAAAGATTTATTTTCCAGCCAGTCACTGACCCTGTTCCGGCAATGAATTTTGCAAGGCAGCATGTATAGTAATCCCTAATCTGGTGCTTGTCACAAAATAAACCCTGTATGATGGAAAAAAGAAGATTCACTGCCCCACTAGTGACACAGACATCTGTTGTTATTATCTGTGCCAACATTTCAAAAAATGTTATTTTTTCAGTGTATTCAGTTGTTTCCTTGTCTTACTACTAGTTTTATTTTTGTTTGCCTTTTGAATTTAGAATAAATATAATCATTTGCATTACCATATTATTACAACAAATCAAATGTTGCTATATTGTATAATAATATTAAGATATTACAATATAAATGGTTATATCAGGATGTGATTGTTATACATTTTACTGTGTTGTTAAGTAATAATGCACTAAAGGCAATCAGGAAGCGCTGTGTGACATTTCAATCCATGTTTATGATATTTATCACTGAAACCTGTAAATGTAGTTAAATATGATCCTTTGCAGCTGCACCAATTGCATTACACTGAGAGTGCATATAAAGTTGATTTTTCTATGTTTCCACTGCAATTGAATTAACCTTCTAGCAAAGCAAAAGATGAAAACAATTTCATTTTCATTAATTTGCATTTAATTGGCAGGCTAGGAGACTGATTCTTTCAGCAGTTGCACCAAAGATTGCTGTTAATAGACATAAAAACTCTGACTACCTTTAAGAAAGTTCTAAAAATCTCTGTCCAATATGTGTGGAATAACCGCAGCACTATTTGTTTTTTTTTCTGTAAGGTGTTTGCATTGATGTGATGTATATATCTTTTAATCAAGTTAAATAACCTGGATTTAAAATGTTGGTTTTAAAAATGTCAAATTTAAAATCTCCTTACACGCTTCTCTGTGTTCTGGGTCTCCTCCGTTCTAAATGCATGAACGTAGCACTTCATTATTGATGAAAGTGCAGAGAGCAGCTACTCAGGACAGTTTGGAAATTCATGCATGCGTTTGCACAAAACTCACAGACAAATGCATATGTACACTTACATATATACAATGTAGAAGTGGCCTATTTAAATCCCCAGTGGACAAATTAGAATCAGAAAAGCACACACACACACACACACACAAAAAAAAACCAAAACACAGAGGTTGCTACAATCAAAACTGATATTTAAAAATGAATTGGATGCATATATTTAAGCAATATCGCATGAGCAAGAGTGCGGTTATACTGAATATCGGCACAGCTGTGATTTAGCGTAGGCACAAAGTGCTGTAGGTAATCATAGCCGTGCCGATATTCAGCATAACCACACAACTGCATGTGCAATATTGCTTTTACACAACAGTTCTATAGACTCTATAAAGAAATTAATATTGAGTAACTGATAGTTTGAATACAGTATGGTTAAATGTTTTGTTTATTTTTTGCTAGCAGAAATCAATCCTGAAGAAGCTACACTCACTTTAGAGCCTGTTGACTAGCTGGCTAGCTAGCTCACATTGATTTGTACATTTCCGTTACAAGTGCGTACAATGAAATTGGCTTCCCTTCTTCCTTTTCATCTTCATCTGATGAGCTTTCATATTTTAAGTCAAAGGTTATATTCATGGAAAATATATCGTTTGCCATGTCTGCTGATGATGTCACTAACACTACTGCCGTAACCGTTTCGAACTAGGAAGTGGAATGTTATGTGGTGAGCACAGAGGAGCAGAGTGATACAAACAGTTTAATGTCCCAGTGCGGTTATACTAAATATAGGCACTCTTGGAGCGCCGCTTGACCAATCAAATTAGTGGACCAGAACTAACTGTTGTATAATTTATAGTTTATTAACAATACAATTTGAAATGGGGCTGAAATGGTTTGTTAGGATGGCATGAGAATCACTCGACGATGGCCTATAGTGTTCAGCTTTTTAGAGAATTTTTTTTTTGTAAAGCATTGCACAAATCACAGATGGACTGACTTAATTGCACTTTCTTGTTTCAAACTCACTGTGTTTTATCATTTCTGGCTCCAGAGCTCTGTTCGACTATGACAGGACGAAGGACTCTGGCCTCCCGAGTCAAGGATTGAACTTCCACTTCGGGGACATCCTGCACGTGCTGAACGCTTCAGATGATGAGTGGTGGCAGGCACGCAATGTCACCGCAGATGGAGAAGTGGAAGAGATCGGAGTCATTCCCAGCAAGAGGAGGTACTGCAGCACTCAGCTTTCACATGAACATGTCTCATGTCCTTCCCTATTCCCTTTACCCCGGTCCCCAGTGTCTCTCTGGAGAGCAACTTTGGTTTTACTTGAGAGGATCTTAGAGTTATACTCATTTTTAAATCATTTTAGGTACCAAGTTGGCTTGTTTATTACAAGAAAATATTCATACTCTTCCCCAGAGAGGAGAAGGCAGAATCAGTTAAAACACTTTTTTCTAGCTTTCTAAAAAGGAAACAGATCCAGATAATGTTGAAAAAATAATCTGGTCTTGGAATCTTTACTTAATCCTTAACTTCATCTGGTTACTTAAGACTTACATTTTCCTCACTGAGAAATATTTCTGACTCTGCTGTCTGGAGGTAAGATTTAGCAAAAGAAGCTTAGCTTCTTTAGCTCCTGCTGTGTGGTGAGTGGCAGCTAAACTCTGGGAGACAGCAGAAATACCCTGCTATGAGCCAGCACGAGAGTAGCTTACAGTAACAACTGACACTTTCTTCAGCCCCATCATAAGCAGAATTGTCACAGAGCCTAAGCAAAAAAAAAGTTGTCTACTTGTAATATCTTGTAGTATTTTATGTATTTAGTATTAGGTATTTAAGCAAAACTCAGTCCAAAATGTTTGCTTTGTGTCAAGCGTAATTTTTAGCATCCATCTAGTGTTTTAATGAACAGTGCATCCATTTTGTGTATCCCTGTTTGTATGTTAAAGAGGAAGTGCTAGTACAGGTATTAAATTACAAGACATGAGCATTTAATTAAAGTAGGAAACAGCAGACACCTTATTTTTGCTTTAAATGAGAATGTGCCCAGTTTCATATTCCCAGAATTACCCACATTTCCCTCTTCGCTAGGACGTAAATCCAAATTTTAACCCATATACAGACTCTCTTTTGTCTTTGTTTGTGGTGACAAGCTGGTATCCAGACATTCTAAATACTGTCAGTTTTGACCGTCGTACCGATTTATTACTGCGTTTTACAGTCATTTGATTTGCATTTGGTTTGTGTCTTACATACTTAAAGCCATATGTCTGTTATATGTTTTCATATGAAGGTAATTTATATGAAATCTCTATACATTACTGGATTATAAACTCAGACTGCACTGTCTTGAGTGCTTGTCATCATCATGCCACATGTCTAATACCACTCTAGTCTTTAGGATCATCTTTAACCTGCCTGGCAAAAGGAAGAATAGCAGTCAGTTTAAGGCAAACCCACAGTGTCACCATCATCCAATAATACACACTCTAATTAAAGCCTTTTTCCAGTGTGTGAAACAAAGTTTGCTCTCACTTTCTGTCTCCAGACGAGGCAGACTGAGAGCTGATAATGGACTTCTCACTCAGTTCTGTTTATCTGCTGCCGCTCTCCTGTCTCTCACCTGCACTGCGTGTGATGTCAGATGTCAGAGCTGTATGCGTGCTGCTGTGTGAGATATCTCACCATTTTGAAACAGGGGAGCTTCTGGAATGAGTGCTACCTCTTTGAACATGGTGGCCCTTTTTAATGTAATTGCGTGTGTACATATCTTTGTTTTAGGAAAGATTAAGGAGTGAGTTATGGTCTTAATTCCAAATATAGTGTGTTTTAACATGGCCATGTTGTATTCCATTGTTTGCCTTCTACTACTATTTGAATGAGCTACTGTCATTTTTTATTGAGACACTGTTACTTGTGTGGTAGAACAGTAAAAACTCTTCACATGGTGAACTAGAGTATGTATAGTTCTAAAAACAAAACACTTGAGGCTTTCATATGCTGATGTGTGTTTTAAATGTATCTGATCAGAAATAAAGATGTAGCATTTTAAATTTTGGTTACCCCAAAAAGTGAAAAGTGAGAAAATCTCATTTAAAGACATTATCCTGCCTGTGACGCAAATGCATTGCTACAAACGTAATCAGTTACACTCATATCTGTTTCGCTACGGCAATGGAGTAACTGGATATTATATTCAGAATTACTCAAACCAGCCCACCTGGTACCAACAACTAAGTCACAGTTAAAGTCACAGAGATCACATTTTTCCCCATTCTGATGTTTGTTGTGAATAGTAACTGAAGCTCTTGACCTGTATCTGCATGATTTTATGCATTGTGCAGCTGCACCTATGTGCAGGTGTACAGGTGTTCCTAATAAAGTGGACAGTTAGTGTATATATACCGATCAGCCATAACATTAAAACCACCTGCCTAATATTGTGTAGGTCCCACTTGTGTTGCCAAAACAGCACTGAACCGTCAAGGCACGGACTCCACAAGACCTCTGAAGGTGTGCTGTGGTATCTGGCACCAAGAGGTTAGCAGCAGGTCCTTTAGGTCCTTTAAGTCCTGTAAGTTGCAAGGTTCCAGCACATCCCACAGAGGCTGGATCGGATTGCTGAGATCTGGGGAATGTGGAGTCCAAGTCAACACCTTCAACTCTTTGTCATGTTCCTCAAACCATTTCTGAACAATGTGCAAGGTACAATATTCTGCTGAAAGAGGCCACTACCATTAGGGAACAATGTTTCCATGAAGGGGTGTACTTGGTCTGCAGCAGTATTTAGGTAGGGGGGACATGTCAAAGTGACATCTACATGAATGCCAGGACCCAAGGTTTCCCAGCAGAACATTGCATAAAGTATCACACTGCCTCCACCAGCTTGCCTTCTTCCCATAGTGCATCCTGGTGCCATCTCTTCCCCAGGTAAGCGGCGCACAGGTACCCGGCCTTCCTTGGACCACTTTTGGTATTTACTAACCACTGCATACTGGGAACACCCCACAAGACCTGCCATTTTGGAGATGCTCTGACTTTGTCATCTAGCCATCACAATTTGGCCGTTGTCAAAGTCGCTCAGATCCTAACGCTTGCTCATTTTTCCTGCTTCCAACACATAAACTTTGATATCTGACTGTTCACTTGCTGCCTAATATATCGCACCCCTTGACAGGTGCCATTTTAATGAGATAATTAATGCTTTTCACTGTCAGTAGTTTTAATGTTATGGCTGATTGTTGTACATTTTAGCAGTTGCCGTCCATAATTTTTTTAAAGTGAAAGCAATGCAACATGATATGATTGCATCTAAAAATTTGGGACACTGTTAAAGCTGTCTGTTGTGTCTTACAGTGGCATGGTGCTTTGGCAGCACTAAAAGATTCACAATCTGTAATGTATATTGTTCTGTTCTTTCTTGGCCATCAGGGTGGAGAGAAAAGAGAGGGCCAGGTTAAAGACGGTCAAATTCAACTCCAAGTCTCGGGACAAAGAGGTAAGTCACTGCATAAAAATTATGTTTGTGAAATGCTTTTCAATTCAGACATAATATAGAGTATAGAACTATCTATGACTACATATATTTGATGTGAGGTATGAAAAAACTGATCAGATAATGTGCAGGTGCTCTTGTATTAACGTCACATTCGCAGCTAAAAGTTTAGGATAAAGTACTGCACCTTCCTCATGTGTTACTGTATTCAAATGCTAAAAAAAGCTTTCACACCGCAGAGCCGACAGCTGATTTTCCACTTTGTGCCACAAAGAACCTCCATGTGCAGTACAGAATTGTGATTTTTTTTTATAAATCTTTAAAGATTTTACAAGTAAAACTAGTGCATTGAAACTAGTCACTGAATGTACTATATTGTGCTAATCCCTCCTACAGACAGAGGCATGCTTGTGAGAGTCTCATTAAAAGCATGTGACAGGTTAACCTTCACATCTTTGCTGCTCTGTTCTCCATTACTGACCTAACTAGTTCAAGTTCACTTTTCAACCGCATATCCCGATGCAACACCAAATTAAATAATGCATGAAGTGCTCAGGTAAACAACAAAGCAACAAACAAAATGAAATATGCTTGCCATTGATGTAAAACTGCTCTGTTCCTGCATGCTGGCTGCTTCCAGCCTCTTTTCTCTCCTGTGTGCTATTTGCTTTTTGATTGCTGTTCCTTTTTTCATATTCATATTATATTTTATTCACTTCCACCTTTTTTACACTTTTGCTTTAAAATCCATTAATCAGTCAGTCAGTTGTAGGCTTCTTTTGCTCTTGGAACAACCTTTTCATCATTTATTTCATGAGTGTCAGTGTATTTCTTCTCACAATAGTTATTGACTCTGTTACCACAAATAAAGTAAGTGCATCATACCTTATACCTATTAATGAATAATAAATTCCAATGTTCAAATTTTATTAAGCATGTAGTCAGTAGTCACAAGCACCTTGTGTATATTTTCATTTACAAAATATTCCAGTAACTAGAAAAAAAATCTGATTTGGCAATAATTAGATAGACAATTTACACGCACTTGAGTTATATTAATAATGGGGAAAATCCTCTTTTTTCTAAATACTTGACATTTTATCTCTAGTTAGTTTTATCTATTTTATCTTGACATTTTGTCTATAAGTTTATGACCTACCAATAAACCTACATCCTGCTGTATTTATTTATTTATTTATTGTTTTTTTGTTTTACATGGAGTTGTTTTACTAGTGAATATTTATTTGGAATTTTATTATATCATATTTCTTAAAATATGATAACGGCTTTTATATGATTTAGTATGTTGCAGTATTCTGCTGGCATGACCATTTGAATAATCTGGTGACTGCTGAAATGACATAATGTTCAAATTGTTAGTGTTCATGTAAACGCACTCATGAATGGGGATCAGTTGGGCATTTGTTCACAACTGTAGCAGACACCTCCCTTCCATCTCTCTTTTTGTTCTCCATCCCTCCCTCTCTTCCTCAGCAGTCACTCAATGGCAAGCGTAAAAAGCACGTCTTTTCACATAAATTCCCCTTCTACAAGAACAAGGAGCAGAGTGAGCAGGAAACAAGCGATGTGGAGCGTAAGTACGCCTGTGCACATGGGACAGTGCAGGACAAAGCAGCAACTAACCGCTGAACAAAACACCTCATACTCATACTGCAACTGCAACCATGCCAAACATCATTACAAGGCTTTATACTTCAACTCCTGACATGTTTTTATTTTGAAAATATGATATAACATGAGCAAATTTCATGTAAGTTTGTTCATTGGGAGGACAAAATCCTATTCTGTTGCAGTATGGGGGTTTGGTTGTTCATCTGTAACGCTATGTGCAAGTTCAGTAACCTTGATTTTTGTGATTTTTTTTCTATTTGTGTGCTCTCTGACGACTCCTCCACAGGACCTGAGTGACGACAAAGGCTTGAGTAAGTCATCCTGGACTCCTGCAGTCTTAGATGGCCTTGCCCACTTCTCAGCATGACCTCATTTTAGTTTTTCCTTTCTTTTTCCACCTTTTGCCTTATAATAATCTAATTAGTAAGCTTTTCTATGAAAAGTGCCAGTCTCACAATGTGAGCTGGACACATGACTTTTATTTTTACAATGACTAGAGCAATATAAAATGACTTTTGCAGGTTTATAAGCTATGTGACTAATCACACGGAGTCGGTCGACCTGACCTGCAGATAAGATGACTACAATATGGCATTATATTCTGTGATCCCGCAGGCTTGCTTTTTACCACCTAAAGACTTGGGTTTAATAGACTGTAATTTTCTTCATTATATAGAAGACTTTTAAGATTGTTGTGTTTTGTCACTCAACATTAAGGGATAAACATAAAAAATGGACACTCTCAAATGTGTGTGCTTTGCAGTACGGTTAAATATTACATGAAATGCCAGAGCAGCATCACAAAGCAGCATATAGTTATCAGAGCTTAAATCCTGTCGTGATGGCTCTGAAATCGTCAGTGAGTTAGGCTTTATTTATTTATAATTTCATTCATAATTTCTTTATCCTAAGAAAGATTTAAATATCAGATTTTCATATGATGTCTGGTCCACTTGAATGCTTATGTACAGTAAATAAAAATAGTGCTAATGTGCTATTACTACATCATACTGCACTAAATAGCTTCCTAATGATGAAATGGCTGTGCAGTATTACAGCAAATACCTGGCCTCTGTTTATTTTACAGTGACTCAGATTTTTGTCATTGAAATAAGAACACTGAGTTTACATAGAGCACTTAATTGTGTCCTGATGTGTTTTAAGCACATTCTTAGGAAGCTGTGGGAGACATCAGAGCACAGTCTTTTTGTTTCACCACAGCTACAGGAGAGTTATTACAAGATTGACATTTACATTTCCACTGCCGTTGTCTTCATTTACATTTCAAAGGCTTTTACAAAACACTTAACACTAGTGTGCTACTTTTGTGGGACAGCTAATAGAGATTAAACCAAGTTGTACACCTGTCCATTTACAAAGCAAACACCCACACCGTATGTCCTTCAAGGCGCATCAGTGTTTTTTTTGTGATCAAAGTGCACACGCAAAAACAAGACATACGTAATTTCAACACATTTGCATATGTCTGGAAGCTTTGCGACAGTCGGTGTGGGTGGTAACATGGCACAGAGAGGAGCAAATGTAAAAAGGGGTTGGGTTTCAATATGTTAAGAGAGTTGGTTAAACATGCTGCTGCGATATCCTGTTTTATATCACAGCGCTGATGAATGCTTGAATCTAATTGGTCAGAGGACAGGCTGTAATTCAAATGACAGGTTTATATTAATGCACTCATTCAGATATGTTAGCATTTCTATAGTAATCCTTACTCCTTCAATGGAACTTGTGTGGTAGACAATCTAAAGAAGCCAAAGCTAGTAAAAAATTATTTATATGGAGAACCTGTAAGGAGATTTGACATTTATGGAAGGATTCTCGGGTGTTGGCACTTAGTGGTCTGTAAGATTTATGCAATGGGAATGTCTTCCGGACAGAACAGTTTGAGCTTTCCAGTTCCTGGGTAACACGACAAGCTGCTTTTTTGGTCTTATTAACTTCAAGAGAGAGCAAAAAAAAAAAAAAGGCTTTTGAGGGAACGACTGTTTATAGTTGCTATAACATAAATGATAACAGGAACTAACTTGCCTCACATACATTTCATAACACTAAATGTAACTATAAACAGTTAAAAATACTTGTCATACATTAATAAATAAAAGAAATACAGTAGATGGCAAATTGTGGTGGTATAAGAGAAATAAACTACTTCAGGGAGGTAACAGTAACTCTGCTTCAGGTCAGGCTGTATCACACCACCCCATCATGGATTATTTTCCTTTAACAACATGCCACTTCAGTTCCTCTGCTTCCCTTTAAGAACTGAGTACACAGTACTCTGATTTTTTTTTGTAATGACATATAATTTTACTTACTTATTTATATCAGATTTTAGCAGTAGCTATGACCAGCTGACTGACAGAACTTATAGCAAATATACTTTCTGTTTTTTATCTGACTACATTTTATGTTGACATTTTAGTGGTAGTGTACTAAGCGCAGAGACTTGAATACAAGAACAGCCACAAAACTGAATGGTGAGAAATGAGAGAAGACTTACACAAAGACAAGGCTTACCAGGAAGTCAGGAAAATGCTGTCGTATCCCGGCATCTGCGCTGAAAGGGGCCTCACATTTTTGAACCAAAATAAGTTTGAAAATTCCACTGTGTTGTCAAATTTTGAATGTCCCCCCCCCTTTATGCTCGTCCACCAACAGCACATTCATAGCAACAGTACCCAAACAAGAAAAAAATTGGCTTTCATACAACCAAAATAGTAACATTAGTGTTAACCAGCACATTGTGCATGCACTGGCACAAAAATAGAGCCTTCCGTGTGAAATTTCTCCTCACATTAGGATAAGAAGTTGCCTCTACCTGCCTGTCAATCATATTGCCTGTTGATTTAGAAGCTCCCCCATGCACTAGTATTCAAGTGTTTTAGCCAAGGCAGCTCGCTTTTGGTGTTTTGGGGGCATGGGTTTTGAGGTACTGAATGGTACCACTAGTTTTAGCTAACTTTCCCCAAAATATATACCTATACCTTTATACTATACCTTTAAATGGTTATGGTACTTTAATCAGTCATACACACTGTCCGTGTTGTATTAAAGGGAGAGGGTCTGTGTTTGTAGCCTCACTGAAAAATCTGTCTATGATGGAGTTGTGTTCTCAATGTGCAGTGTACCATGGCAATGTTAAGACCCTCTGGAGACCATATCAGTGCTGTGCTGTCAAAAGTACGTTCTATTTCAGTGGTGTGAACTTGCAGCAGCAGAAAATGGAATTAAATTGGAAAGTGCGAGATGATTAGCAGTTTCATGGGTATCACAGATCCTTAACACTGCCATCTGCTGGTCACTGAAATGAGTTCTGTGTTGTATCTCGGTTCCAATCCTGAAGGCGTTTTTGCCTGCTGATTTCCACCATCTTAATACACCTCATACAGCTAACTAAGTGCTGTTTAATAATGCAGATTTGGTATGTTAGATCAGAGAAACCTAGCCCTCAAGACTGGAACTGAGAATCCGTGGTTTATCTCCTGCCTTGTGTTTTCTGGTGTGGCTGTGTAGTGCTGCTTATGTTGCCCTTTTTTGATTTCAGAGCATGTAACCTCTAATGCCAGTGATAGTGAAAGTAGCTACCGTAAGTGTTTTCCTTTTGATTTCCTCTCCTCTTTTGTCTGTCTGTCTCTGTGAGATGTGTGTTTGTTTACCATGTTTTTGTTTTCTGTACAAAAGTTCTGCTATAACCCCATACAGATTTATGAGCATAAATGACCATAAAGGACTGAACGTGTCATGACTAGGGTACTATGTTTATCGGTACCTTTTTTAAAGACGATGGACTTGTTTTGAAAATCATAGCTGTTAACCTTAATGAAGCGGATATTACCTCTGTTATCAGCGACCTGGCTCAGTTATCCAGGTTGTTTGTACTTTATGACTGGTGTTCATACTCCTCTGAATTATTACCTAATCACTTGAACAATGTGCATCAGCAGATTCAGAGTACAAACCCTTCCTGAACTGACCTGTCTACACTTCCTGTAACATTATAAACCCTTTCTTCTGTTTGAATGGAAAGCTTTATATAATATGTTTTGTAATTTGGATTTTGTAGACTGTGCATAAAATATTTGAATTTCAGAGCACAGATGTTGGAAATGTTCAGAGAGAAATAGTTCAGCTACTTCTGCTATTCAGTCAGATTTATATCAGCTAATTGTAAATGTTAGACATTTGCCAAAGGCTTCTCTTTTCTCTGTTCTACTAGGTGGACAGGAAGAGTACGTTCTATCATATGAGCCTGTGATTCAACAGGAAGGTAAGTGTCTTAAGGAGCAGCTGATATAAATGGGCTAGCAGGACTAATCCCCCCACCCCACCCCCTACTTGTCCTTCAAATTAAGGATACATTGTACAAAATACACAAAAGGACACAAGACAGAATGGTAATGTTAGTGTTTTGTGGTTTGAACAAAAGAGTTACAGCTTTTCTGTTTTAATGTTTGGTATTTGGAGGAAACACAGCATGAAGCCAGTAGAGCATTACGGACATGAAACATAAGTTAGAAATTGCGAATGCAGCCTCATGTCTGTGTTTAAGTGTGTTTGTGTAATAATTTGGCCCACATAATTCTTATTATCCTATTGATGAGATCATGTGATATATTGCTTTGCTCAATTCTAATTGTTTCATAGTCGAGCTACTGACAGATATTAGATTTTAGCCCCTCCATCTAATATCCTGGCCAGCCGTCACTGCTCTAGGCTGTTTGATCATAAAAGACCCTAAACAAATTGTCTCTGACTTTGCAGTGAATTATACTCGTCCCGTGATTGTTCTGGGCCCTATGAAGGACCGGATCAACGATGA
This sequence comes from Pangasianodon hypophthalmus, assembly GCF_027358585.1. Taxonomy (NCBI): domain Eukaryota; kingdom Metazoa; phylum Chordata; class Actinopteri; order Siluriformes; family Pangasiidae; genus Pangasianodon; species Pangasianodon hypophthalmus. The sequence goes on from NC_069711.1 coordinate 20,564,977, forward strand.
CCTGATATCAGAGTTTCCTCATAAGTTTGGATCCTGTGTCCCTCGTGAGTACTGTGTGCACTGCGTCCTTATCGCTCCTCTCATATGACATTTCAACCTCACATTTCAATATGCCATGATTTCCTGTTTAATCTTAATTTCCTGTTTAATCCTATCATCTCCCTCCCTGGTGCAGACACAACCAGATCAAAGCGAGACTATGAGGTTGATGGCAGAGATTATCACTTTGTCGTGTCTCGAGAGCAAATGGAGAAAGACATCCAGGATCACAAGTTCATAGAGGCGGGCCAGTACAACAATCATCTGTATGGCACAAGTGTACAATCAGTGCGAGAGGTTGCAGAAAAGGTGAAGCTCTTATGAAGCTCAGTGTGTATATATATATATATATATATATATATATATATATATAAATATACAATCAATATATATATACAGTGTATATGAGAGAGAGAGATAGAGAGAGGGTATTGAAAGAGAATTTGACATTAACACTGGACTTTTTTTCCCCTTTTGTCACTTTTTTCCCTTTTCTGCTCAGGGTAAACACTGCATCTTGGACGTCTCCGGCAATGCTATCAGACGACTCCAGCTAGCACAGCTCTACCCAATTGCTGTATTTGTCAAACCAAAATCAGTGGAAAATATTTTGTAAGTCTATGTTGTTATTGTGTTAAGTGTTTTACTGTTTTAATACAAGTTTTTACATAGTACTTTACCTCCATTGCATTAGGTTTTAATGATGACACCATCTCAGATGTGCACTATTCAGTGAATAGTGGAATTTTGTAGAAAATGTTTGTAATTTACCTGGAAAGAACACTGGCTGAAAAGTGATCATAACATGAATAAACTAGGTTTAAATGCATTACTGAGAAGCTGTCATTTATGATTTTTTCTCATCAGAGAGATGAATAAGAGGCTGACAGAGGAGCAGGCCAAGAAGATGTTTGACAGAGCTATGAAGCTGGAACAGGAGTTTACAGAGCACTTCACTTGTGCGTAAAATAGACGGTTACACTCATTCCACATGCACATCTTACTGTGTCTTTTCTTGTGTCTTTTACACTATATGGCCAAAGGTACGTGGACACCTGAACATCACTCCCATATGTGGTTCTTCCCCAAACTGTTGTATGCTGTAGCATTACAATTTCCCTTTACTGAAACTAACGGGGCCCAAACATGTTCCAGCATGATGGTGCCCCTGTGCACAAAGCAAGGTCCATGAAGACATGGTAGAAGAACTCGAGTGGCCTGCACAGAACCCTGACCTCCACCCCTCAAACTCATCACATTTGGGATGAACACCGACCGTGCCCCAGACCGCCTCACCTGTGTCTGTGACTGATCACAAATCCACACAACCACACTCCAACATCTAGTGGAAAGCTTTCCCAGAAGAATGGAGGTTATTATAACAGCAAAGGGGAACTAAATCTGGAATGGGATGTTCAAAAAGCACATATGGGTGTGATGGTCAGATGTCCACAATCCTTTGGCCATATAGTCTCTTGAGCATAATGAGCTAATTCAGCAGATTAATTTAGTATATTGAGGTTAATTGGAGCAATAGTTTGGCCTGGAATTAAATTTATACAATTTTCCGTCTGGTGAACCCAACAGGTTTAGCAGACTTTCTTTTGTTGTTGTTTTTTCCTGGAATGATAAACAGATTTTACTCATGTGCAAGCTCATATTTATATGACCAGGAAACCAGCCCTATACAATATACTATAAATATACAATATACAGCCCTACACTATAGTCTCCATTGGTCCTATCATCCCTGCTGCTTTCTTTGACTTATAATATAGAAGAAATATTTTTCCTTTTCTTTTTTGGTATATTTTTGTCTGTAGACTTGCACCTTTAGACCATACTGCAATTCCTGCCCATGGGTGTGATATACCCACTCTCTTTTCTTTTACCCTAGCCATTGTACAAGGGGACACCCTGGAGGAGATCTACAACCAGGTTAAACAAATCATAGAAGATCAGTCTGGACCATACATCTGGGTGCCAGCCAAGGAGAAATTGTGAGATGGCTGAAGTCGGAGAAACCATTTTTTTCCCCCCCTTTTTTCCTTTGGGTTTTTTTTTTTTTTTTTTTTTTTTGGGTGAATTGAAATAGGAAATGCTCCACTCTCAGAGGGCACGCTTGTGAGCGTGGGCAGAGATGGTCCAGCATCATTAAGACTCGATTCTGGAGCTCTGTGCTTCCAGATTTCAGGGAGAAGTGCTACGCCTAACCAGGGCCTCACTGGGAGATTATATGGTACAGCTTCCTTAATGTTTAAGGCAGGTGACTTTATAAATGGAAAAGATTTTAATGCATACACTTGGATTTTGTTTGGATTTTTTTTTTTTCATATAGCAGTGCATAAATAAAATGCACTTGTGTACGATCACTTGGAGCGACACTTTGCACGTTTTAGTACTAAAAGCATGTTTTGGATGGTTCTGTTCTAGTTAACCTATGTTGATTTTAAGTTTTTCTTAGACATGTACTTGAGCTACATTAACCACAGCCACAAAATCTTTTTTCCCCCCATTATACTGTATACTCCCTATGATCTTAGAATAGGATCAAAATATTTAACTTATGCAACTATCCAGCTTCTAAACTGCACAAACCGATGGATGTTTTGACTGATGACCTGGCACAAAATATGATCTTGGTTCAAGGATTCCTGGATGTTTTCTGCTGATCAGGGTGTTTATGAGAACATGAATTTGAGGTTTACAGTGGCATGGCTGAAAATGTTGTTTAAAATTCAGGTGAATGTGTATTTTAGGACATAAATTCACAATGCAAATCTTAAAAGAATTTACTGTACACTGAGATTTTAACATGTATTTAACCCTGAGTATACTGCCTATTTTGTTATAATAAAATCTATATTGAGCTTTACTTAAACTCTAAAAATATGGGAATAATTATCTTTATATTGAATATATATATATATATATGAAAATATATTAATCTATATAAATATAAAAGAATATATTTTCCTTTATTTTCACCATCATCTCTTTACTTTTTTTACTTTTTTTTTCTTGGTTTTTTTTCATGGCCCTCAGTGAAGACGTACCTGGGCTGAGTGGGTTTTTCAAGTGCAGTCACTAGCAGCTCATTCTCCTCTGCCCTCTCTTCCATGTGAATCCTGTCTCACGTGGTGTGCATGATTTTAAAAGCAATAGTATTTATAAGACGTGTGTAATCAGTACAAGAGCTGGAATACGCCTTTGCGTTTTCAGCCAGAGTTGTGAAGATGCCTGGTTTGTTGTTGAAAATCAGCAGAAGCTTGTAAACCCTGTCCTTTAGACACAGTGGTACTCTTAGCTGGACAGAGGGTCTCTGAGGCTCTCTCAAACACAAGCCTTTATTTCTCCACTGGAGGGCGTTCTCACAGAATCCCGCTCTCACTTTCATTCTCACTCGGAGATGATTGTTTTCTAAAAGACTGACTCGCTTCCGTTGGACCACAGCTTTCTAACACATTTTTGACGGGACTTTGTAAATATTCTGGTCTGATTCATTCCATTTGTCAAAAGACAAGAAGTGCTAATAAACCAATCACACACTGTTTTTTTTTTTTATGAATGCATCTTTCTTTATGTCATCTCAGGATGAGCATCTGTCATTTCTATACAGAGTCAAGTACGTCTGGTGATGAACACACTTAGTGTATCTTTTTTTTTTTTTTTTAACATAACATCAGTTTTGTGGATCGAGAATCTGACGACTTATTTAATAAATGATTTTATTGATGATGAGGAAATTTAGATTTACTTTGTATTACTTATGATCAGGCTGGTTTATTTGCTTTCATATAGGCTACTTGTTTAGAATAATCTAGTACTGATTTAGTAAAAGTATGAAAGTATGAATGCATGAAAAAGAGCGAAAGAATTGGACCAGGGTAACATACTGATATGTAGATGATTCACTGTAAAATGTTAGTTAAGATTAAAGATTAATCCGACACAAGGACATACCTTGTATTTAGGTTGCTTACTCATGAACCTTTGCATATCCTACATTTTCCCCAGACCTAGCTTTATATTTTATGAATAGTCTTCTCTCACCATTTACATTTAATCTGTAACTATCCACCTGTATATCTGCTTGCACTGATTTTGTGAACATTTATGATGCTGATCTAAGCAGGCTACCTTCCTCTTATAAAATAATAACCCAGAGTACTTCCATAAGCATGAGTAACTGTATTTTATGGTTCATCTTACTAAAGCAAATGTGGCGGTATGCTGGGGTTGACTTGTGGTTTATGCTGCAACACATTGAATCATATTTACTGAATTAAAATAGATAAGAAAAAAGATAAGAAAAAGTTCAGTTTGTAGGTCCAAAGGTGAATTTGATTTATTCACTGTATTTTCAGATTAATTCAGCACTGGGGGTATAGGAGTTTATTGAGTATTACAGGAGCTAATCAAACACTGGCTCATTTTGCTGTATATTATTCGAATGTTACATCAGATTCCTCCTCTGAATGTTGGCTCTTCAGGTCTGGATTCTGCTTGAACCCTGGTGTTAGTGACGCCCTTCACCTGAACGGTTTCATTGTACCCTCTGTGGGCCTCTTAGGTGGGGTTTGGAGCGTGTGTGTAATGAAAGCCTCCTGTGTGTGTGTGTGTGTGTGTGTGTGTGTGTGTGTGTGTGTGTATATACGTACATGTACATGTTTTTATATCTTGGTGGGAACAAAATGCCCCCACAAGAATATGAGTATCCGTCAGTTTGTTGGGACATTTGGCTGGTCCCCATGAGTAAAACTGTTTTTTGTTTGTTTGTTTGTTTTAGAAAAACTTCAAGTTTTATTTAAGAAATTAAAATAGCCCAAAGGTTTCCTTTTTCGTTACTGAGGTTAAGCATAGGGTGTATGTTTATGTGTAGACAGAATTAATTAGCTGCATTAATAATAATAATGTCAATAAAGAAAATAAGGCATTAATAATAATAATAATAATAATTAATAGTAGCCTAATGGAAGGTCCTCACAAGGATAGCCTCTCTCTCTCTCTGTCTCTCTCTTTCTCTCTTTCTCTCTCCCTCTCTGTGTGTGTGTGTTTGCGCGCCTGTCTGGTGGTGTGTGTGTCTGTGTGTGTATTTGCGCGCGCGCTCCTGCCTTGTACGTGTCACTTGAGGTGTAGGCCCAATTTGATGATCCAATTTCATTGACAATCATGCGCATTTGATGAAAAAAAGATTAGAGACTGCGATTATTGAACAAAAAAAAAAAAAAAAAAAAAGACGACTTGGACTTTGTCTCGGGTTGGACTTTGTCCTGCAGGAGGCTTTAAAGCAGGCGGTGTTGTAAACGCAGCAGTTGAGTGCGCAGTTGGGAGTCATGGGCGTGTGGACTGCACTGAGCGCGCTGCTCTTCATCACACACAGCGGTAAGACTACAGCCATTTCACAGCCATCACTAACTACACCATACACCCAATCATTCTTACACTTACTGAACCTCATTAAATAACTCGTATGTATTACTGTCGTCCTGTGCGCGTCTTTGCGGCTCAGTGCGTGATTTCCACAAGTGCGTTTAATCCACAGTGAGTCAGACTCACGCCTTTCACCCCGCATGGCGCAGAGTTCCTACCTTCAATTGATCAATCCTTTGTGTATAATGAAAATTAAGACTTTTTTTTAAGACTACATTTGCTTACCACGTCATTACTAGTTCTGTGGCTTGTGAAATAAAAGCAGGAGAAGAACAATGATGTACATAAATAAATAAATAACCCGACTTTACTTAGTTATCCTAATCCCGCACTCGGAATTTATATTCTAAAATTAAGCTACGAATTTCTTTCTTGTAATTAGGATATAGTTTTCTGTCTGAGTCAGCATGCTGAAGTTATAATGGTGTCCATGTTAAAGATTATTTGAGGGAACTGCCTAAAAACAGTTCACTTTACCAGTGCACTTGAATATTTAGGCTTATGTGTTAGTTATGGTTTACAAAGAGAATAAAAGACTAACAATTGACATTTTAAAATGGATATGAAAAGTCTACACAGCCCTGTTAAAATGGCAGGTTTTTGTGAAGTAAACAAATGAAACTAAGATGAATCATGTCAGAACTTTTTCCACCCCCAGTGTGAAATTACAACATGTAAAAATTAAGTGAAAAACAATCAAACATTTTAGGGAAAAATAGGAAAAGTAAAAAAGTTGCAATAACCTGGCTGCATAAGTGTGCACACCCTTGTATAATTGAAGATGTGGCTGTTTTCAGAATGAACCAATCACAATCAATCTCATATTCAAAAGTAATTATCATACAGCAGTCATCAATGAAGTTATTCTGATTAAATACAAATAAAGCCCAGCTGTTTCTGTAGGATTTTCTTGACATCTCCTTGGTTTCATCTGACTGCTGAAGCCATGGTCCACAAAGAGCTTACAAAGCCTGTATGGTATCTCACTTGTTGAAAGATATTGATCAGGAGAGGGGTATAAAAGAATTTTCAAAACATTAGATGTACCATGGAACACCGTAAAAGCCATCATCAACAATTGGACGTTCCTCCAAAATTTACAAAAGGACAAGACAAAATCTTACCAGGGAGGCTGCCAGGAGACCTACAGCAACATTAAAGGAGCTGCAGGAATATCTGACAAGTACTGATTACCAAAAGGTATAATACCAAAAGGTATAATAATTTCATAATTCCAAAAGGTATGTTTGGCACCAAAAATTGCACATCAGCAAAAGAACACCATCCCCACAGTGCAGCATGGTGGTGGCAGCATCATGCTTTAGGGCTGCTTTTCTTCAGCCAGACCTGGGGCTTTTAGCTACAAATACCAGTCGATTTTAGTGCAAATCATTCAGGTGTCTGCTTGTAAGTTGAAGATTTTCTCCTTTTAGCATGACCCAAAGCATACATCCAAATAAAAAAAGGAATGGCTTAACCAAAAGAAGATCAATGTTTTGAATGACCTAGCCAGAGCCCGGACCTGAATCCAGCTAAAAATCTGTGGGGTGACCTGAAGCGGGCTGTACACAGGAGACGCCCTTACAGTTTGACGGATCTAGAATGTTTTTCTAAGAAAGAGTGGGAAAATATTGCCAAATCAAGACGTGCCACACTGATAGACTCTTATCCACACAGACTGAGTGGTGTAATAAAACCAAAAAGTGCTTCAACAAAGGATTAGTTTAGGTGTTACACAACTAGGTTATTGTAAGTTTTTTCTTTTTCTTTTTTTCACCTAAAAAGTTTCTGATTGTGTTTCACTTTATTGGTATACTTTGCAGTTGCACATTAAAGGTAGTAAAGGATATATATATTTTTTTTATCTTAGTTTCATTCTTTTACTTCACAAAAACCTGTGTAGACTTTTTATGTCCACTGTAACTGACCAAAAAAAAAAAAAGAAAAAAAGTGAAAAGCTTTTGTAAGTCCCAAAAACCTGCATCGGCCCAACATCTTCCACACATCCTAATAAATCATAGACCTGCTAATACAGTATTAGTGTTAGGATATTGTTTTAGTGTTGCATTAATAATTTGCATTATTTTTACATAATCATTTGTGAAAGTTTTGATTGCGTGGTCTCATTTGATAAAACATTTGAGCTTAATATGGAACAAGTTCAGGCTACACAAACATGATGAATGGGGGAAAAGAATTTGAAGAATTATAAAGTTGTTGATTTTCAAACACAAGGTATTGAACTAAATTATTGATAGATCATTTTACCAATGTGTGAATATGTTACAGTTATTCAGATGTGATTGCCACTCCAGTGTTTTTTTTTTTAGTGATGTGTGATATGTGAAGGACTAAATACACACTGGTATAATAGGATACATTATGATAATCATAATTGTAATGGCAAGAGTACTTATGTATATATATATATATATATATATATATATATATATATATACTTATATATATATATAAATAATATATTCACGTTAGATTTGGAAACAAATAAAAAAACAAAAGCTTGTCTAAAAAGCGGAAATTTGAAGGAATGGCACCATTTTTAGACACAAACATAGGCCTTATTCTGATAGAAAACATACCATTTTCTGTTTCTCAACTAAGTTAAGCTACACAGTATGGTCATTGTCATTGTAATTGTAGGACTGCTGGCTTGCCCTAAAGCACCAGTGGTGTCATGTACAGCAGCCAGCAGTGTGTCTGGTTACTGTGACCCAAAAAAAATCGGTAAAAGCACAGAGCGTTATTTACACTGAGGCATATACTGTATATATACATATTATATGTACATACATACATACATACATTATATACATACATATTTAATTGTGAGTCCATTTTGTCACTACCTGTCTGGTGGGTTCTTTCAGGTTCTTTATTATGACCTACATATTCTGTTCACTCTTAAAAAAAAAAAAAAAAAAAAAAGATTCTTCAAGGGTTTTTTAGGGCTTATTTTCTTGTACTTGAAACCCTTTCTCATAGGGAAATACTCTGCCTTAGGGTTCTACATAGAATCTCTGTGTTCTCCTTAAGGGTTCTAAATTTTAAAGTGCAGAGCTGAATTAAAAAAAATAATAACGTGTGTGTGTGTGTGTGTGTGTGTGTGTGTGCGTGTGCGTGTCTAGTGTGCAGCCAAACCAGCATAAGATGGTGCACAATTTCACAACAGGAGCAAGTCAAGTGCAATGCCATGGCCACGGCATTCAGCAGCGCCTCTATCCGGCCTACGCTGCGCTGCGTACGCACAAACTCCGTCACTGAGTGCGCGCAAAAACTCATGGTAACATCTCCTACATGAAACCATCACTCTTGATAAAGTGCATTGTCATTTGTCATTTCTTTTCTTATCTTTTTCTTTAGCAGTTAACTTTTTTGTACATTTCCAGCACAAAGCAAACAATAAACGAAGTGGTAATAACTAACTTGCTGAAGAAGATTGTAAGAGCGTATTACTATAAGGAACTTTGATGATAAATAGGACATGAAAATTGTAAAATTGAAGGGTTTCTTTCTATGTTAAAGGGACAGTATAGCTACACACATATTGATCTGGCAATCTGCATTATTGAATGAAAAAAGTACAGCTTATGGTTCACACGGTGGATCAGTTTTTGTCATTTTTATTCTGAAAAGTTATTAAAATATTATTTTAAAAATAATTTTTGTGGCTTCCCAGGCCTATGGGGTCTCTGCTTTATGGGATGTCCAGCCCCTATATAGTATTTTGTTCATATTGTGCGGCCCTGGTGCAATTACATTAAACTTTATGCTTTGGCTAAAAAAATGTTCAATAGTTATGAAAAGTTTATTGCATAAGTCTGTGCTTTGTCCTTAGGCAAATGAAGTTGATGCATTTTCTACCAGTGCCAAAGACATTTATGAGATTGGAAAGCAGGCCACATTCAAAATTGATGCAGCAGAGTCCAGTTCTGATGGTATAAGTTCTTTTTAATTCCTTCTCATGAATTCTGCCACATTGCTATTATAGAGGAGTTGAATGCATAGACCTGGTGTTGGTCTGCGCTCTGACTTTCGAGGGCCGCCAACAGATGTTTATTAATAATTTATTTTGATATGATAAAGATTTATCTTTAACGTCAAATTGCTTGGCATGAAGCCACAGTGTGTTATCTCTAAAGATTATATGTTCAGTGTTAATTCAGATGTTGCCTCATATTGGCTCAGTGAACTCTCTGACTTGTAGGTGAAGGAACGTCATATTATGCAGTTGCCGTGGTGAAAAAGACAAATTCATACATTAACATCAACAATCTAAAGGGGAAGAAGACATGCCACACTGGGATTGGGCGTACAGCTGGGTGGAACATGCCCATAGGCTATTTGATTGACAGTGGAAGGATGTCTGTTATGGCCTGTAACGTGACGCAAGGTGCACACATCACATCTAAAAGCATTATTCCCTGCTTTATGTTTATGCATGAGAAAAGTGGAGAACTTTGTTGGTTGTGATACAGTGTTACAAAAATCCTCCTCAGTGAATTAATCAGCTATTAAAATGATATAACAGAAGAGGATATGTATGAAGGAGAAACTCTGGGGTTTGTTGTGCATGTCTAGGAGTTGCAGAATTCTTCAACGCTAGCTGCATTCCTGGAGCAACAGGCCAGGCTCCGTCTCTGTGCCAGCTCTGTGCCGGAGATGAATCTGGAGGCCATAAGTGTGAGGCAAGCAACAAGGAGAAATACTACTCATATAATGGAGCCTTCAGGTAACGCTCTTTTCCGTATGCTTTATATTACTAACACAGTTGCTCACTAGTCAAGAAAAGTCAAGTGGGTTTTATTGTCATCTTTGGACAATAAACATCCAGGACAATAAATACACAGGACAATGAATACACAAGACAATAACTTCACAATACAACACATACACAAGACAAGAAAATACTCAGGACAGTAACTACACAAGACAATAAATACTCAAGACAATACCTACACAGGACAATAAATAATCAGGACAATAAATACACAAGACAGTGCTCACTAACTGGACAGGACAACAGAACAGTATTGGATGGAAGGAACCAGTGCAAACAGTTGTCTCTAAACTGCAGACCCTACCCTAACCTACAACTGGATCGAGAAAATACTTTAGAGATACTGCTTTAAAGATTACTCAGTGGAGTTTTTTGGTTTCTGCAGGTGCCTTGTTGAGGATGCAGGAGAAGTAGCTTTTGTTAAGCACACCACAGTTGATGACAACACTGATGGTAAGTCCATTTCATGACAAGTCATTATTTTATTATTCCTCCCGTATGGATGAGTCAAACAAAAACAGTGTAGCACAGAACAACACAGGAGAGAATAGTCAAAAGAAGCAGCAGCAGGATAACCAATACACAGAAATGCAAAGGAGCTCTATTGTGGAAATTAATCTGTTTGAATAATCAGTTATGTGTAATCACTTATATATAATTGATGATCTCACATTGGTTTTTTTTTTGTTTGTTTGTTTTTAGGAAAAGGGGACCTATGGACACAGGGTCTCAATGCTGCTGACTTCAACCTGCTCTGCCCAGATGGAACCCGGAGTCCTGTCTCAGATTACAGACGCTGCAATCTGGCCCGAGTGCCATCCAGAGGCATTGTGGTCCACAGTGACATCGACAGCTCTGTGATATTCAACATGCTTAGAGAGGGACTGGTGAGAACATTTAACTTAAATGTTATATGATAAAATGCTTTATACCACAGTGCTGTTGAATTCTTGTATCTGATTGGTCAGAAGGTGTTGATTAATTTTCTCTAACATCAGCTCTGACAGTAGTTCCACCTGTAATTCAAATCACAGGTTTAGAATAATGCATTCATTCTAATACAGTATTGTTTCTATAGTAACAAGTCATTCACAGGGACTTGAACAGCAGGTGCTCTACATATCATAAGCCAAATAATCAAAAAATAATAGAGTGTTGTTTGTTCTTGTTTATATGTAACAAGCTGCTTTTTTTTTTATTAGCTGAAAAAAGAGAGGCTGGTGAGGGAACAACTGTTTGGTGATGCTAACAGGAACTATCTTGTCTTACAGAAGTTCCATAACATTAAATGTAACTATAATTGCTTTAACGTAGGACAATAAATTAAAAATTATAATTGTAGGCAAATTGCTGTAGTATGAGAGAAATAAAACCCTTTGTGACATGCTATTACTGGAAAATAATAAACTTCTGTTTAGGCATCACACCACCCCAGCATTATTGTCCTATAATATCATGCACCATCATGCCCCAATATGATTATCGTCCTATAATATCATGCACCATCATGCCCCAATATGATTATTTTCCTATAATATCATGCACCATCATGTCCCAATATGATTATTTTCCTATAATATCATGCCCCATCATGCTTTATTCCATACTTAAAGTTGATTTTACACATGTGGAATAAGTAGCCTACATAGACAGTATTCCATTACAACATTTTGTTTGCATATGTTGATCTCCAATGTTAAAAACACAATTTTTGTTTTTCCCCACAGCAAAAGTCTGGCTTTTCTATTTTCTCCTCGATGGCCTATAATGGTGAAAACCTGTTGTTCAGTGACAGCTCTATGAAGTTTATCCCTACTGGAAGTGAGGACTACATTCAGTGGATGGGACAAAAATACTATAACATACTGAAAGCTATGGACTGCTCAGCTAATGGTTAGCCCCCCTCTTTTACTCCATATTCAAATCAGTCAGAGGCAGTGAAATCGCCAGTGAACAATAAATGAAACACACACACATACACACACACACACACACACATATATATATGGTTTTATTTATTTATATTTATTAATAATATTAATAGGTTACATACATAATATAACACACACACACACACACACACATATATATATATATATATATATATTTGTGTGTGTGTGTGTGTTATATTATGTATGTAACCAAATAATTAGAATAGTTTAGTGTAACTGCTTTAGTACTTGGCAAAGAACAAGAACAGAACAGTTTCTTATTTATTAAAGTTCATGTTGTAAAATTACTAGTACAATGTACAATATAGACAGAATTGGCTCTTTTGTATTGTTCTTGCTTAGATTTTATAGAACTTGCTACCACATATTCTTATTTCTAAAAGCATTGCCTCATCCATTGACATTTGAATATTTACATCCTTTTTTATTTCTTGTATTATTTGTATATTTTCACATGTATGTGTAGGAGCACACATGTTGCATGTAAGCTGGCATGCTCATATATGTGGCGTGTCTGTGTGTGCACGTGTGTGCGTGCGTTTGTGTGTGCGTGTGTGCACGTTTGTAGATGTTCCTGAGATCCTGACCTGGTGTGTGCTGTCTTTTGGAGAGCAGAAGAAATGTGGAGACATGGCTCTAGCCTTTAAAAAAAAGGGACTCTCACCAAACATCCAGTGTTTATATGGAACATCTGTGGATGACTGCATGGAGAAAATACAGGTAGACCAATTCCGCTGAGAACTAAAAGTTCTTATTCTCAGATGTTTTCTAAAGTCTACTTTAAAATGCCCTCTGTATATACACAGAACAAAAAGGCAGATGCCATCACTCTCGATGGAGGCTATATCTACACTGCAGGGAAAACATATGGCCTGGTGCCTGCTGTGGGAGAAAGCTACACAGGTTAGAGCCAGCCTTACCAAGTCTCATTGTTCTCATATTACTGGGTGTAGCAATGCCAATGTCACAATGTTTTCTGTCCATATCTGTACTAAGCTACAGAACACCTCCACTGAGCCTCTGTGACACTCATATATAAGTCTTCACACACCAGACCCTATTTTGCCATTTTAGGGGACAGTGACGGCAGCATCTACTATGCTGTGGCTGTCTTAAAGAGAAGCAACAGAGACATCCAGAGATTCAGTGATCTGAGGGGACGGACATCCTGTCACACAGGCTATGGCAGGACTGCTGGCTGGAACATTCCAGTAGGTGTGCTCATTGAGAAAGGCCTTATCAGACCAAAGAAATGCCAAGTTGCCCAAGGTTGGTAAACAGTGCTCCTCTTTGTATCACTACTGCAGTGATTTATTTCAAGGTCTGTGTTCAACATGCATTTGAACTTGTATTGTCAACACTGTTAGTGAATGTATTTGTGTGTATTTCAGGGTATGTGTTCAGTTCAGTTTATTTACTGTATTTCATTTTTCCTGTAGCTTCTGTCCATAACATATGGAAAACTGGCAGTGCCAGAATCAATACTGCCATGACTGTTTAGCATGCAGATTGTGAAATTGATAAATGTCCTATGATCAGGGTTGTTAGGAAATTTCAGACAACTATTTAAGACATGTGAAACTTTTTTGTTATAGCCCTAATTCTGCTTAATGGTATTTTTTAAACTGCGTATGTATTTTTTATATACCACTTTATCTGACTATATCTATTCTGTGTTGAAAATATCTTGGTTTTTCCCAAGGTAGTGGATGACAAAGTGATTTTACATGTGTACATCTTCATATTTATAACTCAGGGAAACAGCATAGAGTTCTGGAGACTTCTGAGAATTATTTGCGTTTATTTAAAATATTCTTTAGGGATATCAATAATTTTGTCACTTATTAAAAAAAGCATTTAAATGCATTTTTTAAAAAAGAATTTCTAATGAGCTTAATCTTTAGTTAGTTTAATAGTTTTTCCTATTGTTTGTGTTCAAATTTTGAATTATTGTGTAATGTGTATTTTGTACAGTCATTTTTGCTGGCACTGTAGTTTCCCTGATTAGTTCTTTCACTCATTTCCAAAAATTGTCATATTTTTCCCTACACACACACACACACACACACACACACACACACACACACACACATATATATATATATATATATATATATATATATATATATATATATAAAACACCCAAACTGTGAACAAAATGTGCTAGCAGTTTGAAAACAGACCAGTTGTACAGGAAAATGGATAGAATGGCAGAATGGATACACCTAGTTTCAGGAGGCAGGGGAGAAAGTTATGTCCAAAACTGAACACGCAATAAGCACCACTTCTAATATCTACAGTATTTTTGCACTGACTTCACATATTTTTTTGTGATTTTCTGAGCATAAACTGCATATTTGACCTCTTAAGCCAGCTCATAAATAACCTGTGTGGTTGTTTGAAAAAAGAATTCATCCTAATTCAAGTCAAGTCAAGTGGAGTTTATTGTCATTTCAACCATATACAAGTACATAGTGAAACGAAACAACGTTTCTCCAGGACCAAGGTGCTACATAAGACAAACACAGAGCAACACAGAACTACAAGGGACTACATAATTTATACAGAAAGTTTATGCAAACATGTGCAGACAGCACAAGACAGTACAATGACTCCTGGGACAGACAATGGGCATAGTAAGTCCCAGTGCAGTGCCGACCAGTACACAATTCTGTTTAAGTGAACCTAGTGACAATAGTGCAAAGAGTACAAGAGTATAGTACAGGTAGCTGAAATAATTGCATGTAAAAGCATAAAGTTTAGTACTTCTGGACATAAAGCTTAGTACTTCTGGACCTCAGTGTTAAGCATGAATAAATATTTACTAGATTTAAAACTTGCTATTGTCCACACTGTCAGTGAATGAATGTCCATATCCATCATTTCCCCCAGCTGCTGGAGAGTTCTTCAGAGCAAGCTGTGTACCTGGTGCCAATGAGCCTGGATTTCCCAGCAACCTTTGCACACAGTGCATTGGAGATGCCAGTGGCCAGAACAAGTGTGTTAAAGGCCAGGATCTGTTTGATGGTTACAACGGAGCCTTCAGGTAACTTAGCGATTTTTACTGTGTTTGTAGATTTTTATACATTTCAGGATTTTTAAAGGTAGAAACATATTAATGACATCTTCTTTTAGGTGTCTGGTTCAGGAAGCAGGCGAGGTTGCATTTGTGAAACATTCCACAGTCTTCCAGAATACTGATGGTGAATCACACTTAGCATTTTTGAGTAATTAAAATTCTACACATGATAGAAGGATGAAGGGTGCTTACTACAAATAAAAATTTTCGTTATCAGGCAATGGTACAGATCCTTGGGCCCTCAACTTGAACTCGAGAGATTTCCAACTGCTGTGTTCTCAAGAGTCTCGTGCTGAAGTCAATCAGTATAAACAATGTCACCTTGCCCGTGTCCCCTCCCATGCTGTGATGGTCCGGCCCGACACCAACCCTCACATCGTCTTTGGCCTTTTGGACAAAGCTCAGGTGGGCCTTACTGTAGCCTAAAATATCAGCATTTCTCTATGATATAAATGACAAATACATGTGTTTAATAATTATGTACAATGCTTATATTGGGTTCACTATCTTCAGCAATTCTTTGGGGTCAACACTAACTCAGACTTCAAGATGTTTGACTCCAGTCAATATGAAGGATCAGACCTGATCTTCAAAGACTCCACAGTAAGCTTAATTGGTGTTGGTGAGAAAAAGACCTATGAGGATTGGCTTGGCCAGAGCTACATGGATGCCCTCTTAGCCATGGAGTGTACTTACTCTTCAGCAGGTGAACATATTTATATTCTCTAAATGAGACTTAACTGACTTTTTAAATATCTATCTAAATGTGAGTGGAATGGTGTTTCAGCGGGTGGCTTTATCACCTCACAGCTCCAGGGTCTCTGGTTCAAACCTGAGCTCAGGTTACTGTCTGTGTGGAGTTTCGCATGTTCTTCTCGTGTCTATGAAGGTTTCCTTCCACCTCCTAAAAACCCTACTAGTAGGTGGATTGGCTATACTAAAATGCCCCTAGGTGTCAATGAGTGTGTTAACGTTTCTGGACAGTGCCCTGTGATGATTCCCGTCTTTTGGTTAGTGTTCTCATGATAGGCTCAGGATCCACCATGACCTGACATGACATGCAGTAACTCACTCTTTTCTCTTTCTTGTGTGTGTGTGTCTGTGTGTCTTCTTCTGCAGTGGTATCTTCGGCCTCTGTACTACTGGTGATCAGCTTGGCTGTGCTCTTCTCTCTTTTGGATGTGTAGCAGGTCCACCAGCTGCCCAAACTATCATATTACTCCATTTTATCCTGATCGTTCATATCATATATATATGCAAGTCTACTGTAGCAAAGCTACTGTAAACTATATCCACCAGTGACTTAAACATACAATGAGCATACACTTGGGTATAGATTTTTTTTTTGCCTATTTATCAAAACTAAATCGCATAAATCAGCATTGCTTTTGATGTATAATTTGTTCATGATAGATATATATGTATGCTACATATAGTATCTGTCCTAAATGACATGTTAGATTAGCACACCCTTAAGATTTTTTGCACTCCTTTATCCACAGCAAGGACATTTCTCTGTAACTTTTTGTTGCATTCTGCTGGTAGTCTTGGGATTGGACATTAGCATAGAACTTTAACTTCTGAGCTATCACTGCTTACTTGGTTTAGTTGATAATTACAATGAAGAATGTCCGTACTAGTCACAGAATTTATTCAGTGTGATTCGTAAAGCTCTTAAATGTTAGAATGATTTCATGAGACTAGGATCCCCAATCTTTAGGTGCATTTTCTCTGCCTTTTCTTGACAGCAATGATTTCCATTTTCACTGTATTTGTTGAATATTTATCACTGCACACACTTTTGTAGTAGTGGTTAGATACCTGAGGGCAACAGTCATATCAGTGCATATGCTTTGCCTGTTACATATTTATTGACTTCAGTGTTCTGTGAATGTCTGTTTTTTTAATTATGCACTTGAAGGCACATGCTGTATTAGGATATGTATATTCTAGCTGGAATCTTTAGTTTCTTTTATATCACTGACTATACACTGGTGTATGACTTCTGAGTAGAAAAGGACTAAACTGATTCATGTATTTTTACCTTATATTTCTCCCAGTGAGAGAAGTATCAAGATTTTCCTCTTGCTGTTTGAGAATCTATATTCAGGATCATATTTTCAAAAGCAACTACATGTTAACTCTATGTATTTGTTAGCAATATGCAACAAAATAAAGCAACACATATTATAGTTATAGGTTTTGCTGCAGGATTGTGCATTGATATGGCTCTATCATTTAATTTTTTTTACGCTTAATGAGAATAACATCCTATTCTGAATTTAGCACCTTTACTTATGTTTTTTTCCCCAATAGAGCACTTAGTATATGACAAATTTAACTAGATTACTATTCAAATTTCTCATGAGCTATTGAATATGCTTTGTAGAGCTGCACTGTTTATTTTACTGATTCAATTTGTTTAATTATCACTGAGAAATGTATTTTTATACAATGTTCAGATTCCATATCAGTGTATATGTACTGACACACTGATTTCTTGCTTTACTGTATTGCAATTTCTTCAATGAAATGATTGAGATGTAACTAATATTTAGTTGCCAGGCCAGTGAGTCTGCTGAAGTATTATTACATGTTGCCCACATAGGGTTCTTTGCTGTTCTTTTCAATAAACATGCATAGTAAATGTGTTGTCATTTCTGTTTTGTGACTTCTATAGTCAGCAGTCCTTGAATATACTGGATTGTTTCTTCTCAGTTTCTAAAATTCGGGTGTGACTTAATCTGGAATCTTTCTAGAAAAGGAGTGATGCATTAGAGAGGAGGCATGTCTGCCTAATATTCTGTAGTTCAGTGTTTCTTAAATGGGAGTATTGGTACACCTAGGTGCTACAAAGGGTATTTTGTAGACAAAGCATATCTTTTAATGAAAAAAAATAGTACTAATATGCATTAAAGTAATTACTGTAATTAGAACTACTAATATGTTTACAACAAATTTAATAAATAACTAGATAAGTGAGCACTGGAGCTGGCTTAATAATTAAAATAATTTTATTGATGTAGGCTACTGCAAATGAGATGTGCTATAAAATGTTCTTATGCAGAGAAACATTTACATTTAAAATAGAAAACCATTGTATGGAAAAACTTGATGAGAATGAGCCATAGGTCATGGAACAGTTTACACAACTCATACTTCAAGATCATGAGCTCACACTAAAGTATGTCTTGTCTTTTTGTGTTCTGTCATCATATCAGCCAAGTAATTTCAAAAGACGTCAAAGTTCAGGTATTAGATCCCCTGGCAAAGTTCAAAAGAGAACAGGAGGTGTGTGATAAATGAATATATTATAATGAAGAACTACATTACAGCACGTGCAAGGGATGTGTAAACCACTGAGTTTCATTTTAGCATGCTAAAAATAATAATTAGATATAAAAACTCTTGCAGTTTTTCTGTACGTTATCCATACATTTGTGACCAAATTTAAAAGACTGCATTTAAGAATTAACCTTTTAAACAAATTATTGGTTGTTATTGGTTGCCAATACATAAGGTATTGATCTTTACCTTTTTGTATATTAAAGTAATGAGAGTAGTCAACATTTATTCGCATTTATTAATTTGCCGGATTCTTTTGTATTTATAAGTGTGGCAGTGTATAATGCAAGCATCTCCCTGTTTAAGGAGCTGAAACTGAGGTGCTATAAAGCTATAAGACTGCCTTCATGTGCTATCAGACTTGTATCGGAATTTACAACCCAAGCTGTGCACATGAACATCTGGGATTACACGTAGCCGTGTGGAAAACAATTATATTGCCCAAGTTGTGAATGTTACTAACCTTTACTCTTTCCCAGTGGTGGAGGAGTGCTTCTACTGGTAAGTAGAAAGTAAATCTTTATACTTCATGTTAATGCACTTGATTGAAAAAACATGGTGGAAAAAAACCCACCTGAGCAGCATGTTAAAGCAGTAAGTATAAGCTGGATGAAGGGCTTTATAACACTAGATTGCTACAATCACTGGTCACAGAGCAAAAAGTGGAAATACATATGGCAGATTTATAGATACAGATATCATAATGCCTCAGGACAAATACTAATAGCAATAGAGTAATGTGAGTAATGCTGAGGTACAATAGTTTATGTTTAGGTAACTGAATGACAGAAGAGCACAGTCCTAAATAAACAGACACACATTCATTTCTTTAGTTTTTCTCTTGATATCATGATTTCATCAAATCATGGCACCAAAGGATAGAGTACATAAGAAATCCTCACAGCTCCAGGGTCCCTGGTTCAGTCGTGAGCTCAGGTTACTGTCTGTGTGGAGTTTCTGTGCATGCTCTCCACATGTCCAGAGCAGCTTTCCTCCAGGTTCTCCGGTTTTCTCCCATCTCCCAGAAAACATGCTGGTGGGTGGAGTGCCTACTCTAAACTGCCCCTAGGTGTGAATGAGTGTGTTATTTTGTTCATGGTGCTCTGCAGTGGACTGGTGTCTTATCCAGGATGTATTCCCACCTTGTGCCCAGTGTTCCCGGCATATGCTCTAGATTCACTGACCAGGATAAAGCGCCTACTGAAGATGAAGATAAAATAATTTTCTATTTGTTCATTCACCTTCACCTAGAAATCCACCTGGTGATTATGCAGTCACCAAGAAAAGTGATAAACAAAAAAGAGCACCCAGAGGAAACCCACACGGACACTTGGAGGACATGCAAAACTCCACACAGACACTAACTCCAGCTCAGGTTCAAACATGGGACCCTGGAGCTGGGAGATAGTAAAGCTACCCACTGCACCACTTATGATGATGATTGTTTGTTTGTTTAATTATATTTTTGAAATATTATTTGTATAATAAAATAATTTTATATTATAAATTCTTAACAGTATTCCAATTGGCACACTAGTAGCACCACCCTTGGAGGCTTTCCTTAAACTTCTCAAAGTCCAGGAGCACTTGTTGGCTGCTTCTCCTAAGCTCTACATGAAAAGTACTTGTATGGGGCTAAAAATAAATTTTATGTAAAACCACTTGTTTTAAGTGAAAACAACTACTTATTAAAATACATTTTGTTTCAGAAGCCATATGTGGGAATTAAGGTTATATAACTAAATATATAACTAAATGTGTGTGTGTGTGTGTGTGTGTGTGTGTGTGTATTTTTATTAATATATTTACAAGTTTAATAAGACACAAGCCTTTATTATGATGTTATTTAAGACAAAGAAAAATATATTATTATATATAGTCTATTGTGGCCACATTCTGACTCGTTGTGTGTGTGCTATAATACGATGTGAATATTTTCTCTTATTTCATTAATCTGAGCAGTGAGCTGAGACTTTTAACATAGAAACAGAAGAGTTAGTGTGTAGTTTCTGGCTTCACAGACGCTGACTTCATGCAGTGTGTTGAATTACAGGGGTGTACGTTTTTATGTTGCTGTAAATGAGCGAGTGTGTGCGAGTTTCATGTCTCGGTTTAAGAGAGGAGCAGTAGCTGACCCTCGGGCTGGGTTCAGACAGGACACACCACAATGTCCGGTACCGTCGGGACTGCTGAAGAGCGCCAGGAAAAGCGGACAGCTCAACCTGTCCGGCCGCGGGCTCAGCGAAGGTACACACACACACACACACACACACACACACACACACACACTGTGAAAGCAAAGAAAACAAGGGAAAAATCATGGCACACTGACAGATGGAAATGAATCCAGGTTTGCTATGGGACGGCGTTGCCAAAGGAAACGGTCATAAGTCAGTCATTTCGGGCGATCTGATTGGTCGGTCAGCGTCCTGCATACGTCACTCAGCCGTTAGAGCGCGCGAGGGGATTTTGTGCTGTATGGAGAGAGAATACTTCAGTTTAAATGCTGAGCTGGTGACATTAAAACTGCACTAAGTGGACTTAATGTAAACTGATATAGTGTAATAAAGCGGAGTGTTTGACATGATATGTTGGGCGTGTGCATTTTTGAGTTAATGAAAACTAACCGACGTCACTCAGTACTGTATGAAGTGTTGGTGCTTCATTTAGTGCATTTCTGTCTTTATAACAGCCACTGAATTCTTTTAAAATGTTGCTAGGTCTCTGTGTCCAAACCAGCCAAAGAGCCGTTCAAAACTAGTGATCGTAGAAACTCAGCCTAACACCGAATCCCAAATCCATCCACCCATCCATCTATCTGTACATTCACCATCCATCCACCCATCCATCCATCCATTCACCAGACATTCACCCATCTATTCACTCATCCATTCATCCATCCATCCATCCATTCACCAGACATTCACCCATCTATTCACTCATCCATTCATCCATCCATCCATCCATTCACCAGACATTCACTCATCCATTCATCCATCCATCCATCCATCAAACACCTGTATCTATCTATCTATCTATCTATCTATCTATCAGTAAGCGCTTTATCCTGGTCAGGGTTGCAGTGAGTCTGGAGCCCATCCTGGCAACAATGGTCATGATGTGGGGATACCCTTGATAAGATGCCAGTCCAATCACCATGCACTCACTCTCACCCAGGTGTAATTTAACAAAGCCGATCCTCCTACTGACAAGTTTTTGGGAGGTGAAGGGAGACCCACACAGACTCAGAGAGAACTTGCGAAACTCCACACAGAGACTAACCCAAGCTCAGGATCCAACCGGGGCCCTGAAGCTGTGAGACACCAAAAATCACATCCTTCCAAATCATGCCAAATGTGTTGTAAAATTAACAAAGAAATAATCATACATTTAAGAAAGTAGT
Organism: Pangasianodon hypophthalmus; assembly: GCF_027358585.1. Lineage (NCBI taxonomy): Eukaryota > Metazoa > Chordata > Actinopteri > Siluriformes > Pangasiidae > Pangasianodon > Pangasianodon hypophthalmus. The sequence continues at coordinate 20,587,026 of NC_069711.1, forward strand.
AACAAAATCAAATTTTTTTCCTATTTTTTTTCCATCAAGGTCCTACGATGGTCTCATTTTATCATATTTTCATAAGCACCTGTATTATATAAGCTAGCTATAGCTAATAAGTAAACCTAATTCAGTGATGCAAGAAACAAGCAATTGTTAACTACATGGAATGCACAAATCTTATGAAAAATCAAAAGGTATTGAAACTCAAATTACTTCTGATGGCTTTGGAATACAGTACATTGATCAGTGTGTGATAAAATAGCATTTTTTAAAACAATATGTGTTACATTACATTGTTTATCACACATATGAAATGTTGAACTTTCAGTAACTTTCAAAAACTTCTTCTTCTTCTTCTTCCTTTCATTATTATTATTATTATTATTATTATTATTATTCTGTATGGTTCCAGCTAGCTGACAATAGTTGCTCTTGATTTAAGTTCCTCAGAGTGTGTGGAGGATAAACGTGGACCCTCCAGAAGAAGCTCAGCAGAATGTGTCCTTCAGTGCAGCAGAGCGATGGTGGGAGCAGACTGATCTCACCAAACTCCTGCTCTCCTCCAACAAACTCCAGACAATCTCCGAAGACATCAAACTCTTGCCTGCACTAGTGGTTTTAGATGTGAGTTGAACACTAGACAGTGTGTTTTTAACCTGAGCAAGGCTTATGTGAAGGGAATGGGTACTAAAGAGTTGTGAATCGGCTCTTGTAGATTCATGACAACCAACTCACTACACTGCCAGCGTCTATTGGAGAGCTGGAACAGTTACAGAAACTCATCCTGAGGTACGTTTATTGAGGATGTTTTGTGCAGCTTGTATTTTTAATACCTTTTTAATGAAAGCTATTCTGTTCAGTCATAATAAGTTGACAGAGCTGCCCACGGAGCTTTGGAGCCTGACAAACCTGCGATGTCTCCATCTGCAGCAGAACCTGCTCGAACAGCTGCCTGCAGACTTGGGCCAGTTGTGCCACTTGGAGGATCTTGTGAGTATTAAAAACTTTATACAGTAATTAAAAACTAGGATTAAAAAAATGGCTCAATAGCAGAGGATAATGATTTAAAACAAAAGGCATATATAAAGTTACATTTTTGGATTATTAAAGCCATTCCGAAGAGAGGGAGAGAAAAAATGGAAGAAAATAAAAAAAATAACAAAAGAAAAGCAGAAGGAAAAAAACAGGCACAACACTTAAAAAGTGTACAAGTATTACTTTTAGTGACCATTATTTTCCTCTTCCTCTGATTGCTGTGTTTTTGCTTTATTCAATTGTGCTTAAGTAAAATAATGGACAATTTAAAGATGGATAAATGTCTGGTCTATATTTGATATCGTATCAATTGTACTACACATACTTGCGGCCTAGCTTATAGCATATTTGCACTGTATAGTAGATGCAGTATAATTATTGTTTAATTATTAGTATAAATATTAGATATTGGGTACCAGTTGATTCCCAGACCAGAATGTCTGAAACTATAAATCAGATAAAAATACATTATTTACTGATATTTTGTAATCTTTATTTTAACTTCATTGTTTAACATCAATCTGACAAATTGTCTTATTGATTGTTTTATTAATCAGTTACATAAAGTGTCTGTTTATAATTTCAGCACATATGTACATGGTAAAAATATTGTCAGGAAAAATAAGATTCTTGTTTGGGTGTGTTATCTGTTGATTTATTCTTATGGTCTTATATCATATTCCATGCTTTAATTTTAACTGGCTTTCCAAATTTCCTCTTAAATTAAAGGACATTTCCAACAACAAATTAATGGCTGTACCAGACAGCCTGGCAGACCTCAGCAACCTCGTAAAACTGAATCTGTCCTTCAACAATCTGAAGAGCCTGCCGTCTGCAATCAGCGGAATGAAGAGTAAGCCTCAGATTGTTCCTGGTTTAGCTGATGTTTTTTTGGGAAATCATTTGTTAAGCCTTTTCCTTCTGTAGACTTGAGAATGCTGGACTGCTCTCGAAATCAGCTGGAGAGCGTGCCGCCTGTCCTGGCACAGATGGCGTCTCTCGAGCAGCTGTACTTGAGGCACAACAAACTGCGCTTTCTCCCAGAGCTGCCCTCCTGCAAAACACTCAAGGTATTTCAGCAGCATCTATTAAAGATGTTTTCTATCTAGTGGTTTGAAGAGGTTATTAACCATACACAAAGATTATTTGAATAATTTTAACAAAGTGAAGATAAATTGTCAATGTACCAGTCCTGATACTTCTAAAATGATTAATCATTTCATATTCAGAGACCATTTAACCCAAATAAATTTGAAATATTCATTGCCAATGCCTTTATATAGCATTAATATTTGGATTAATGGGAATCTCAGTTTTTGCACCTGTTTTTTTTTAGTTCTCCAAATAACATTTTGTTCCTGTTTTTCTGTAGGAGCTTCACTGCGGGAATAATCAGATTGAGGTATTGGAGGCAGATCATCTAAAACACCTGAGTGCTCTGAGTGTTTTGGAGCTGAGAGATAACAAGGTGAAGAGTCTTCCTGAGGAAATAACTGTACTGCAAGGCCTGGAGCGCCTGGATCTTACTAACAATGACATTAGCAGGTGCCCCCTTTTCTACACATAACATTTACCAGATTATCTTTAACAGATTTAACAGATTATTAACTTTAAAAGCAAATTGACTTTATTCAGAATCTGAATCGGGAATCAATTTGTTGTTGCTCATGTGTTCACTCACATAATGGAACAGGGCAAAGTGCATAATGAATTGTGACTTTAGTAAATAATCAATTGCATATGCACATCTCAGAAAATATGTAACAAATGTAATACAATGCAAATGTACTATGTAATACATATAGGCTGTGTCTGAAACTATGCCCTTTTCACTATATAGTGCACTACTTTCGAGGTCTGCCATTTTGTAGTGTTGCAGTACCCTGTCCCACAATGCACCATGATACGTAGTGTACAAATGATATCCCCAGGCAGTGCACCCATAATGCACTGTGTTGTTTGGTTGGATTTGCATGTACCTTTACTGAGGAAGACTCTGAGATTCTCATTAGTGTAAGGAAAGGATTATTGATGCTGTGAAGCCATTACTTTAGTGACATAATTTTTTTTTATAGTCTCGATTAAGTATATTGACCCTAGGTTTGTGTAGAGAGGGAGATAGCTAAAGTTGTCTGCTTATGTGACAGAAACACAATCACAGTGATGAGCTACAAAATCATTCCAATGTGCAAAGACTTCTGTGTAAGAACAGAATCTTAATATGCTTCACCAATCCATTGTAATCCAAGGAAGAAAATGTCCACTACTGCTCTGAGAGTAAAAAAATATAGAAAATCCAGTTGGTTATGTTTCTTTTCTGGTCTATAAAATGATTTTCTCTTCTCATTTGTGTGGAGCAGTGTGCCCTGTGGTCTTGGAACTTTGCCTAATCTGAAGTCTCTGGCTCTGGAGGGCAATCCTCTGAGGACGATCCGCAGAGATATTCTGACTGTGAGCCTGCAGCATATTTCAGCTTTAGCCTTTAGAATCTTCTCCTGGTCTTTACACATTGTCTTAAAGTTAAAGTTCCGGTTGTGTTTTAAGAGAGATACCTAACATGAAGTTTCACTGTTTTTCAGAAAGGCACCAGTGAACTCCTGAAATATCTTAGAAGTCGAATACAAGGTACAAATTACAGTCCACTGCACATGATACACATAAGGAGAATTAGACGCAGTTTGGTTCAGAGCGTTTTGTCATGTTGTGTAATGTACAGAGCAGCCTGATGGAAAAGCCAAAGAGGGGCCGAACACAGCGATGACTCTCCCTAGCCAGGCCAAGATTAATGTGCATGCCATCAAAACACTGAAGACATTAGACTACAGGTGCACCCATCTTACCATCTCATCCTATTTAGCAGATATGTAAATGTTGCTCAGCCTTGAGTATCAGTGTCAAGCTACGTAGTTATGACGTAAGTGGGAATAAAGGTTCATGAAATAATTTTCGAATTGATTGGTCAGAAGGTGTTGATTAATGTTCTATGACATAGTGGCAGTAGTGCCAGCTGTAATTAAAATCACAGGTTTATATTAAAGTGCTTGTTCTAGTACATTATCACTTCTGTAGGAACAGCTATTTCACAGGGACTTACATGACAGATGCTCCTTATCATCAAACAGATTTAAAAAATGTGTTATTTAACAAAGAGAAATGTATAATCATTGACGTGGTGATGTCACTGTAACAGTCTGTAAGTTTTCTGCCACTGGAAATTCTTCAGGACAGTGGGCTTTTTGGTTTGCGGTCAAGCTGCGTTTTTTTTTGGTTTTGTCTTATTAACTTAAAGAGAGAAGAAAGAGACTGGTGAGGAAATATATATTTATAGCTGCTGTATTGTGAATCGTAACGGTTCTTATCTCACAAACATTAAATGTAACTGTAAGCAGGAAAAAGTATGACGTGCCGTTCATTAATAGCACGTTTGCCTCACACCTCCAGGGTTGGGGGGTCGATTCCTGTGTGCGTGGAGCTTGCATGTTCTCCCCGTGCTTTGGGGGTTTCCTCACCCAGTCCAAAGACATGCATTGTAAGCTGATTGGCATCTTTAAATTGTCTGTAGTGTGTGAATGGGTGTGTGAGTGTGTGCCCTGTGATAGGTTAGTTTCCTCACCTTTTGCCCCGAGTCCCTGTGTAGGATAAGCAGTACAGAAAATGGATGGGTAGATGGATATATATATATATATATATATGACCATTAAAAATATGTAAATATTTATACTTTATTCATACCTGCAACTAGTTTTGTAGCCGTGTTTTATGTAATCTATGTGGAAAGCCTGCACAAGTTTAGAAAGTTAATAAAAACCATTTCTGCATTGTTTTGGTGAAATATATTTATGGTATTTATTAGTAGAGTAGAGGTGCCAGAGGTGTCTTTTGGTTGTTTGCCAGAATTCAACGCGTCTTCCCAGTTGTTCATGCCAATAATTGTGACTGTTGTAACTTTTTTCCTCTTATTGTTCTTAGTGAAAAACAAGAGGCATCTATACCTGATGATGTGTTTGATGCAGTCAATAACAGTCCTGTTGCCAACGTGAACTTCAGCAAAAACCAGCTGACTGCTGTACCACCAAGGTAATGAGGGCCAATGATTGTTAGTTCACAAAATGGTGAACAATATGGATACAACAGCTGTGCATCTTTGTTTAATAAATGTTTCTTCGTTCTGTAGGATTGTGGAGCTGAGAGACACTCTAGCAGATATCAATCTCGGATGTAATAAGATTTCTACGATTCCTCTTGAATTTTCCAAGCTACAGCAGCTTGTACACATAGACCTCAGGTAAATACTGTGATCCTGCTGCTCTGAAAGCACTTGAATCAGGATGTAATGCTGCCACAGCTGGAATTAATGAGAATGAACTGCAATAATGTCACCAATGTAATTGGATTTCTCCCTAGAAATAATCTGTTGACATCACTGCCAGTGGAGCTGGAAGCTCTCACCAAGCTGCGGAGCATCATACTGTCATTTAATAAGTAAGTATTAAAAATGTTTAAATGTTTCTCTGTTGACATATTCCTGAACTTCTTGCTATAAACACATCTGCTGGGCAACTAGTCCATTTCAAAATAGTTTCGTAGCATGGGCTGAAAATAAAATAATTAATTCTGGTTCAAATCCTATTCATTTGCTTTATCATTCTTAGATTTAAGTGTTTCCCAGATGTGCTGTACCGCATCTTAACCCTGGAGACAATTTTAATAAGCAACAATCAAGTTGGAGCCATCGATCCTGTGAGGCTTAAGCTGCTCGACAGGTTGTCCACTCTGGATCTGCAGAACAATGACATCATGCAGGTGCCACCAGAATTGGGTAACTGTACCAGCCTGAGGTACGGCAAACATCAGTACAGTTTTCCACAATGCACAGTGTGAAATTCATGAAACTGACAGGTTTCTCATAGTTCTCCGAGTTGAAGACGTAAGAATGGTCTTTTAGTCCTTTGTACGTAGTTAAATGTGCACAGGTTGCTTCTGTTTACTTTGATTTCCAGCTCAGTGCCCCAGCAACATTGCAGTGGAAAAGGAAGAAAGACAAATATTTATTAGCAAATCAAATAATTGCGTATGTACATTGAGGGAAGACTTACTACCTTTTTCTTTGGTTGTTGTTCACAAGACCAATCAGCTGATTGGTTCAGTTCAACAATTATGAAATATTTCTGAATACAGACGACACTGCAGCATTGAAGATGTTAATCTACCATATAGGTTTTTCTTTCAACTGATTAAGGTTTTTCTTTTAACAGATTAATAGTAAGGGGGTGTTTTTTAATTTATGTTTTCCAGTAAGAATATGCTTCAGTAAGAATAAACCTAAATTTTACCGATTTCATTCACTTACAGTTCTTATAATATTATTCTTTCATTACAGTTAAATGATTCTAGGCACTAAGCACACAGACTCTCCTGTAAACTTAGTAAAACATTCTTTTAGACAGAATACCTGAAATCTTCTGCTGTTGCTTTATTTTTGGTTCTTTGGTGCCACGGTTTTCCAAAAGCTCGGTTACTATTATAGGTCTACAAAAATAATGTCATTTTGAAGAAAGGTTGAAAAGATTGGGACCTTAGCTGTTCCTGCATTGAATGTTATGTGATGGTGACACCTAGTGTTCGAACCAGGAACCTCCTTTTTCTGTTAACTTTAAAAGTCGGCTAAATTTAAGACTACCTTGCAGACGATCCATAGGCTGTAGATTGCACACTCCTTTGGCTGATGGATATTTTGTGAAGTGAGTGAAGCATTGTTATTGAATTAGGAACATTTTCCTGCAAAAGTGCTGGAATGGAATATGACTGTGGAGCTCTACACATTTCTTTCTTAATACCAGATGATCTTATATAAGCACTCAGTTTTACTGATCAATTAAAAAAATCAGTCCTTATACTTGTATGTTCATAAAGCTCTGTGTAATATTGGATTTGTTTTATTTCCAATACTTTTCAGGGCTCTGTTGCTTGATGGGAACCCTTTCCGTAACCCTAGAGCTGCGATCGTAGCTAAAGGAACGGACGCGCTTCTCGAGTATCTACGAAGTCGCATTCCTACATGAATTTATCGTCTTACAGGGTTGAGCTACCACCACTGCCACATAATTAAAGCACTATCTAATTCTGCAGACAAGACACAACACTTCTTTGCCATAAAACTGGGTTTTTCTGAATATTTTTCATGAAATGTTCTTAGAGTAACTGTCAGCTTTTGTTCTCCTAAAGCCTCATGGCCTTAATGGGAAAGTTCCCAGAAATCACATGATATTTGTTTGAAATTCTGCAGTGATCTAGTGCACATGCTCATTCTTCTGCCTCTCTTTATCATCTCTCTTATCATCACCTTATGCTTGCTGACCAAATTTACACTAAACTGCGCTGCACTTGCATTTATTTTATTCTTCGCCTGCATGTCTAAGACTAGCATGAAGACCATGTGACATGATTAAACAGGCTGTGTGTTTGCTACATTACATTTCAACTTCCAGTTCCATTTAAGACCTTTTAAGAGTTTTTTTTGGCCAAGAATATGTATAATATTAAAATACTTTTGATGGGAAAGCCAGGTATTCATTGTGCAATTGATTATTGTATCCAGAAAATCAAAATTCTTATTAAATTGATAATTTGCAGTAGTTACCGCATTTTCAGTGTAAATTGTTCAATATGAAAGAGTATAAAGCCATTCAAGAACGTTTTAATTTCAGTTGTACTGTCTCAAAAGGAAACAGAATGACAGATAGTAACAATAGTGACTTTTTATTTGTACAATAAAGACTTTCATACATTATTCAAAACACCGCTTAGATACTGAAAAAATCTGTACTCCCAAAGCCGAAAATGGCTCCGTTATTTGCTGCACAGCTTTGAATTTTTTTTTTTCTGTTTTGGTTTTTATTATTAAAATTTATTTTAAATATGTACATATAGCATCTGCAAAATGCATTCTAGACACAGAATATATATTTCATCAATTACATTGTTTTAATTCAGAAAAAAATAGGAAGGAGTAAACTTGCGTGTGCAAATAAACTGCATGATAAATTGTCACTAAATCTGTTTAACTAAATGGAATAATTGTATTATTCTATATATAATTACTTTTTGCACAAAAAATGAAACAGCATTCAAGTCCAGTAAGTCTTCATACTGCAGAAAGCTTTGAGTACATTCACAATTTATAGGAATAAATTAATTTAAATGATTTCATTCACAGTTATGTACATCAATACTGCAATTAGACTGAATAGTACCATATATTAGCATTTATATTCAATAGGATTTAAAACACATACAAAAATGACCATTTGTATATCCATATACATGTTTGACACAAATTCACAATTACTGTAGAAATAGTTTTAAGTTTGATTCGTTTAAGTGTTCTCTCATCATCTAAATACTCTTTTCTGTACTGCTTTTTGTATCTTTATAAAAAAAAAAAAACTCACAATTTGAGCAAAGCTAAGTATGTCAATATATTATAAATAATTACTCAAAACATTTGGTAAAAATAATCACATTATCAAATGCTTTGTCCCAATAGCATTTTATCAGTTTTTATCCAGACTTCAGGTTGTATAATTATATTTCAAATAAAATTGAAATGTAAAAAAAAAGAAGTAAAATATGATTGGGGTTTTTCTAATGCTACATTTATGTACAATATTGGACATGGGCAGGGCAGATCTATCTGTAAAGTACAATGATGATGAGCCTTCAATGTTTTTACATAAAAAATACTTCTAGTGAAGTAAAGCAACTAAATGTTTAATTTAAAAAACACAAAGCCCCCTCACCGCTTTCCTAATAAGACAGCTTTAAAAAGTGAAAGCATGCTATAAACATTAAAGCTTCTTATGGAAATCTATCACATAATGATGTGAATTAATTTATTTATATCAGTAAGTGATTAACAGGCCTTAAAGCAGAACATCAACTAAGCCTTGGGTGTAAAACCCTTTGTACAACTTAAATGTACACACTAAAAACTGACTTTGACATTTTTGTACCTGGTGGATACTGAGTACATATGGATTTAAAAATAATATGAATCATAATTAAACTAGGAAAATGCTCATGTTGACAACATGGCGAAAAATGAAATAGGGGGTTTCACCCTGTATGAACCTAAAGCAAAGGTCTCGCTCACTATTATTATTATTATTATTATTATTATTATTATTATTATTAAGAAGCTGTTTGCTGACCAGCAGAGGGTGCTGCAAGAAAAGCCAAATAGCAACAATATTGCTTTTGGATTTTTCATTTGATTTGTGCAAAACTCTATATATGAGCCACACATAATCCATAAACCAAACCTACAGTGGTAGTAGATGTCTGCTTAAATGATTAAAATGAAGTTAAGGGTCAGCAGGATAAACTATCTTCTGTAATGTTATGTATATTTACACAAGGCATTTACAGAGTTGAGGCAGTGTTATGATGAATAAAATGTCTTCAAAAGCAGATGTGCTTTCATGCGCTGAGATTGAAATGAAATGAAAAGTCGCTTGGAAAAATAGGTACAAAATAATAGGCGATATAAATAAGCAACGAAAAAACACACCAACCTACAGCCACAGGCTGAGAGATAGAAAGTAATTTCACATTAGTGTAAGATTTTAACACACACACACATATATATATGTATAGATATATATACGTGTAAGCCATATGTCACATTATTCGATATGTTCTCTATAGTACATTTGGCACTAGTATTTGCCATTGGTCCAGCAATTGGCAAAATTGTTCCTAGATAAAAACTTGATGTACAAGGTCCTGTGTTCCTTTTGAGCAAGAAGTCAGCATTATAAAATTATTTACATTGTGCTCTCCCTTAAAATGACCAAGTCCACAGCTTTCGGGAAACTCTTCAGAAGAGACACTGCCGTTTGGTGTTCGATGTGTAAAAAACTATGTCCGTTGGCCTGCAATGCAAGAATGAAGCAGAGGATGAATAGAGGGCAGTGAGGGAAGTGAGCTGGGGCGGGAAGAGACGGAGCAGCACAGGAATGCTGGGAACAGGCCTAGCTCAGAGAGGATAAAGAGACACACACTGTCAGGAAAAGAGGAAAAAAAGCAACCAGAGAGATGCACACAAGTAGAAGAAGAGGTCATGCTGTAAAGGAGAGAAGGTGGAAAGAAGCTGGTCTTTGGAGAGATCTGTTCCTCAGCTAAATGTGGATCTGTGGAAAGAGAGAGCGCAGAGGGACCTGCGTCCTGCAGGCTAACGATGAAGCCAAGAGATGCTCCTAATGCATTTAGGACGCACATTTATAGTGACACGGATAATCAAAGACAGACCAATAACTGCTGGAGCTCTTCACTCCTCTACAGTTATTTAGGTAGACAAAAACAGGCTTGCTGATGCACGCTTTTTACGTGTGATACATGACAAAGTGTTTGAATGGAACATTAAAAATTGATGGCTTAATATTCACTGACTACATCTGTATATGCAGAGAGTCAATAGTTTATGCATCTGTCCTCTGCTATGTAACATTCTTCTATCTCTACTCTGGGGCTTTTCTTTACAACCCTTAAATAATATGGCCAAAGTGAAAAAAAAAAAAAGACAAAGAGGTCATTCAGTAAAATTAACAAGCTTAAAAATTCAGTGTCTATTATTGTGGATTTTAGACTGAAAGAAAAGACCAGATTCAATCTGTGTTTCATGAGCAGAGTTAGAATGACAGGAAAAGGAAAGTGAGGATTCAAACAACTAAAAGACATTTTTAAAGTACTGTAATTCACTGTGTTTAAAATGCTCATGCCATCAAACACTGGAAAATAAAAAAGAACTGTCCAATATAACCAAATTCTCAAAAATATAAGAGACACGCTGCAGCTTGAAACGATGGAGCAACCAAATGCCATCCTTTGAGAACTGACAGGCCAGTAATGTCAAAGTTTGACACACATCATAACAGAAGACCATGCTCACTTGGTTGACACACCACACACGCACTCCAGACACAAAATGGCACATGCAAAGCCTTCCGCTTTGGTGCTGTCACACGCTCACTGGACAATGTGTGGTGATGAAGGAAAGTGTTACCTTCAGAATTTTGTCCCCTGGTCGAAGAACATTGGAGGCGGGTCCATCAGGCTGTACCCTAGTAACAAAGATACCCTATAAGTCAAAATGATATGAGATTAGGAATCACACAGTGGTGATGGTTTAGAATCTTTGCCTTTTAATCTGGATTGATTTGTTCTTTGCCAAAATTCACAGCTGATATGATTGTATGATAGTACTTGCAATATTCTGTATGCATATGAAGGTTATATTCTTGTAAGAGGTGAAAAATATGTATATATATATATATATATATATATATATATATATATATATATATATATATATATATATATATATGAACACTATTTGTGTTTTGCTGAATAGCTATTGTGTGTGCATGTTAAGGCAAAGATTATAAAGCATTCGGTTATGTACCAGATGTGTGACCTAACAGTATGCATCCTGCTAAACAACATACTGTGAGTCAACCAAAGTTTACATCACGTCATTCATTCAGGTGATGCATGGATCCGGCTTCGCAGATTCCCAGAGCGCTCAGTACAGCGAAGACAATTAACTTAGAACTGAGGTTTTATAGGTTGTGGAGAAAAATAGTCAATTCCATTTACCAAACAAACATCACAATGTCTCCATGATATACACAAGCTAACTCAATAAAATGTCAGGTATTACAAATGAAGTGGCAAAAATAACACTGTGGGCCTGGCAATTATCCAGTTTTATATAATTAATATGAAATATTACTGACAGGATTCTAAGCAGTGAATAGGTTAACATGTAACACAGGCTGCTGATGTGCAACGCTGTGCATTGCAGTAGCTCATGTTTCCATGGAAACCCTACATCAAGATCTTGTCTCCTTTACTAAATGGTAGTCTTTGTGTTAATTTTGTTAGCCCTGGGTAAAATGCATGAATAGTGTACAGAAAATGATTTCCATTCATTAAATTGTGTTGTCTCAGTGTAGCTGAGGGAAAGAAGGCCTTACCATGTCTGAGGGTTTGAAGGGGTTCCCCTGCCCACTGATTCCCCCTGAGATACTGAAACCGAGGCCTGGGTTTTTCTCAATCCGAACACAGAACTACAGACAAGGACACAAGACAGGATTATAATTTCTGTGCCAGGATTGTAAGTATGTGTACTGTATGCCTAAGCGGTGTACCATAAATGTAAATGAATGAGCATGTACTGTATAAAATGAAAATTTACAGGCAACCCCAAAAGTATTGGGAAGTATCATGAAATTGTGGCAAAACGACTAACACATGCTGTAAGTAATATTGGGAGCTTAAAATATGGGAATGCTGTATATGCCCATTCTCTTGGAGGGTGTCGATACCTTGGGAGCCAACTGTATAAATCATATACAGTAGGTAATGTTTCTAACTTAAAGTATTATCGTATAAAAAAAAAACAATTAACAAATATATCAAATCTCTTGGTTAATAAAGTATAAAGAATACATTACATTTAGAATTCAACAAAATGTAATCAAAATATATTAAGTATATAGATACCAATTTCTCAATACCAAGATATCAGATTCTCAATCAGACTGAAGTCTGGGTTTTTACTGCAAATGATGGATTCCATTACACAGCTAGTGACTTCTGCTGCTTAACAGCAGAGAATACGTCATTAGAGATCACGTCATTCATTCACATCATCCAACAGTTCAAGTATTCAACAGGGGTGAATACTTATGCAATCACATAAATTTACATTTTTTTTATTGGAAATATAAAGTGTGCAGTCTACTAGTGAAACAAGGAATTCAAATCAATGGAAATTTTGGCTTTTATTTACCAAACATTATGGCCCCCAATTATTACAAATGAGACAACTGGCTTAGCACCTGCTCTGGAAAGCCGTCCATGCTTTTCTGGCCTTTAGTCTGGATGAAGCAGCGGGCGCTCTGTGGTCGGGGGCTGGTGCTTGTCATGGCCATGGCCAGAGGTGATTGGTACTGCTGGATGGACACCTTATTCGTGGCTCCCTCATACTGCTGTGGTCCTCGGTGTGGTGCCGTGGCTCCACTTCCCATGATGCCCTGCTGTTGGTGAGAATGATGGACCACGGCCTGTGAAAGATTTTTTTTTTTGTAATCTGTGTGATACCTGTATGTTTGCATGCCTTGATGACACATTGACTAACAGTGATGGTTGTATTCTATATACTATTATACATACGTACATACATACATACATACATACATACACACACACACACATACATATGTGTAATAAAACAATCAAGATGTGATCGAAGTGTAGACTTTCAGCTTTATTTTAAGAGGTTCCACAAAAATATGGCATTTACCATTTAGGAATTATAGCCATTTTAAGAAGTTAATTGACCAGGTGCGGTCCATTCACTCGTTACTTCAAGACAAATGAAGCAGATAAAAGGTCTGGAGTTGATATCAGGTATTGAGTTGGCATTTGGCAGCTGTTCGACTGGAGCTACCAATTTGAAGTCCAACGAGGCTGAAAAAACAACATAACTCAAGGAGAGATATCAAAAACCTTAGCTGTGGCCAAATCAACAGTTGGGTACATTCTTAAAAAGAAAGATTCCAGGAGACAGGCAGTTACTCTAGGAGAGATGGACAGGGCCGTAGAAGGTCCTTAACCATCAGCAGGACTGGTGTCTGCTCTTTTGTGCAAGGAGGAACAGGATGAGCACTGCCAGGGCCCTACAAAATGACCTCCAGCAGGCCACTGGTGTGAATGTCTCTGACCAAACAATCAGAATCAGACTTCATGAGGGTGGCCTGAGGGCCCGACGTCCTCTAGTGGGCCCTGTGCTCACTGCCCGGCACCGTGGAGCTCGATTGGAATTTCCCATTGAACACAAGAATTGGCAGGTTCACCCTTAGCACATGTGACAGACGTGAAAGGGTCTGGAGAAGCCGTGGAGAATGTTATGCTGCCTGTAACATCGTTCAGCATGACTGGTTTGGTGGTGGGTCAGTGATGGTCTGGGGAGGCACATCCATGGGGGGACGCACAGACCTCTACAGGCTAGACAATGGCCTCCTGACTGCCATTAGGTATCAGGATGAAATCCTTGGACCCATTGGCAGACCCTACGCTGGTGCAGTGGGTCCTGGGTTCCTCCTGGTGCACGACAATGCCCGGCCTCATGTGGCGAGAGTATGCAGGCAGTTCCTGGAGGATGAAGGAATTGATACCATTGAATGGCCCCCACGCTCGCCTGACCTAAATCCAATAGAAGACCTCTGGGACATTACGTTTCGGTCCATCCGACGCCGCCAGGTTGCACCTCAGACTGTCCAGGAGTTCAGTGATGCCCTGGTCCAGATCTGGGAGGAAATACCCCAGGACACCATCCGTCGTCTCATTAGGAGCATGCCCCGATGTTGTCAGGCATGCATACAAGCACATGGGGGCCATACAAACTACTGAGTACCATTTTGAGTTGCTGCAATACAATTTCAGCAAAATGGACTAGCTTGCTGCATCATTTTTTCACTTTGATTTTCGTGGTGTCTTTGAATTCAGCCCTCTGTAGGTTGATAATTTTCATTCCCATCAAACGATGTGGCATCCTTTCGTTCCTAACACATTGCCCAGTCCATATCAGTATAGATATCCAGCATGATATTGAAATATTGAGATCTGATGTGTTTCCCCATTGAGATCTGAAGTGTTCCTTTAATTTTTTTGAACAGTGTATGTATATACATATATATATATATATATATAATCCCATTTCAGTGTTCCATTCAGTTTGGGATTGATGACCCTCAGGTTTATTTTGATTTTGGGAAAAAATACTGTGCTAGAATAAACCCCAGGGGAGCTTGAAACTAGCAGTTCTTATTGCACTGTCTTCTATTTTTGTCAGGCTGCAGCACTGTTCACTCAATACATTTCATGAGTTCTAAAAAAACTGCAGGCACTGGAAATTGTACAAGCAAGGTGTGAACTTACAGTCCATCGTATCCACATGGCACAAAACAATATGCATTGTACTCTATTAGATTTCGTATAGACTGACTAGTTGCTAAGGAGACTGAGGAAGAATGCAGCACAATGAGAATGAATGACTCAGAAAGTAGCAATTAACCCTGACATTTCAAAACATTAACACAGCAATCATGACTAGATTGAGATGCAATTCTGAGATTGAACAGCTTTAGTAGAGCAGGAAGTGTGAAAGAAGCAGAGATTATTAGTTTGAAGATGTATTGTATGCAGGAACGATAGAAATATAATGACAATAAAAGAGAAATGGTGTGTCATCTCAGGATTCATAATGAGAAACAGTGGAACTATTTAGTTCTTATTTTTAGTAAGGGACATATTTAATTTTCCTGTTTTCTTCATATTGCTGGGTTCAACCACGCATCAACTAATTTGCAGTCGATTCTTCACTCTTTCGCACCCAAGCCAAAGACGACTGATAATGTAGAACAACCCAGGCGCAAACATTCCCTTAAGGAGCTTACCAAGGCGCTTTTGTTAACAGCTATAGCAAAAGCCTAAATGCAAAAGCTCCAAAAATCTTAAAAAATAACCTAACACACTATGCCCTTATTCTCTCTACTGAGATGCTCCTCATGTTATTCTACTAATACTCTCAGTCTGTCCACAGTTTGCTTATATTCCAGCTCCAGGTTTTTCAGCTGGAATAGAGTAAAAATATGGGCTGCCTCAGAAGTCCTTAATGACTAGGGTAAAGATATCTACAATGGGACTACTGTAATATATGATGATGTAAATGAGAACAAAAAACTTGAGAACAAATTGTTGGCAAAAGCATTTCGTATTATTATGTGAAAAATCAAAGCATGTACCTTTTTGATGATGGTGTTGTCAGGAGGTACATCTCTTCGTCCTAAAGAGTAGGGGGCCCACTGTGTGGTGGGAGAGACCACCTCTTGACCATTATCTAAAATATTGCTCTGTTGTGATGGAGTCTGTGAAGAGATTATTTAGTAAATCTATGCACCACTCAGCATGTGCGGTATATGACTATGTCAGTGAAAACAAACATTTATATGCTCACATTTGGCTAATTGTCATATACATGTCTTACTCCATATATTAATGAGAGGATTTTAATTTGATCTGCGTTTAACTAAAGTATTGATTCACATGGCCCTCATATGCAGCAGGCTATACCATAGATTAAATATGGCTTTGTATGTGTAAGCATCATAAATGAAAATTGATTGAATTATGGGATGATGTGTCTGGAGAGGGTGTTTACAGTTTGTTGTGTAATACAACTCGCAAATCTTATTCGCAGTTCATCTGCGCTGCATAGCTGTATGTGTGAGTAGTGGAGTTGTGTAAAGCATGATTGTGCTAACTCCACACTCCACACTGCTGCTACAGTTAAATGCTGCTAGCAGCCATTTAGGAATGTTTGTAATTCAGTCTTAGTAAAAAAGGGGTCGTATAGGGGACCAGGAGCTGCTTTTAGTGCTAAATGCCTTGTGAATTAGTCTTAGACTGAATAAGAGTCCTGAAATTAAGACAGACAGCACATTTGTAAAGTGTTTCTCCTAACTCTGCCTATTAGGGGCTTTTTTAAAAAAATGAATATTTTCTTAAATCAAGACAACATTACTGTATTACTAGCGTGTGTAAGACATATAAGCCAGCAGTTACATATGACCTAAGTGAACTTTTCAGATTATCATATGCCAATGTTTCTGTAGGCCCTCAGAGAGACAGAGGCAACAGAAGGGCCACAAAGCAAAGACAGAGACTGCACACATGCAACACAGACACCTGAATATATTCACACAACACTGAGACAGTGCCTAGCCTGAAAATGCTCACACATGAAGTGTTAGATTTGTGTTAAACAGTGAAATATGAGGAATGACTTTTCACAGTGAATTATTTCCAATTATACCACAGCACTGTCGAATCTTATTGGTCAGAAAGTTTTAATTAATCTTCTACAACAGCAGCTCTGACAGTAGTGCCGGCTACAAGCTAGATCCCATACCTTCTATAGTAACAACTAATTCACAGGAACTTGTGCGATTAAAAAGATTAAAAGCATGTTTTTATTTAACAAAGAAACCTACAGTTGTTGATATGGTTAAGGTTTCGGTAGGAAGACAGATATTTAACATTTATGAAATGAGTCGCTGGTGTCCACACTTTATAACTGTCAGTATGTTTCTGACACAGGAAATCCTTCAGAACTTTGCGGTTTCTTGGTAACATAACAAGCCACGTTTGTTCATCTTATTAGCCAAAAAAGGCAGGAGGCTGATGAACAGACTGTTTAAAGCTGTTATAAGTGTTTCATGAACGTTCCTCAATATTTAATGTAACTATAAACGGATAAAAAACATGAATGTGTCATTCTTTAATAAATACACAATTGTAATAATTGGCAAACTGCTGTGGTATAAGAGGAATAAAACACATAGGGACGTGCTATTATTGGAAAATAATCAATTCCATCATTGATTCTTTCCCTATAACAGCACAGCCTGTCATGTTTTATTCCTTATGCATTATTTTGATTTTAATAAAAATAATTGAGGTATGGCTAAAAGATCTCAAACCTGTGTTTTTAAAAATACTATTTATTTAAAGCAGAAGCTGATTTTAAAAGATATTCTAAGAATGTTCATTAAACAGCTGGCCTCATGCTCCACTAAAATTGGAGCTGATGGTAGTATTTATATACTCACATTTGGTAGAGGTAGCCACTGAGTTGTTTGGTTTTCATGCTTTGTGTTATTGTAAAAGTTTATTGTCATGCTTCTGCTGGCATGCGGTGCAGCATAGCCTCCAGAGTACAGCATGCCGAAGTTTACTGTGTTGTGCTTAAGGACAGCGCTCTGATTGGAGGGAAACAACCACATGACATGAGTGAATGGGTGTGCCACATAGAAAGTCAAAGGCTGCTGCTGGGGTGGAGGGAGGGTTACACTCGACTGCATCACACACACTGCATAGCTGCAACAGAGTTGAGAAGCTTGACCAACAGAAAATGGTACAGAACATCATTACTGCCAACACAGCAAACACAAACACACATTTATATAAAACTAACAATACCAACAGTGTGTGACTAAGATTAGTGGACAACGACATATAGTAGTAGACTGTTCACAGAAACATAGCATCTCCAGTAAACCCCTATGTCACACTTCATATAAAGTTCTGTGTATTAGCTGTTGTTTTTACTAGACACTATTTATATTACCCAAGAGGACCTAATGTGTACAACATATTAGTTTTGGGTTGACGGCACATCAGTGATCTATTAGTACTTTTCCACCAGAGAGTAAGGCTTGGCTTGATAAATTAACCATGATCTAGCATATTATTGCTATTTCAAGCACCAAATGTAACCACATTGAATTTGGAAACATTTATTTCCCAGGTACAATGCAAGCCAAGCCAGGATATATGAACACAGATACAGACATAGAAAATATACGACTCCTTGCCTTCTATATTTGTTGTATTGTAACATTGTCTAATGAAGTTAAAGTATTAGCAAACATACCTGTATTTGGGTCTTACACCACTATCACACCAAACTAGCTCACATTCACAGTTTAACATAAAAAAAGATATTCCTGCTTTCATTTTTTTTAAGGAATACCTCTTTTAATACCACACTAGCAACCAGTTGTCAGCCTCCATAAAACTTCATAAAACCAACACATGCAGTTCACCAGGTTATTGCTGTGGTTACTGATTTGTTACCAAGCCATGCCGGTGGAAAAGATCTATATGACAACCTCTAGTTAATATAACAACCACTGAGAAAGCATTTTGCTGGTTAGATAGTCCCAAAAAATTCATTTGTTTATCACACTTACTTTGTCCTTAGATTCAGCCATTGATTTTAAAAGTAAAGCTGTATCTATATGATTTATCAAGTTGAAGTTATAATAAGCACATGTGCTAGAGATGTACATTAGTAGGAAGTAACATGTTACTAGTAAGATTTACTTACCCGGTCTAGCCGTTTTGCCTCTATGTGCCTTAGAAGCTGTTGTCTCCAGTCCACTGGCATTTTGGAGGTCATGTCCTCTGGTTTCTGTGGAACAGGCCTCATCTTCATGTCAGTGTCAGGGCTCTTCTCAGTGCATGTACTAATATTATAATCTGAAGGCAATTTCTCTAGCAGGGCAGCCATGGTGGGGCGCGCAGACACTGGCCGAGCTTGCGATGCCCCATAAGTCTCTGTACTGTAGCTTCGTGCAGACAGTGGGCGACGCTGTGTCAGACTCTTTGTGGGGTATCCCATAATAGGCTTTTTAGGTTCTTGATAAGATGAGTATTCCTCTTCATACCTACCATTCCTCTTATGGAACTGGGAATCAGCCATGGTAGACAAGCTATTCTGTGCATCCATCATGGCTTTAATCTGTTGGGGTCTGTTGTAATGCTCTGCCATTTGGTGCTCCTGGGCTTCTGCTACCCTGCGGAACAGTGCCATCTCTGTAGAACTTACCAGGGAATCTGCCCGCCGCAGGAAACCTGGACGGGACCGTTGAGGCTGGGCAGGAAACTGTTGAGGAACTGCATCATCATTGACAGGTGGCTGAGAGAAGGAGAACATTTGCTCCATTGGTTGATAGCCCCGGTAGCCTCGAGGGCTAATAAGCTCCTTTGGCAGTGTCTTGCCTGGTTGATTCACATATTCAGGGGTATTGGGAAATGGTGGAGGGACCCTCCGTTCTGCTTTCATCACATCCATGGCCCCTTGAGGGTTAAAACTTTGGTCAAACTGATAAACCTTTTTTGGGATAGCAGGTTTCTGCTGCTGAGAAGATTTATTCGTGCCAAAGCTGTCAAGATCATCATCCAGCATGGGAGCAGACTGGCTCCTGGACATGCTCTGTTCGAGAGGTCCTGGGAGGTCAGCTCTGTCCACGCTACCCTGATTCTCTATGCTAGAGCTGTAGTTGTCCAAGGGAATACTGTACACCTTGTATGATCCAATATCAATTTCATCTATGCTCTGGGACTTCTTAAATTTCGACTTTACCTCCTTCATCATTGGCGAAAGTCTCTCAGAGCTCTTGCTTATGACCATGGTGTTGCCCTTATTTTGTTCATTACGTCCTTGAACATGTGCAAAGACATCAGGCTGACCTTGCCCTGTCCCTGAGTCTCTGGAGTCCAGGAATCCCCAGGCTCCTGAAGAGGGGAAAGTGCCAGGTAGTTCACCCATCTCCTGCTCAAAGTCTTTGCGGTCAGGGTTGGGGCTGTTTGCTGGGGTAATTTCCAGTTTGGAAGGGAAAGCTGTACGGTCCTCAAATGGGCTGGGAGTCCTCGTCCAGTTCTGCCAGGGGTTTGGGGGAGGGGGAGGAGGCACTTCAGCATCAGGAGTTGTACGGAAAGAGTGTGGTGTCTGCTCCAGCTCTAATGGGACCCCCATGATGCGATCCTGTCTCATGAGAGGCCGTCGCCCATGTGCTGTTGAGGCACTACGAGGCTTTGTGCCTAGCATGGGGTTTCCACTACTGCCGCTGGGAGTCTCAACTGGCGTCTCCTCTGCTACAAACCCTGTATTGTCATAGTGGGGGGCATCATTCCAGCTGTCGAAGGTGTCACTGAGTGGCCGTCTCTCACCCCGCTGCTGCAGGGTACTGGAGGGGGGTGTCTCTCTGTGGCTGAGCAGAGGCTTTGTCTCTATGGGCTTTGGGAAAGACTGAGCAAGTCTGAATAGAAAACCAAAAACAAAAGAAAAAGAGATGAATGGGACTTTACCATGGGCATAAAAACAGAAACAAGCAGTGTTATAGTTTATCTCTGAATTAAGAATAGCTGCTAATGCCTGGGGTGTTAAAGAGAGGAGGGAAGAGGGATAGCTAATTTCTAAGCTCATGATGAAGAGAAAAGTCTGGATTTTATCATTATTGTTCTTCGTGTTCTGCGTGCATACTGGCAGGCTTTTAAAGATGATTTAAAGACATCAAGCTAACATCTTCACTGCTAATGACATGCTGAGAAAGATTTTCAGTGATTTTCAGTGACGCTATAGATAGAAGTGACGATTTTGCATTATCTGAAACTTAGCAAATTTGAGAAAGACTAAGCGCCCCCCCTACTGGGCATAATCACATCATGTTACACATCACTGAAACACTTGTTTCTTGCTATATGTATGTGGCATTATGACATATGTGTCCATTTTATGTGTAAACCTTATTAACCACAATTACTATTGTAGAAACAATGAAATCACATTGTATTTTTTAAAATTTATTTATTTTTTATTTTTTGTATTTTTATATTTCTATATTCAAGAGCCAAAAATCTCTTTCAAGATGACCTGCATATATGACATTTTATATACTCATTCCTATCCCTATTTAAAAGGATATTACAGAGGAATATATTTAAATCTTTATCATTGTTGGATTTACATTATACATTATTACATTAGATTGAAAAATGACAAGAAACTTGTATTTTAAATCTTGGCATGGTGTTTTCTTGATTAAACAATAAAGAACTGATATTACAACATACTGTTCTGTATTGTTCTGTAGTTCTCTTGAGAGTGTCCTCACAGTGACATTTAATTTTAACAACATCCAAAATTTTTTTGGTTTTATTAATATGCAGATTTACGCATAATCTGATGATGCTTCATCTCCATAAAAAAAATCAGCTGGGAAAGATTGATTGTGATATCTATTGTTATAAGACATAAGATTACTCTATTCACCCACATAATCTTGCCGGTATATAAGTAAGCTTGAAGCCTTAAAGATTCTTATTAAATGAAAGATGACCTCAAAGGTAAAGTTATAAAAGTGAGACTAATTTGTTATGCTGGCATGATAGTAGGCCACCACAGAATAACAAAACAAATATAACTAATTTATGAGCTGTCATATCACTGAACTGCACAGGTGTGCTCTCAGTTGAGGAACACTGGCAGGCATGAAATTTGTTGATCGTTGCCAACCTGTTAGTCCAGTGGGTCTGTGATGGACCCTCTTTGGCAGCACTCTGCATGGAGCTGACATTGCCAGGAGGGTTGGAGGACCCAGAAGAGCCCTGCGAGGGGGAGTAGTCTGAGTAGGTGGCTGATGATCCACTGTTGTTCAAGCAGTGCATTTTGTCTGGGTCTGAGTCATCGATGGATTCTGAATGGGAAGAAATTCATATCAGTATTGTGCCCTTCATGTTCATAACAGCACTCTCTTTCTGTGTTGGATTTAATGCATGTGCTCTAGTAGGTGCATGAGGAGGATATAAAGTGGAATAATGGTGTCTGTCTCTAATTGGACTGGCAACAATATTCCTATAAAGCACCTCACCGTAGCAAACCTCATCATTTCACCCAGCATTTAACTATCCTACAACATTCTCAGTACACAGACATTGCAGAAATTGGAATATACAGTATTTAATATTTCAAAATACTGAGATCTAAAGACATAATTAGTTGATCTAGTGTGTTAAGAAAAAGGCAGAAGCAAAATAAAAATACATTACATGTGTCTAGATGTTTTGGTCTTGAGTCCTCTCTAGCATACCTTTTTTATCTTTTCCCAGCAATACAACCTTTGGCTTGTACATAGGGGGTTCCACCAGAGTCGGCCTCATGTCAGAAATCCGGATATCATTAGGTGAACCTCCCATGGAATCCTGGAAAAATAAATGTCCGACTATTTCTCTGGTTTACTCACATGCATAATTTCTAACCTAGACCATAAAAGAAAAATCAGAGAGCTACAGTATGTATAGAGAAGTAAAAAGAAATCAAAATTATCACTATAATTAGCCCTATAGTATCATAGGACTAAAAGCCACTCTTAAAATCATTTTTAGCTATCCACGCAGCTGTGTATTCATTATAAATGATTATACCACAATGCTGTCAAATTTAAATCTGTTTGGTCAGAATGTGTTGATTAAATTTCTATAACAGCAGCTCTGACACAGGGACGTGAATGTAAGAAGTACCACATAATCAAAGTCTAATAATAAATTCCTGAAACACATTATTTAGCAAATAAAAACATACAATGGTTGATATAATGAAGCGTTCTATACGGAGCAATTTATTTAATATTTATGGAAGGAGTCTCCAATGTCAGCACACTGTAACAGTAGATAGGTTTTCAGACAAGGAAGACTTTTCAAGACAGAGTACTTTGGATTTCTGGTTTTTCAGTAACTTTACCAGTTGTGAGTTTTCTTTTATTAACTTGAATAGAGAGAGAAAAAAAGATAAGTAATAACAAGAACTAAATTGTGTAGCAGACGTTGCACAACGATGTATTCCACAATATGGTTAAAAAGCATGACGTTGTTCATTAATAAATTTAAAAAATAGTTATAATTATTGGCAAATCACTGTGGTATAAGAGGAATAAAACACTTTGGGACATGCTCTTATAGGATAATGAGCAACTTCTGGGTGGTACTGCATCACACCAAACAATTCATTCCTTACATAATGAATATAATATGTTTTATTGTTTTTTGTTTTTTTTTATAATAATGTTTTATTCCCATGGTCGTGTTATCATATTTATATGACAAAAATAATGCTCTAAAGCCTCATGTAGCCTTTATGTTTCCTTTGCATAAGAGTTTTTTATTTTTGCGTTTTTACTGCAAATCTACTGGAAATACCAACTGCATTTGTGAAAGCAGACCAAAAACACGACCTAATTAGACCTTTTCATCCATTCAATCCATTTCTTAAGAGCATTTTTTTCTCTTAATTCACATTAAGAGTGAAAAAAAAATGCTCTGAAAAAATGGATTTTCATTTGCTTATTCAATAAGACTATGTTCTAAAATCAGTACATGATGTTTAAATATTTATACTTACTGAATTGTATCCATTTTTCAAATGTCAAAATAAATATTAAAGTGTTCATGATCTGCAGCAAGACTTCATATAATAAACCTATAAAGCATCAGTTCATAGTGAAAGAGCAACTAATGCTTAATTCTTCCTCACTCATCTAAAAGAAGATAAACAGCAGTGGAAAGACCAGGAAGGGAATGAAACCATCAAATGTCAGCACAACATAGGCCCTGACTTTAATCATTCTGTGAATTTATCTGTCAAAGCATAAGCAGATTGATGCATATTAAAGATGAGTGTTAATACATCACAGGTTATAAAAATCTCAGAAACAATGATGTGATATGAACAATTTCCCAAAGGCTTTCATTAACTGCAGCTTAACAAAGATGTAAATCTCAAGTCAAAACATTTATTAAAGACAATTTATCATTACTTTAATGATTCAGTGACTCACATTCTTCTGTCACAGTCGTGTTCATGCTTCCAAAACACACCGATCAACCCCCTGAATTGAATCTGATTAAACAGGATGTTTGAGCCTGAACATTTTTACATGTTTAATGTAAAACTGCTTTACTTGACAACTCTGCCTCAGATACGCAGTTGAAATACTGCTTGAGCTGGCTGGGCTGTGCACTGAGCTCACATTTTCCTATTCCTGCGGCTGTACACTGGATGCACAGCACACACAACTGCAGAGCAGAGCAGACCACACACCATCTGATCACCTTCCACCTTCCTAAATATATCTCTGTTCTCTCATCTTGTTTTGGACCATCACTTCTCATTTCTCTTCCTCATTCTCAGCTTCAGGTTATCCTGTCTCAGCATTCCATACAATATCTCTAAAACCTCGTAAGCCTGATTTATGCTTCCTTCTGAACAGTTCTTCTGGGGCCCTCAGCGAGTTGGAAAGAGGCAGTATGGAAAAGTCACTCCAATTCAAATCTAAACTGCCGGTAAAGACATGTGAAGTGTGGCAGGAATAGGTGCGAGCTCTGTTCCTGTCTCACACTCTCTTTTCAAATACATTTATCTAATCATGCAAGAGTGTTGAGTCAATTTAATAGGTGAGTTATTAGCTAGGGAAAGTCTTGACTTCTTAAGTGATTGTGAACCTGATAATAGCAGAATAAAAATGTACAGGCTGATTTACTAACAGGATCTAAAGCAGGACTGCACTTTTCAGATTAGCAAAATAACACATCCTGACTGTTTTGCACGTTTGCCTTAACAAATGTGCAAGTTGTGGTATTTATATTTAAGAGTGTAAAATACAAGGTGGTGTGTATGCAAATTGATTAATTTAGCACTCGCTTGAAATTCACTTCAGGAATAATGCTTGTGTGTGCAAATTAATATGACCTTTTGAAGACAAATGAAATACTGGTTCTGTTTTAAGTTTCTCAAAATTATGTCTCAGTACCTCAGTGTAATGAGAAGTAGCTTCAAGTCATGACTTTATATTACTGTTTGCTTCATATTCGATATTCCCTATACCATCGCACATCCAATAACAACAGCAATCAAACAGAGCTGATATTTTAAATATTGCTATCAAGAAAACTCTAGAATAAGGATAATAAGCGGCTCATTCATTTTTTTACTGACCAAAGTGACCACAGCCCCACCTTCTCATTAATTCACAGCCCAAAGTTCACCTGGATAAAGTAACTGCTACAGTACCAGAAGCAAATAAATCGTTCCTGCTCCATGTTCTTTCTCTTTCGGTTAAGAAAGGAGAAGTGCCATTTCTGCTGGGTGAAGTTTATTTGCATTTGGTCTGACCACTGCTTTAGCTGAGAAAGCAGAAAAGCATAGTTTTCAGATGTCTCCCATATCGCTGTAGCAAGGAGTCAGAATTGCTGCAGCTAAACCATACCATGTTGGCACCTCTGTGTTTTCTTTACAAAGCTTTAATTTAGTGTAGACTAAATTAATCAAATGAAACCATGTAGTGTATTAATACTTCTTCATTACTCAATTACTTGTTTCTCATAGAGTCAATGCTTTTGTTTGTGCAAGTCATAGATTAGATACATATTAAATGAGCTGGCTATTCAAGTTTAAATTGGAGTACCAGTCAAAGGCTTTAAACAACACGCCTGTAAAATTGAACACCCTTAGGTCACACAATAGCCACCATGTAAAACTACAATACACTGTCAACAATTTATTTGAAACATGCGTTGTGATTGTATACTGTATATTCTGCAAACATCTGCATCTGTAACATCTGCAACTAAGATGCCAACAACAAAACATGCATTTTCACCTATTTCTCTTCTTCCTGTTTACTATCCACCCTCATGACTGATGAACAGCTAAGATCCTCAGTTCTGAATGCTCAGGGCCTTCTGAAGTACATTTCGAATGATTCTCAGAAGCAGCTCGGATGAAACATAAACCAGGCTCTAGTGACTGTGGCCAAATTAACATGCTCATGAGAACTAAATCAACTGCAAAAAAAATTCAATAAGCAGCATACAATTGTCTTGCCATGCCATCACACTGCTGGTTGGAATGGCAGCAACAATATGATTCGCTCAAAGCTTTTGACATAGATAGATTTCTTTTGAAAACAATGCCTATATTTCTCCTGCTTTTTTCTTCCTATTCTCTCCCATCAGAGAGTCAGCTTCTGTTCAATATATCACATTTTTCAGGTAAAACAAATCACTCCACCAGTAGATTGTCTGCTGTCTGGTCTCTCAGCCACTTACTATGAGGCAGAAACAGGAAGAGGAAGTAAGGGCCAGGCTTGTATTCTCTGGCTGTTGCGGCTTGGGAACGATGCGATGTAAAGCAATCTATGCAAAACAAACATACATACACACACATACATACAAACAAACACACAAAATGGAGGATTTTCTATGGAGGTCTAGAAAGAAAAGAACGTGTAAGAAGCATGGGGTCATGACCTCAGTCCTTCCAGCGTCCCATAACCCTTCATGTGGAGCATTATGCAGTTTGACTGCAGGGTCTCTGAGACTGTGGGTGGTAGCACTGTAAGTTGTAATGGACACAACACACAAATGTGTGTAACTCTACACATATAGTGTAGCTAAAGAACAAAGCCTGGTGTTAATGAATGCACGTGAGTTACTGTGTTCACACACTTCCCTGTCTTCATGATGTGCAGAAGCCTTTTGTAATTTTACTGCTTTAGTTTGAAATCAATCCACCACCTTTTAAAGACACTTTTGTTTGATTGTTAAAGCTTATTTTCAGTTACACTGTGGTAAACTGACATTTATACTAGAAGCCAGTTCTTTCTGGGTCCCTGACGAGATCATAGCAGCAATTTTACCCCCATAACTAGCCAATATATTTGGTGTTCTAATTTAATTCTACATGAACAATGTCACAGTAAACAAAGCAACAATTGGGTTTTGAGGATTTCACTACTGTTTCTAGAAACTAGAGCCTGAATTTAAGAGAAATGCACCTCTACACATGTCCATTCTTATATACGTAACTCTCAGTGCAATCTCAGGATACTCTGATTGGACTATTTTTGATCAGTTTAGATGGTTAATTCATACCCAGTTCTGTCAAGTTTTCTGGGTGATTTAAGAACATTTTCCTAAAAGGCTCGTACATGATCCTAAAACCTGCCGCAATATTTTAAGCTGTGTGAACCTTAACACAAAATTTCTGTAAGGTTACTTTTTGTCAAACTGGGAACATTCTAATAACATTGCTATATCCAAAGATATCCAAAGACTTTTCCTCACTATTCTCCTCAGACTTCTCTTCAGACTTCTCCTCAGACTTCTCCTCAGACTTCTCAAACCTCTCCTCAGACTACTCCTTGGAATTCTCTTCATACGTCCACAGACCTTGTACTTCACCTCAGACTTCTCACAGATATGAGAAGCAGATTCATTGTTTTGTGAAATCCTTTTTCATCCATAGTTGTGCTCAGTCTATACCTTGGTTACATTATTGTCTTTGATCATTGTGTGTATAGTGAGATAGCTAAGATTGTTCATGTCTTTCAGTTCGAATTATGAGCAAACCCTTGTAATGAGTGTATGAAATCATTTAGTTCAATCATGAATCCTGTTTCGTATCGTGTTCTATGTAGTGTTCCTGATTTTCCAATGTATGGGATAGTGATTATGATACTATTGCAAAAACAGTGCATTATGTTAGAAATTTTTAAAACATTGCCAGAACATTACATATGGAACATCACAATCTAGATTTCTAGAATGCTTTCTCTTGGGCAATATATTAATGCTCTCCCATCAGCACCAGTAGTTTAGGAGCACAAAAGCCAATGTAGCTTCCTCTGAGCAGAAGTTTCCAAGGCTTCAACACACTTAAAGTTAAACACTAGCCATCTGACCATGTAAACCCCACTCTGTGGAAAAGCAAAGCCATTTACCCTTGTTTCTCAATGGGAAAACTCTCAGTAACGATGTGGACTCCAATCTGAATCCTAGCAACAGGAATCGTGGCACCGCTAAGCTTTTAATGGTTGCCAATCAGCAGGCTCGGAGTGCACTTGACATTTCGGACTGACCTTTTTCTCTGTTTGCTCAATGATCTCAGCTGCAGGATGAACAACGGTCTAAGGAGTATCAAAGGATCAAATATGTGGATGTGCTTCTCACCCTGACCTGCAGGACCACCTATCTACCTATCCTTACCCAATACAATTTATCTTGAACACAACTCATTTAAATATCGAAAATACAGTAGCCATGTTACCAAAATTCAAACACATGCTCTAATGATTGTAAAACAAACAAAAAGTTTTATACTGCAAACTCAGTTTTACAGTTTAAAGTTTTATACTTTACTCAGCACATGGAGGGAAGGTGCTAATGAATTTATCACTCGCGTGACTACTAAACAAAGCAGCAGTTCTGGCATGGCTATCAGCAGGTGGCAGGCTTTGAGAGATGAAATGTTCCCATTGATTTCTGCTCACTTCCTCCCTACAGCTCATACTCCAATGTGTTAACTTTTGATGAACATGACATTGTGTTGTGTGTGCCAACCATTACAGCACAATGACAATACATTTGTATTAAGAGATTATAATCAGAGAACAAACTATTCTTCCCAGGCTCATATTGATTTCATGATAAAATATATGTGTTTTTATCCCTTTAACTGATCATGGCAGGTTAAATCTTGAACAGGAGCATGAAACCATAGATATGAAAATGTAGATGCCAATGAAAACATAGTTTTCAATTTATATGGGATTTGATACAGGTGCTGACTAAGTTCAATTCAATTTATTTTTATTCGTATAATGCTTTTAAAAATAGACAATGTCACAAAGCAGGTTTACAGAAAACTGGATGTCGATTTAGATCACTAATGAGCAAACCAGAGGATACAGTGCTCCTACAGATACAAGGAAAATCTTCCTGAAGTGACATGAAGAAGCTTGAAATAGCCAGACTCAAAACCCATCCTCTTCTGGGTGACAGTGGATAGTATGGTTATAAATCATTACAGTATACAGGTGTAAAAGAGTAATGGCAAACAGTACTAAGTGTATTGAAGGAGTGTATTGTGAATAAGAGTCCTGGGGTAAGCACAGCTTAAAATGAGTTCACAGTTTAGACATTTTAATACTCTTTAGCTTATCATTATCTGAGCCTTTTGGCTAATGTTCATAATATCTGTACATGTGATTATGTGATTTGTGATTTGTTATTAAGTATTGATGACTTTCATGATGGGTGAGTTTATCATGATGCAACTTACAATGGCTAAGGGAAGCTTGAAGTGATGTATGTCCTGTTTAATTTGTCTATGCTATTTGAATTTATGATAACTATATTGTAAAGATATGTTTACATAACTGCACATAAAGCATATACTGTATGTTCTGATTTAATCTCATTTAACCTTTTAATTGCTGATATCACTTCCCACAACAATTTGTGCCCAAGTTTCACCCTTGCGTAAGTGGATAATCCTACCTGGATACTGTATACTTGTACCTAAGCACTGCTGCTGTGATCATAAAGACTCTCCTGTAATTATCCCAGGACCCATTCACAAGACGGATATACTAAACATCCTTTAAAAACACTGCACTGATTGTCTTTACACTTCTACACTTGTATACTGCAATGATCTATAATCCCACTATATGGTGCCACCCAGAAGATGATGGGTTCTCTTGAGAGTCTGGTTCCTCTCAAGGTTTTTTCCTCATGTGGCCTCGGGGAGTGTTTCCTCACCACTGTCACCTCTGCCTTGCTCATTAGGGATCTAAATCTCTCGTGCCGCCCTTATCGAAATCAGTTGATCACAAACCAGGTTACAACTGATTTTTAGCAGAGTAGACCAGCATCTCTCCACAGCATTGGTTACAACCAATTCTGTCCCTTTCCTATGCACTGATGTATTACAGTATCAAAATGTGGCATCTTTTCTTAGATCTATGGTTTAGACAGCTGGCTTTGCATTACTGACAAAAACATTTTTCTTGTTCAGTTGATGGTTTTATGTCCTGCACAAAGAAACTGACAGAAATGTACTTTTAAAAAAGATAGAATTCAATGTACAAAAAGCAAGAGCAAAGAAAAACAGCTGTACCTCAGAGCTCTCATTTAGATCCTCCTTGTCCTTCCGCTTTGGGATGTCGATTGCCGAGTTCAGGATGACACCTTGCTCTGGCAGAGGAGGCTTGGAGAATTCTTTAACCTCCCTCTCGGTCACCTGCCAATACACGGCGACTAATCAGCAATGATGAAAATGTGAGAGTAACCTAAAACAAACTGTGTAATACCACATATTTAAAATGGTCTACAGTTGTGTTGTTACCACAGAGGGAGATACTGTATACCAAATTGAGGTTACCTCCTTGGGTGCAATGGGCCACTTGGGCTCGTATGCGTCTGTGCTATGGAGCTCCATGTTGGTGCCTGAGGAACATTTCTCTGTGCTAAGAGGGTGGGTGGTTTTCCCCACCATGTTCTGCACTGACTTCACCATGTTCTTCAGGTCCTCTGGGTAGGGGGTGGGATATCGTTTCAGATTAATCTCAACCTATAGAGAGGATGAGAGGGAATGAGGTAGAAAGAAAGGTTTAAAAATAAACTAGTCTGATCTGGTTCGTTGAATAATTATCACCCTTTATAAAGATGAGCAAAATTATTGTATTCAAATGAACATTCCACATAATAATTCAAATTTTCCACTTAATAGGAAAAAGATTTGTTTAAATAATCTACTACTTTAAAACATAAGTTTTAAAAAACAAACTACACTTTTGTATAATAGTATTTTCTTCTAAAACTACTTACAGTATGTGGCAAAATTACTGACACCCCTAAGGAAATCCTGCAGGGACTGTTGATCATGTCCTGTTTCCCTGGGTTCAAAATACACTATATGGCCAAAAGTATGTGTATCATCCATCACCATGGAGGAAACAAAAAAGTTTCCAACACAATGGATACGATGATTGTCAGGCAATACATAAGCTGTTATAAATAGCACAAGCAGAATCAGTGCCATAACAAAACGTTTCACATATTTGAAACAGCTGGAAATTTACCAAGAATTGGACACACAAGCACACTATCCCACCACTGACGAAGACAAGATCCCAAAGATCAGATTTAGAATTGCACAGTTTAGTTGATGCTTGTGGTTATCAAGTTTCAAAATCAACTAGTATACTCGACCTCCATAACATCAAGCTGTTTGGAAACTTTGCAAGAAAAAGCTTTTCTTAACAGCTTCTCACAAAAGGGAGCACTTGAACTCCAGCAAGCGTCATTAGAATTACAGCTGGCATCATGTGTCAGATGAAACCAAAATCAAAATTTCTGGTCACACCATCAGCATGTTTATTGAAAAAAGGGACTGCAAACACGGAAAAGCACCTGATATCCACTGTAAAACATGGCAGTGGATCATTGATGCTTTGAGGCTGTTTTGTGGCTGGGGTTTCCAGGGCTCTTGGGAAGATTGATGCATGAATTCTCCTAAGTACCAGAATATTTCAGTCCAAAATCCTTTAATATCTTCGAGGAGGTTCAAACTTCAAGCCATAGATAGAGCTTTCAACAAGACGATGAGCCAAATGTACTTACAAATCACCACAGACATGCTTAAATTATTACGCTTATTATTAAGCATTAATTAATTACTCTTAAGACCATAACAGTCTCCAGATTAAAACACCTGTCACCTGAACTGAAGAGGAAAGTCAACATGTGCAAACCTAACAATATAAGAGAGGATGAAATGTTTTTCAAGATACTCTACATGTGTTTCAACCTTGCTGGACATTACAGGAAGACACTTTCACCAACTGAACTAGTTAAGACTGTGTTTAAATAAAACGTCCCTGTTTGATGTCAAAACAATGGGTGCCAATAATTCTGGAGGGCATTGTGGTTATCACTGTCAAACAATATTTGATGTGTAACAAGCACTTATGAGTGTATCCACATAAGCACTGAGACACAAAGGAAGTCTAGGGAACCTTGACTTTTGCAGAGTTGTCCTCCTCCTCTTTCTTGTCCTCAAAGTCAAATGCCACAGTCATCCTCTGCTGCCTCTGTTCCTCCCAGAGAGCGGGGTTGAAGCTGTCGCTGTCTGACTGGTAATCTGCAGACACATAATGTTCAAAGTGAGTTCTCCATACACAAAGACATCTAACTCAAATTCAGGAATACTGATGTGATGTGGAAATATTAAACATGTCAGTGGACAAGTTGTTGAACTTTTCTTCACCTTCATCGTGCCGTGGTTGCTGGGGAAACATGTAGTTTGTAAGCACCCTCTGTTTGGTCTCAGGATGAGCCTCTGTTTGCAGGGGGATAAGGGCTTTGGACTGCAGGGGATCAATGGAGAAAAGACATTAAATATCAATGACACAATATCAAAAACATTATTAATCCCAGGGGTAACTGATATAAATAAGTCAACCGAGCTAAGCCTCCCTGTCTTAAAATATAAAAAACCCCATCAATATAAGGTTGCATTTATGGTATCCACACCAAATTATTTGCTATTTTTGACTTTTGTGGAATGAAGCTCAACATCACGATCAATTCTCACAGGAAAATACACAGAATGGTATGAAGAGGTGAGTCTGGGGCTGATTACTTTCTAGCCCAGACTGTAGTTTCATGCAGCCTCTCAGTAATAGTCATGTCGGGTGATTACAGAGTGAAACAATTCCATGTACATTGGAGCTTCACTGACACATCCATGACACATCATCAGTCGTGACTGAAAAGGCACACAAAAAATGCATGTCGTGTGCCAGTTTGCATGGCTAAAAATCTTATATTATACTCAATTAGCTCCACATTTGCAGGTATTCCTGCACAATGACATGCCAAGCAACCAAAAATCTCTGTTCTTTACTGTTGGTATGGTAAAGAAAATAATAATAATTTATTTTAAAAATGACAAACAGATGAACCTTGTGCCTACCATTTTGCAAACCTGATTGCACAAAAGTGACGCATGGAATTGTGCAATTGACCCACAGTTTAGAATGAACTATGTGCACACAAACTGGAGATTATGAAGCTGTCCCCAAAACAAGCCCAAAATCAATCATGAGTAGTCGGACCATGTGTAAAAATGCCTCAAGTCACATTTGTCAAATACAGCAAGTTGATAATAAATCAAAACAAGCACCTGATTGTCAGATAGCCAGAGTGCAGCCAAATCTTTCAGTTTAGTGAAAGTGTAGGGAAGATTCTTCAACCTAACAAAATGAGAATTCAGAGTTTAGAAGATACCAATCACTACATTTTCAATACATAAACATATATACATACACATATACATAGATTTCAATACGTATATATTTCTCAGTGCAGAAATATAATTAAAAACAGTTGTAGAAGGTGTAAATCCAGAGTATTTAACACTGGTCCTTAAACGGCTGCTGTGTGCTAGCTGATGGTTGGGTTTAATTAGTCTAGGTCCAGCGCAGTATGATCAGTGCCCCCAGCACATCACTTATAAAGAGCTCATTAATTAACCTGAGCACAGACTACTCATTACTAATGCAGTGAACATCCGACTAAAGAATATGAAACATCAAACACAATCCTCATTGTTAAATAATACCACAAATCTGTTGAATTCTTGAATCTTATTGGTCAGAAGGTGTTGATTAATTTTCTGTATCAGCAGCTTTGACAGTAGTGGCAACAATAAGTCTAAGGACAGGTTTACATCAGTGTGCTTGTTCCAATATGTTATAGTTTCTATAGTAACAACTCATTCACAGGAACTTGCATGATGCATGCTCCACATAATCTAATAGTACTTTGTTTCTTAACAGTGAGAAATGTATAGTCATTGATATGGATGAAGCTTTCTCTAAGGAGACATTCTGTAAGGAATCATGGGTGTGAGATCTTTATAACAGTCAGTAAGCTTTCCACAATGGGAACAATGAAATTTTTGAGCTTTCTTGTCTCATTTTTTTTGTCTTAGAGAGGAAAAAATTGAGACTGGTGAGGAAACCACAACTGATAGCTATTATAATGTGAGTACACATTCCACAACATTAAATGTAACTATAAATGGTAAAAAAAAAAAAAGTCAAATGTGTCTTTCCTTAATAATTTAAAAATTGTAATCTCTTGGCAAACCAATGCGGTATAAGAGGAAAAAAACACTTTGGGATGTGCTGTTATTGGGAAATAATCAACTTTGCCTTGGTAACAGTCCTGCTGTTCGGGTCATTGATTACTGTTTTATTCCTAACTTGATCAGAATCCATATTATTTTCCATATATGTGTTTATGGAAAATATATATCAGTCTTGGGCTTAGGCAGAGAAATGACTATTAGTGAAAACTGTGTAAATGTCATATCAGACGAAATTCATATAAATAAACGACGAGCACTGAAGGTTACCTATTGTCACTGAGATTGAGAACACGCAGCTTCGTCATCTGTCCGATTTCATCAGGCAGAAATTCCAGCTTATTGGAGCGCAAGGACATAACCGTGACATTCTTGCAGTTTCCAATCTGCAATAAAAGTGAAAATAGGATATCTCAAAATGTGCAATTTTCTAAAACCGTTTTCTCGTTCGTCCTCATCTCTCTCTCTCTCTTTCTCTTTCTTTCTCTGGCCCTCTAGTGTCTTCTCTCAAAATAGAAATGACAATGTAATCTGTCAATACCTCCAGGATAGTGGGGTTAGTAAGGGGCAGAGAGAGAGAGAGAGAGAGAGAGAGAGAGAGATGCAGAGTGCCAGAACTGCGCTGGATGAAAACAAATGCGAAATTGTCCTTTACTTCAGGACTTTTTGGAAATAGAGGAAACAGAGATGAAGCCACAGCTACCAGGCTCATGTCCAAAAGCATGGAGACAGAACCTTCTGGAAAGGCTTTAATGGAAGAACTGGCATGTAAAGGTGGACTTCTGGGGAATAGCCAAGCCCAGGCTCAGGTAAAAAACACACACACACACACACACACACACACACACACACGATCACACACTCACACACACACCTGCCCCAGTATGCCTCAGTGTATTCATCACATGTAACAACGCACAGTTGGAACAGCTTCTCTTTATAAAGAAGCACTTTGTAAAAGGTTATTTAAAGACCCATCAAAAGTGCTTTTAGGTGACACTACATCGCTTAATCCTTAACCGAGAAGTAGGAAAGTTAATGAGGTGGTGTGGAATCTTTTCATCCCAACTTAGCAATTAGTGTTTTATTCAAGGGTGCAATGACAGACCACAGTGAAGTGCTTAAGATAATGCAATCTCTTTCTCTCACTTTCCCAACCTGAGACTTTTTAACTACAGTATTTAATTTTATAACAAAGGACTTTAAATAAAATGTTTTTATGGTTATGCCATGGTTATATATATGAGCAAAACATATTTCAAGTCTGCATGCTTCATGTTATACCTTTGTTTTATGAGCAGATGGAGTAAAAAATGATGAGATAAGCCTCTCCCCCACCCCACCACATTTGTCTGTTGCTGCATTAGACAAAAGAGCTCTATGGCACTCACCTCTCTGGGCAACTCCGTCAGGAAGTTCTCATCGGCCGCAAAGGTCCGGAGATTGTGCAGGTAGCCAATAGTCGGGGGCAAAGACTCCAGTTCATTACAGCTACAGTCAAACTCCTCTAAGAGCGATAAACTACAAAAACAAACCAAAGAAAACTGCTGTGGTGATTAGAATAACACCACACTATAATATTACAGTAACACTCCATTTAAGGACTAAACATACACTCCATTAACACATGTATTATATTACTGTAATGATAAACATAATCATTTGACCATATTAAAGTAAGAAGGTGCCTTTTAACCATAAAGCTTTAGCTGATGAGATAAAAGATTGAAGATTTTAAGCTGTAGGTGAAATAACTACAAATAGCACATTAATTTCACCTGCATACATTGCTAAAGGAAAAAACTACAGCTAATAATTTCTACATTACAAAGTGCTTAAGATTTAACACTAATTAAGTGTTCCCCTCTTTATTAAGACACTAAAATATTTGTGCTCTGTTATACAGATAAATTTAACCCAATGGAAATAATGTGATCAAACACTATTCAAAGTCTGAATTCATTCTAGTGGATTATAGCATCATTTTTAAATCCTGTGATAAAGAGGCAGTAAACTGTAAAGAAGCATATTAAAGTGCTATGAAGAAACCACATACTGTTGATAATGTCTACTTAAAAAAGATCTGAGGGTATCTAAAGGCCTGGATACACTTAGCTGTGTGTACTCTGATGGAGTGGTTGTCTAAGAGAAATCTCAGTAAGGCGTCAAACCTTAAAAGACACCTGCTGGGATATGTTGAACAAGACGGATTATGGGAAAGTGCCATAAGCTGTGCAGCTCTCAAGATAGCAAATAAGACAAGTCAGGGTAGTTTTTTTAGTTAGATAACTAACTTAGTTAATTAACCGAAAGCTCATTTTTATGCACATCGTCATTGATTAATTTGCTGCAATGTATTTTACTTGTGTATCCAGGCCATGAGACACGGTGGTTAAATGATGACTTTGAGAATGAAGTGGTCAGCCTGAAATTCACCTTTGATACCTCTGGTGCTAGAAGGCCTTGTGGTAAGAGGTCAGTTTTAGGGACAAACAATACTTCAGATAACGAATACTTGTTGCATTGTTATATGATAAATGTGACTTCAATGAAACTTAGCTTTTCTGTAACACTGACACCTTTGAAATATAAGTTGGCTTGAAAAGGCCAACTTGTGGTCCTTGTGGTCCTCAGACTAAATTATTGTTATTTCCCCTTTACTGTGTTTTTTTACTTTCATATAGCTATTATTTTGACAGTGTGGGCCATATTCAGAGATTGTGAGCTAAGCTGTGCTCTCAGTGCTGTTTTCAACCATGTCTGGATTTTTTATTTTTGCAATAAAATGTACTATAAAAGAACAAGGGTAAAAAAAATACAGTTTATACAGTTATAATGTTTATGTAAGGTAACTGCATAGCAAATATTCTTTATTCACATATAATAATAGCCTAGTATATAGTAGCTAAATATATAGCAAACATATTAAGCTTGATATACAGATGGCTGACAGGTTCAAGGAAACAAGTGACTTAGCAAGGTGTTGGGCCACCACAAGCTCTCAGAATAGCTTCAAAACACCTTGGCAGAGATTCTACAGGTCTCCAGAACTGTACTAGAGGGTTGAACAACATTCTTCTAAAATAGTGAGATGTTCCTTCAGTTACTGTTTGTTAATGATGGTGGGGAGAGTGCTGTCCAACATGCCAGTCCAAAATCACCCATATTTGTTCAACTGGGTTGAGAGCTAGTGACTGTGAAGCCAAAGTATATGATCAATTTAATTTTCTTTCTCATCAAACTATTCACTGAGCCCTCATGCCCATCAGGATAGAAATGTTTCATAGGATAAAGGTGATCATTTAGAAGAACTTTGTATTGCTTTGCAGTGACACTTCCTTCTAAGGGTTCTAAGGGTTCTAATGGGCTCAAACCATGCTAGCAAAAATAAATGCCCCCCACAGCATAACAGAGACATCAGTTTTCCTTTTTATTTGTCACCTTTTATGACATGAATGGTCCTAGACATGATAGTCATGTAAATTTGCCATTTTGGAATCAACAAAATGGCAAAGCAATCTGGAATCAACCAACATTAACTGGGTACTAGCCATTAAGACAGCAGAGCCTAATAATAATGCATAAGCAGGCAAAGTGAAGAAAAGCATGTGCAAGAAATATGCACTTACATACAATGTGAGAATTGCAGATAATTGAGAAGTGACTCTGTTTTTGGTGATCTCTCTGTTTTTCATTATTACCTCCTCAGTATGAGCACTAAACTCTGAATATGGCCCCCTATAACCAAATGCACAAAAATCCTGTGCTGGAATTCTCCTCTCTCCTCCATTTTTATAGCCAAAACCTGCTGTTTTTGCCATCCCTTCACTTCAGCATGCTCTACTCATTCACTAAAACATTTAGCTTCATAATTCTCTTTCGGTACAATTTAGCTTTATTAGCCCCACTGAAGTCCACACATTCATATGCTATTCTTTCCTACAGCTTTAACTGTACAGCATATGTCATCTCTGCACGTCTGCAGTCACACTGAGTCATACCATGATTCCCAAAACTTAAAAATTTGCATCATCTAAGGTGACCTTTATAAACTTGGTCTTTTCAAGCAAACTTAAAGTACTTAATCCTGTTTACTGTATTATACCCTAATCCGCCACAGTGTTTACTGAGCCAAATGCTTTGCATTCCTAAATTAATTTGCCTAGATACAAAATGAATGAAGTAATAAATAAATTAATCAGCATGGTATTGCATTTGACTCTTTTAAAACATTTAACATTGAACATTTAACCAAAGGAAACAATTTCTTTTCATTTCCCAACAGCTGCAATTAGAAGAGTATTTTTTCCTTCTAAGGGTCAATGTATATTTCTCATGATAAATAAAGTCATTAGCATGGCATTTGTACAGCAGCCCTTCCCAGCTGGCCTTCCATATGCAAGGCTTTCACTGAGGCACTTCTAGCTGCACATACAGGAGATGCAAACACGTGCCCTTGCCTAAATAAACATGCTGTGGCGGACATGTGGGGAATACGGGCGCTTCGCTGGTCTACTTACCCTAATTTGGCGCGTGGACTGAGATGCCCATTTTAGATGCATGTTTGATAAACACAGCACACAGAACCGACCAATGACAAACCAAGAAGAAAAGTGC
The DNA here is from genome assembly GCF_027358585.1 of Pangasianodon hypophthalmus. Classification (NCBI taxonomy): domain Eukaryota; kingdom Metazoa; phylum Chordata; class Actinopteri; order Siluriformes; family Pangasiidae; genus Pangasianodon; species Pangasianodon hypophthalmus. The sequence goes on from NC_069711.1 coordinate 20,626,132, forward strand.
ATGGAGAGCATTATGCCAGGAATGGAGACAGTTATGATGAATGAGGACAGCAGACCTGCTAAGGGACTTGAGCTCTGAGAGAACTAAATCAAGCCTTGAATTTCTTATCTGGCTTTCACTTAGAGTTCATAGTTAAAAAAAATGTAAAGATGAGAAATAAAGGACATTTCCACTTTAGAACTCTTTAATTCTTTATTGCTAAAGTACCGCATATTGAAAGCATTGAAAGTCTTGATGTATTGCAATGATTTATTAAAAGCCTGTACTATTAAAACAGGGAATTAGATAAAAAGATATATTAAAACATAAGAGAGTGTAGTGCTGTAGGAAAAGATTCCTTAATGGACCTTTAATCAAACTAATTAAAAACTAAAAATTAAAACCTAAACTTCTGTCTAATTCAACTTGACAAACACAGAGAGTTTGATTTAATTCTTAATTTAAATCTCCTGATAGTTCATGTTCAGACATAGAACACCATTCTCAGTCGACATGTTGCCAATCAGTGTTTTCTCACAGCAAGGTTAGAAGGTCTAGCATAGTGGAGGTGACAGACAGCTGAGCTGCACAGTCACAAACAATCAGCACAGCTCTAATGTTGAACATTGTCGCTGTCAAAATCTCTCAGCAATGTACAATCTAAATTAACAGGAAAGGGTAATGAATGCCTTGAAGAACACAAACCAATCATCATAAAACAAGTCTGTTTTAAATGGGCATGACCCAAAAAAACAGCAGCTGAGGGATGTACAAGGATTTGGATCTGAGAGGTGTATAAAGTAAAGGTGTATGTGGTCACTTCCTGTCTTGATCTGATACTTCATGGGGTGGAATGAGTGTGTGCAGCTACTCACCTTCCGATGGTGTTAGGCAGTGAGGTGAGCTGGTTGTCATCAACTTTTAATGTTGTTAACTTTTTCAACATTCCTATGAAAGCATAAAAAGTCAAATTACTTCATTAGTAATCAATCATTCTAATCAAACTCATAGTCACAGATCTGTAGAGCAAAAGGAAAATTATGGGAATGCTATAGGCTGAGACTCTCAGACATGGATTATACTTGGGAAGGCGCTCAGGTATATTGAAACAGGTCCAGGTATATCCCATTTGAAAAGGTTTATTTATAATGTTCAGGGAAACATTAGAGGAAACATGTGACATATGTATTTGTTTGCCTGTGACATGAGGAGAGAGAGAAAGAGCAGAGAGGTGAAGGGCAACAATAAGACGTGATGAGAGAGAAGAACCTGATGGAGCTGCTAAAATATTCTCTCTTCCTTTCAATGCTTAAATGTTAATTACGATATATCGGATCTAGTGGATTAGTCATCAGCTCATGGAAGTTCACGGTGCTCCTAATATCACACTCTATCATTTTCCACATGACGACAACATCGCACATGATGATATCCACCCACCACCAACAAAGTGGACAGGACATCGAATTAAAGTCATGTTGCTTATAAAACAACAACATGAATCAAGCTATTGAAATGTTTTAACAGAACAGCTGTAACACAGTCAGAGGAAAGCAACTGCCCTCTTCCTCATACGTGAGCTCATAGATGCCCACCACTGTCTAGTGTCACTGTGATTGACAGGGGAGAAAGGGTATGCCATCCCTCCCACCCAGACAGCATGGATAGTTTTGAGGCCAATTTTGAATTTTAAGGATGCTGAACGATTTAATACATGATAAGAACACCATAAGGACAATAGCTAACAAATAAAGAGAAAATAATGGTACATTATAGTAGAGTTGATGCAGATGACAAAAGTACTACTGTAAATAAAATACATTTTTATTTCTAATATCTAACATCTGTAGTTGTCATATCCGTCATACCCTGTTTTTTTTTTTAGTGTAATGTTGTGTATTATGTATCTACATTGTGTAAGGTTGTGTATTTTTTTGTTGGGTTCGAAATTGAAACTGTCCTCACCTATCGTATCAGGCAACTGCTGCAGCATGTTAGACGAGAGCAGGAGGTCCTCAAGAGACTCACACCCAGAGATGTCTGCATCAAGACTCTCGATCCTGTTCTTGGCCAGGTCAAGATAGCGCAACTGCCGCAGTTTCCCTATAGACTATAGCGAGAGACCAAGAGAGTTGCCAGGTGTAATTTAAACACATTGCTCCGTGGTTATATCACTGTCCATAAAACCTATCTACTATTTATAAGGCATTTTTAAAAACTGATGTCAAAGATTTTATTTATGTTTTGTAGCATACGATGTGTGTGCTGCATGTGGTTGTGCTGTGTGTAGTTATATTATGTGTAGCTGTTCTATTTCTAATTGTGCTGTGTTTAGCTGTGCCATGTCGGGCTGTGCTGTGGGTGACTGTACTGTGCTGTGTTTGACTATATTGTGTTGTGAGTGACTGTGCATGGAGTGTATGACTGCTGTGTATGAGTGTGCTGTGCTATGTGTGATTGTACTGTGTGTGACTGTGCTGTGACTGTGTTGTTTGTCATTGTGTTGTGTGCCTGCTGTGCTGTGTGTGACTGTGTTGTGCTGTTTGTGACTGTGCTGTGTGTGGCTGTGCTGTGCTGTATGTTGCTGTGCTGTTTGTGACTGCTGTGCTGTGCATGAATGTGTTGTGCTTTTTGTGACAGTGCTGTGTGTGGCTGTGCTGTGCTATATGTGACTGTACTGTGTGTGTGCTGTGAGCGACTGCTGTGCTCTGTGTGACTGTGCAGTGTGTGACTGCTGTGCTGTGTGTGACTGTGCAGTGTGTGACTGCTGTGCTGTATGTGACTGTGTTGTTTGTGACTGCTGTACTGTATTTGACTGTGTTGTGTGGTTTGTGACTGCTGTGCTGTATGTGACTGTGTTGTGCTGTTTGTGACAGTGCTGTTTGTGACTGCTGTGCTGTGTGTGACTCTGCTGTTTGTGACTGCTGTGCTGTGTGTGACTGTGTTGCGCTGTTTGTGACTGTGCTGTTTGTGACTATGCTGTGTGTGACTGCTGTGCTGTGTGTGACTGTGCTGTTTGTGACTATGCTGTGTGTGACTGCTGTGCTGTGTGTGACTGTGCTGTTTGTGACTATGCTGTGTGTGACTGCTGTGCTGTGTGTGACTTTGCTGTTTGTGACTATGCTGTGTGTGACTGCTGTGCTGTGTGTGACTGTGCTGTTTGTGACTATGCTGTGTGTGACTGCTCTGCTGTGTGTGATTGTGCATTGTGTGACTGTGTTGTGCTGTTTGTGACCGTGTTGTGTGTGACTGTGCTGTGCTGTTTGTGACTGTGCTGGGACTGTGGTATGTGTGACTTTTTCTGTGTGTCACGGTGCTGTACTGTTTGTGATTGTGCTGGGACTGTGCTGTGTGTGACTTTGCTGTGCTTTGTGTGACTGTGCTGTGACTGTGTTGTGACTGAGAGTTGTGTGACTGTGATGCGAATGGCTGTTTTGTGCTTACCCCTGGTATTGTCTGTAATGAATTGTTGTCCAGCCACAGCTCTTTTAGGTTATGAATCTGCTCCAGAACTTCTGGCTGAAACGCCAAAAAACAGAGTTCATAAACAGTATAGATTATATCATGACAGAAAAATGCATGACAACAAATGACACAGCTTTCTAATTAATTATTAGAATTTATATTCTGAGCACTGCCAGTTGCCATCTGTTGCTGGGGGACAGGGAAGCAGCACTTGGCTGTGATGCCAGGGGAAAGAAGGGACAATAATGGGCATTCACTCCCTCATAAAACCATGTGGTGTGTGCTCTCTCTCCAAGCTTACTGAGCCACTCTGCCACATGGCAGCAGGAGTGTGTGCAGCCTTTACTCTGCGAGGGAACTCCATGTCATATGGAAAAAGACTTACAGGGGCTGGCATTGGGGGGAAGCTCAAATCATGTGAACGGCAAATAAATAATTTCAAATATTCATTTTAATGTTTAATAATTATATTATAATGTATGTTCGGTAGTCTGCGATTTCTATTCCCATGACAGTCCCCTACAGATAGATCAAGATCTAGATCTTGATCTAGATATAGATCTAGATATAGGTAACTAATACAGTACATTCTGTGTCTAGTGTAAACCCCTTTGAAAATGAAAATGTTGTTTCAGACAGTGTCATTTTCATTTAAAAGCAATTGTTTTGTGTGTGTTACCATGATGTTGTCCATTGAACAGATTGATGTAAGGAACAGACTCCAATAACGACAACACAGATGCTCAGTGGAGTACAACAAGCCAGCAGAGCAAATGACTTCATCAGATTCCTTTTGCTCCATTCATTGCTCATTATATCTTTCAGTGTTGAGATGTTTTATCTGATGTGGCTCTTTTGCTTCTATCTATTGAGGCTGGGAATTGTGAAACAGAAGTAATCAGTCTGTCTGTGTCTAGTGGTCCCAAACCAGATGTTTTGAGAGCACCATCTTACAGCAAACAAACTCCATCTGAGAGAATTGAAAACACGTCTTCATTTGCCTTGAATACAGAATCATATTCATTCAGTTATAAGCTGCTGAAAGAGGAAGCCACTACTCATTTAGCATTGATGGTTACTAGTTGTATGGGGCCTTTGCTGAGTTGAACGCCCCCTCTGTGTATAATGGATGTCTGCGTCATTTTGGCTTGGCCATGGCTATTTCCTGTTCTTTTCTTGTTCTGAGCTCCAGGATCTGCGCCCTCTATACCTCCTCAGCATGGGCCATTGCAATTAAGAAACTTTCTGCTGTGCAGTCCCACAGACCAGGCAGCATCTGCTCTGATCCCAGTAGGCTCTTGCACTGTAACACACAGCTAGAGCCTATCAGTGTCTCCTCATCATTACTTTCTTCTCAGAATGTGTGAGGATTAATAGAGGGAAAGCAAGGCACAGATTTAGCCAAAACAGCTAAAAGTAGTAACTGATGTTACTACTGAAGAACTGACTAGTATAAAATACTAATTCTAGGAGATAAACACCTGTCTAATGTTTTATCAAATGAAGCATTCATAAAAGATTTGTCTGCCAAATATTATCTTAAGTGCCTATGAGTTATGAGTTACGGCAAAAAATTTGGGACAAAATCCCACAAGGTGGGGACACATCCTGAACAGAATGCTAGTCCACTGTAGTGCCTGCATACATACATTCATTCACACCTAGGGAAGAACATGCACAGAAAGTCCACATAAGCCTAGTTGCACAGTATTCCTAGTTTTAGTTCTCTATCCAGAGAACACATTTTTTAAAGCTTGCTTACTCCTCTAAGCCTAATTAGCCACGCCTGGCTCACTACAGAAGGTGAAGTAATCTAATTTTGCGTAATACTACTAAAGCTCCGCCTCTCCATATATCAAAGACAGGACACTTTCAGGACTCAGCTCCTAAAAGCGGCACCATGGCTGAGGCAATGATGAAAGTGCCAAGAGTAAAGGTCAAAACTGCCTTTCCTGAAGTGGGACAGGCAGATTGGAAGTCCAGACAGCGGAACCATTAAGTGTCAATGGGGTTCTCTCATTACTCCAGGGCTCTAAACAGTAAAGCACGCTTATTGCAATGCCAAACCATCTGTTCCCTTTGGAAGCACTGAAGTGAGTATGCGTTTTTTTTTCACCCAAGGACAAAGTGCCCTGGATAGTACAACCCTGCACATGATACTGATAGGGAAAAAAATCTGGAAGCCATTAAAATGATTTTCTTTACTGTTGGGCGCTGCTAGAATGAAAAGTCTGAGTCATGCCTGGTTTATTTGCTCATTTGCTCAGTACTTACTTTCAGAGTATTGTACAGAGGACTTATCCCCTAGAGTAAAAAATGTAGTATGGGAAACAAACATAATCACACATAGAATGTTGTTATTCTTTCTTTCTGCCTCATATTACAGCTCTGTAAATCCCAAGCAGGATTACTAATCTTCAAAACTGAATAAACGTCTACTTCTACTGATTCGTTAATCATTACAGAATATCTTTTTTTGCACCAGTAACTCACAAGCTGCACATTTTCAGGATTGTTTTTGCTTACAATAAGCAACTTTTAATGACTTTTCAAATGAAGTACGCATGGAAACTCCAGTCTAGTCTAATCCTGAATATTGTGCATGTGTTTTAATCAGTAATCCTCCATTTTGTGGCTCTTAATGTTTCTCCTTTAATTAAAATAATTGGAAGAAAATTAATTACAGGAGGCATTTCAGGGTTCAAAATGCATACAAAAAGAGAACATATCTAAAGAAATTACCTTTAAGTGCTTAATTTACAATTTAGCAGTCTCCCTTAGCATAACAGTAATTTGCCAGCTCTGGACCTGGCATTAATCGGAACCCTGACTAAATTAACATAAGGGTAAGTGAATTATGGTGTTTATGGGTTGGAGTATAACTCGGAAGAAACACTGGACAGATTTATTGCTATTGTTTACTCCCAACTGGGCGAGCCAAATTGAAAGTCACTCAGCGTTGAGCTCCCTGTCATACCAAGTGCTGCATGTTTGAACTGATTCATAAATAATACATCAGTGCATGATGCAACCAATGCAGCACAGCACTAAGGAATTAATGAGAGGCTCAGGATGAGGAGGAGGATGAGAAAGCTTCAATCCCCATCAAGCCCTCTGGGGTCAAAGACTGCCGGGTGGGATGACAGCTGCCCAAGTGATGTCTGTCTTCACAGTTAGGCCTTTTTTCTTACCAGCTCAGTGAATTCATTGCTTCCCAAGTCTAATCGCTCCAGCTGTGACAGCCTGTGAATTGACCTGCAGCACATTTACAAAGAGAGGAGTTACATCAGCATATCATATTAACTACAATAGTAACAGAATGACCTGCATCTCAGCCTATCGAGATAGTAAAGAATAGAGGCTTAATGCTTTCAAGTCTTTATACGGTTCTAGACTTATTTTTGCCTTGAGCTATACATTAACTTTTTGCAGCATCCAAAAGTAAAAATGATTTATAGGGGTAAAATCATTAATTAATTAAGGAATAAAACATGACAGGGTGTGCTGTTATAGGAAACAGCCATTCTCCAGCTTCTCATTTTTCTCTCTCTTGAAGTTAATAAGTCGAAAAAATTGAGCTTTTTATTTTATTACCACAAAGCCCTCATGCGTCAGATAACTTACAGCTTTACCTCTATTACTATTATTTAAGTGCTGACAATAGTGACTCCAATAAATATTCCATTCAAAATTTAATACACATCTCCCCCCCAGAAACCTTCACCATATCAACAATTTATATATTTGTTAACCATTTTATGTGGAGAGACTACCTTACAAGTCCCTGTGTACATTGTTTATACAGAAATATAAGATAATGTATTGTGTGTACAGAACAAGTGCATTAATACAAACCTGTGACTTGCCTTGCAGCAAGTCAGAGCTGCTGTTACTGAAAATTATTTAACACCTTCTGACCAATCAGATTTGCGTATTCAACATGGCATTGGTATAAGCAGTCATTTATAGACTCCAAACAACAAAACATACTTAATTTGCACCTATATGTGCAGTAATATATTTCTGCCATATTTCGATCATAATGACACAACTCCTTGTCTATTTACAAACACAATTGTGTTACGTGCATCGTGTGATCACTGACAATACTGACTGGATCCACAACTATATTTTTCAATGAAATGTAACTCACAACAGCATAATTACTCTTCTAATTACAAATACAAACTTCAAATTTTGACATACCTTTTCCACTTTTTGATACAAGCTTTGGGGAAAAATATTAGTACAATATTTGCAACTTGGTATCACTACTGATAATGCATTCAAAGGGTCAAACAGTGTAATGCAATTGTATAGCTGAAGTGTCAATAACTGAACACTTACAAAAGCTAATACAAACTGATCACTGCAGTTAATGCCCCAGTCTATAACCACAGCTTTTCAACTGCTATGTGTATTCTAAAACTCTAAAAACTGTAATTATTCACAAAATGGTTTTTCATTGATTTCATATTTGGATATACGTGTACAATCATTTCTCATTCTACCCTGGGCATTATGGAATCAGAGAACATAAAGGCAAAACGCGGTTTGGGTTTGATGAAAACACGCAGCTGTAATGACAGAATATAAAGTGTTGCTAAGCAGGGAAACGGAGCCAATCATTATGCAAAGACCACAGTGTGCAGTATGTGTTGTTCTGTAGGGCCCCTGCGGTGATGTATTATGGAATACATTACAAGCTCTGCTGCCTTTCACAATATGCAACACCTTTACATTCATTTTTTCCTGAAGATGATCAAATCATGAATACTTGGAAATTATATCTGTAGGCCATTGCAAGGTTATAAAAAACATGTTTCCTCTTGAACATACTGCATTGTAATGGTCTTCAAGGGGCAAAATATGTCTCAATTTTCCTTTGCAGATATATTAAGGTCTGAAGATAAAGTTTCCCATAAAAAAAAAAAAAAAATCTGGCAAATAAGTAAGTGACAGCAGTCAGTTACATTTATTTGGCTGTCCTATTTTTGTAATAAGTAGCCTACAGAAATAATTTCGTCCATTACGGGGAATTAAGGAGAATTACGGGGCATTAAAAGGTCGAACAACTGAAAGTTGCAGGAGTGTGACTCAAAACGTGCCTACTCCGTCTGCCCTCAAACAGGACATCAATAAACATTTATGCAATCATTTGAACTGATTCTTTGTATGCCAGGTATTTTCCATATACACTGCTAATGTATCAGTGAATATAATGTACGTATATAATGTATCAGTGACTGATTCATTCTACTGACTTAAAAAGCTGAACTGTGGAAAAGACTGTACTGAGGCTGATTACAGTACCTGAAATGCCATTTCCCAGCTGTATAACATGAAATCACTCCTAAGACTGCTTTCTCTTATGCAGCATTTAGTCTGTTTGAATGGCAGATAAGAAAACTATTCGAGACCATTTGAGCAAGGTGGCTTCAGATTGGGGACTGGTGAACACTAGCATGATTTGTTTGCAGTTAGAATGTGATGTCCATCGATATAGTTTGATGTATCAGTATCAAATAATCAATGATCCAATGTATCAATGCAATGCATAAACATCTATACATGTATCATTTTTAAAATGCATCTTTAGGACACTCTAATTCCAGCCATGTCCCGGACGTGATGTTTTTGTCTTGCGTCATTTTCAAGTTTACAAGCATCAGATAATGCGATAATATAACACCATGAGCGATCATGAAAAAACATTTTCTCTTTAGTTAGAAACAATTCATGGGTGTGGAAATATTTTGGATTCCCCAGAGACAGTCAGAAGCTATGTAACTTGTAAGGAATGCCAGCATGAGATAAGATACTCTGGGAATACAACCAACTTGACAGGACACCTGAAAAGGAAACATGGTATCTATACCATTTATAATGCTAGCGTGAAAGAGACCTCCTCGCCCACCTTGACCAACATTTTCACACCAAAAGTAGGCAATAACTCCAAGAGAGCAATTAATATAACATCCGCCAATTCTTATTTTATATGTGAAGATCTTAGGGCCTACAGTGTCGTACAAAATGAAGGGTTTCATGAGCCAATATATGTAGTCAAGCCAAAATACACTATACCATCAAGACAGTACTTGCATACCGGAGCTGTACGGTCAAGTTAAAGATGATGTTCAATGTGAGGTGAAGGATGCAGGACGAGCCGCACTCACAACAGATGGCTGAACATCGTGCACAACCCAAGCGTATGTAACCATTAGCTGCCATTATAATACTAAGTTCCAATGAACAAGGCTGAGATATTGTTAAAAAGTATGTTGCTACTGAAGCACTAAGCATGGATGTGAAATTCTACACAAAAATCCTACCATGGTGTAGGAAAGATTTTTTTCAGCTGTTTTGTTGAGTGTGAAAATGTCAAAGCTTTATATTTCAAAAGTCAAAGATTAAGTTCATCACGGGTCCTTATTTGCACTGAAATATGTAGAATTTCATAGTGAAAAAAGCTCAATAAATGTTTATAAATATATTTTGCATCTGTGAATAAATAGAATGTTACTGATTGTGTGAAATAGACACATTGTTTAATATTGATCGCAGGTCCCTGAATGATATCGAATTGCTAGCTAAAGAATCGATTTTAGATTGGATTGGCATGAAACGATTTACATCCTTAGTTTATATATATATATATATATATATATATATATATATATATATATATATATATATATATATATGTGTGTGTGTGTGTGTGTGTATATATATATATATATATATATATATATATATATATATATATATATATGTATATATATATATATATATAAAGGGTGTATATAAGTATTTATTTAGTTTAGAACTCCAGAACTCTCTTTGTGAACGCCAGGTCCAGAACTCTCTCCTTGTGTTCTCTGTGTTCAGTTTATTTTGATGATTTCTATGTGCATTTCGAAAAGGTTTGTTTAGGTTTTTCTGTTCCTGTATTTCTGTCCAGTGAATGAAAGACTTTTAGCCCTACACACCCCTTAACCAGTGGTTTTTTGCATTTTGGTTAATTAATTATATGCTAGGGCTGTAGGATTCCCATCTCAAGACGTTTCCTGTAATGACTTTGATTTGTCTCGGACATATTGGCATTTGTACCTGCACTTGTCTCGGTCTTGGGCATCGGTCTGACTAACTTTGGTCTTGATCTTGTCTAAGAGTTTGTAAAAATAATGTTCATGTTGTCTTTTCTTTTAGGTTTAACAAGAAGTAATTCCTTCTTTCAGACAACCCAGCCTCATCAAACCAAACAGGAAATGAACCAAAAGTATCAGTTTTGCTCTGATTCAGACTCAGCTAACTTGGCATGAAAGTGGTCTAAGAATGTCACTGTAAAAGTTTGTGTATCTGCACCAATGCTACCATCTCTAATGTGAAAAAACACCCACGTCACTCACTTTGGCATCGTTTTCAAGTGATTCTCTCGAAGTTCCAGGATGCGTAATTTGGACAATCTGAAAAGTAAAGAGTTGCAGTTAGTTTGTTACGGAACGTGAATTTCTTTTAAAGCCATAATCAGTAGGAACTGCAGATATATGCTAATGCTGTATAATTGTGATTTAAAAAAAAAGAAAACAGCATTACTAAACTTCCTCACATGGACCTGTCTTTGCTTCTGTACACAATGCATGAAAAAGTGAATAATGAATAGAAAGGGAGCTTCCGAAAACTGAATGACACTTGAACAGTAAGCAAACAATATTTTATTTTATATATTGTTTTGCCTCTTTGCTTTTATTTGTTATGTCTCAATTTCTTTCTATTTGTTGTAACATGACACTCTTGTAGGTAAGGGCTTCACCTGAATAAATAAAAAAGAAGTTATTTAAATCGAGAGTAGCTCTGTGAAAAAGCAGCTTTATAGGTTTGGTGCTTGGTACAGAATGACAGAAGCTGCTGATAGAGCTCTTACCTTCCAAAATTGGCGGGTAGGTACTCGAGGAAGGCATCATTTAAGAAGAGCTGTGTCAGATTGAGGAGCTGAGTGAAGCCATCTGGGAGTCTACGGGAAAAGAGAGGAAGGCCATCAGCACATCACTCAACGAGCTTTAAGTACCTCCAACTCACAGAGAAGCAAAGTGGCTCTAATCCCATTACATTTCCTCTATAACCACCCCTGCTAGAGAGAACACGACTTGTTTAAAGATTATTAGCGAGATGAGGGTGAGTGTTGTGGAACATGAACGTGTCTGATTTTTTAAAACTCCAGCAGCAAATTAATTCTCGGTCAGTTATGGTTTAAACTATTTTTAGTGGTGATGAATATTTCAGCTCAGAGAAATGAAACGCAACCTGAAATAATCTGTGGTCTCTCCTTGAACTAAGGTTAAGGCGGTTATGAGAGATGTCTTCACTGTGTGTTATTAAGGAACAAAGCTACTTCATAATTCAAAGGTCTTTTTGAATACAGAAAAAAACCTTTATCCCTAAATTTAAGGCATCAAACTCAATTCATCATGTGTCTCCAGTGTATAAACTATTCACAGGACATATTTAAATACTGATCTATTAATGTTTTTAAACCGTCTGGAATACTGGTATAAACTGGTACGTCTGTGCAGCAGTATAAAGTGTGAATGATTTCCATGTCCTCGAACTGCTGCTAATCACACCAAAACTGACACAAATTCCTGTGTACACTTTAAAAAAATTGCATCATCCAACAACTACACAATTTCAAGATCCTTTCAATAAGAAAATGGACATTAAAATTCCCAAACTGTCTGTTGTTTAGTAAGCTTGTTATGTAGGCTGTGGTTCTTGTACTTACTTGGTTATGGGATTTACACTGGCCTCTACAACTGATAAACATTTACAGCACTTGATATTGTCAGGAAATTCTTGAATGCCTGAAGGAATGAGGGATATATTCATAAATCAACACACACTGTTTCGCACACAATCACATAAGCATATTAAATTTTATATCATAAATCATCAGATCAGGATATGCAGAAATGAAGAACATACCGTTTTTACTTATATCTAATTCCTTCAGGTTTACAAGGCTAGCGATGGTGGTTGGCAGGTTTGAAAGGTCGTTATCAGGAATACTCAATTTTCGCAGGGCTTGACAGTTAAAGAGTTGCTAATAGATAGATAGATAGATAGATAGATAGATAGATAGATAAAAACAGAATAAGGGAGGATATCAGGTATGCTAAACTTTTAACTTATAGTAACTGTATAAATAGCTAAAAGTCACAATTCAGATGTTGTAATCTGTTACTGTATCTTATAAGGAATAAAACACAATGAGATGTGCTGTTACAGGAATATAATCCACAATGGGATGGTATGATGAACCCCGACCAGGACCACCCCTATGTTCTTCCTATAACAGCATGGTCCAAAGTGGTTTATTCCTCTTATACCACATACCAATTTTTAATTCCATAATGAACAACATGTCATTCTGTTTAACTAATTATAGTTAAATTTAATGTCACAGAATATCTACATAGAATGTCTACAAGACAAGATAGTTCCTGTTATCACTTGAGTTATAGCAGCTATAACCTCAATAGCCTCTCTTTTTTCTTTCTGGTGAAGTTAATAAGACAAAAAAACACAAAAAACAAAAGCACACAGCTTATCATGTTACTGAAAAAACAGAAATGCACAAAGTTCTCTGTCCTGAACACTCTCCTGTAGCAGAAAACGTAGTTACAAAGCACTGATACTGATATATTTTCCTTCCATAAATATTAGATAAATCTAATCTCTTGAAAGCTTCATCTAGTCAATGAGTCTAGGTTTATCTTTGAAAATAACAACACATTTTTAATTCCATTTAGATGGAATTGGATTATGAGGAGTTTCCTCCATACAAGTCCCTGTGAATGAGCTGTTACTATAGAAACGAATAACATATTAGAACAAGCACAGTATTATAAATTTGATTTGATTTACAGCCAAAACTACCATCAGTGCTGCCATTATAGAAAATTAATCAACACCTCCTGACGATTCAGATTCCAGAATTCAACAACGCTATAGTATAATTCATTTTATCATCATTGATATAATGTTGACATCACTCACGTTTGTGCATTCAGGAAACATTAGTTAGAAAGAAAGTATTACTTAAACACACCATTATTATAGTTTTAAACTGAAGAAGGTGTTTATAACGAGCAGAAGAAGAACTTGCAGTCCAAAGGCACCAATCCTGTAAGATCACCACTCATACAAAAGGAGCACTTAATTCCACTCGAAAGGCTTTTTTGAGGCTTTTCACTGATGAGTCATATGGGCACAAAACCCTTAGAAACCCAGAGCTTTCCCAGCTTGCATAACTGTCTGTTCATTCAGAATCTTCCAGCATTTTGATTGAAATTTATTTTAAGAATTTAATAAAAAAAAAAAACTAGGATGAAAGCTGAAGAACTGATTAAACAGGTGTATAGGTAACATGCTTTGTACACACATGTTGAGAATAACTTTAATATTTCTATACATTGTGGAAAACAAAAGGTATAAAAGTCAAAAGCTGTCCACGGTTCTGAACGAGCAATTCCCCCTCTCTGTTCGTCTCACAAGGCCAGACATGAATACACATCTGGAAACAGCCTTTCAAAAACCTGATTATGAATAGCGATGAGAATGAGCACAAAAAAATAAATGCCATGCCCACAGGTTTTCCCTCTAAAACCTTCCCCAATTTCCAGCTAATGTGCAGAGGATTATCAACACCTCAAGCAAGTCTTCAAAATGGATGTTCAACTCAACCATTTTTGCCTTTCAGAAAATAATGTTTGTTTTTTCTGCACGCAATTTACCTCACTGCTAACTTGATCAGTGCTTACTGTATCAGATTTAGGGCCTGAAGCATTGCCTCAAAAAGAAATATTATCACAACAACCCTGAGCCATGAATGAATGAATGAAAGACTTCCTCAAAACTGCTTACATACAGTATATCAACAACTAAAATGCACACACTGTGTTAGAGAATGTAACACAAATATATTGAAAAAGCTGTCGTAACACAATTTCAAATCCTTTTAACCTATACCCCTAAAGCCCTTAAAGATTTTTTTAACAGGACACTGTAAAACCAGACTGTATTACGCTATAGCAAGTTAAAAAACAAACAAAAAAAAAAAACTGCAGTTTCTAAATAAATAGCAGATAGAGCCAGATGAGTCTGATAATGATATAATTGTCTATGCTTGTGTAGTCATCATGGAAAAAGCTGAATGTAGACAAATACCCTCAGGACAGAGAAGTAGTGCTGAATAGATTCAAAACTACACTGATATAAGTGCTTGTAAAAATATTAAATCATCAAAATTGCATATAATGACAGGACAGCATTAGCATAATTGCAAAAGATGAACAAGGGTCTATAGCCCAGAAAATACAGGTCCGCGTTGAATAATTACATATGAGCGCAAGTGCTATTAAAGTGTTCTTGCTGTGCCCAAGAGTTCTTTTATCAAAAAAACAAATGGTTTTGGAAATACACTACATGGCCAAAAGTTTGTGGACATCTGACCATCACACCCATATGTGGTTCTTCCCCAAACTGTAGCTAGAATTTGAAAGCACAGACATGTATAAAATGTCTTTGTATGCTGTAGCATTACAAATTCCCTTCACTGGAACTAAGAGGCCCATACATGTTCCAGCATGACAATACCCCTGTGCACAATGCGAGCTCCATGAAGACATGGTTTTTCAAGGTTGGAGTGGAAGAACTCGAATGTCCTGCACAGAGCCCTGACCTCAACCCCACTGAACACCTTTGGGATGAATTGGAACACTGACTGCACCCCAGGCCTCCTCACCCGACATCAGCGCCTGACCTCACTAATGCTCTCGGGGCTGAATGAGCACAATTCCCCACAGCCACACTCCAAAGTTTAGTGGAAAGCCTTCCCAGAAGTGTGGAGGTTATTATAATAGCAAAAAGGGACTCTAAATCCGGAATTTGATGTTTATAATGCACATATGGTCGTGATAGTCAAGTGACCACATATGTTTGGCTATGCAGTATTTATTCACCATTGACATGAATGCAAATGAAAGAAAAGAGCATGAGCTTTGTCAAGTACCTTGGGAAGCTCTTCAATTTGGTTAGCATCTAGGTAGAGCTCCTCCAGAGTGCGCTCGAAGCTGAAGATCTCCTTGGGCACCTGCTGCAGGCTGCAGTGTGAGTAATCCAGCACGGAGATGACCTCCTCCTCCCCGCGGAAGCATCGGCATGGCACCAGGCGCCCGATGATCTTCCTCTTGGTAGTCATCTCCAGACACTGCACTGTAGGTCAGAGAGAGGGCATGTCTTAGCTTATATACACAAAAACAAGGGCATCACCAGGGGCAACTGGAATAAATGGGCTAACAAAAAAAGGCCTCAATATAAGGTTTCATTTTCAGCATCCACATCAGCTTAGCTGTTAACAACTGTCTTAAAGTGGATTATTTTGGAGTTTTGTGGAACCAAGTGCAACCGCACCACTAAATGCCATAACATAAAAATACTGTGAATTGTATTCACAGCAGCAAGGCTGGTGCTGATTTCTTTCTAGCCCAGTCATGTCAGTTGATTACACAGTGTGAAACAACATCTAGACTTGATCTTCATTTGGGCTGATATTTTTTCATTCCAATTCCTTTATACATCTGTAACATGTCATCAGCAACACGTGAAATACATTCACGTGTAATGAACGTGAATAACGTGATTATTTCATCTATTAGCCCTTTTTTCCCCCCTAAATTGCCTTTGGAGGAGAAACTAAAAATAGATATTCAAAGCAAACATTATACATTCAAAGTTTAGCATTTTTTGGTTTGAACAAAATGATCACAACTTTCCTGTTTAATATGTTTCGTATTTAGAGGAAACACAGCATGAAGCCCTTATGGACTTGAAACACTTAAAATTGGAAATCATGAATGAAGCTGCCTGTTTGTCTTTGTGTGTGTGTAAGTGTGTGTGTGTGTGTGATAGTTTGCCCCAAGTTATTTTTTGCCATTGACGAGACCCCATGGTATAGTGCATTGCTCGTTTCACTGTTGATATATTGATAGATATTTCATTTTAGCCCTCCCATCCAATATCACTGGGCAGCAGGTTTCCCCCCCCCAAAAAAAGGAAAAAAAAAAATATATATATATATATATATATATATATATACAGCAGCAATATGTAATTATAGTTAATGCCATCTCTCTTCACCAGGGATCTATTCAAGTAATACAGATAAGCATGATCACAGAACACACTGAAATATCAAGCATGTTTATCAAGCATTACACAAGACAAAAAAAAAATTTGTTGAATATTTTCTATACATTTGTCCTCTAAGTATCATGCAGTGACTGTAATCAGCAGTGATTAATCAGCACCCTATAATCTCATCATGCCTCACATCCTGAGAAATGGGGTTCCATCAAATCCAGCTGTGATGAATCAACGCCAGATTTCATAACTGTCCATGATTCATAAATATATGTAATTAACAGAGTGCATGTACATTCCATCAGAAAGTTCCCATCAGTGATCTTTCATGATTTGTCAAGTAATATGGTGGTTTACACGAGAGATATTTACTTTGTAAGACATGTACATGCAACTGATGTGAAATATTGCTTTGCTATAAAGTACAAATCTGAAAAAAGGTCTACTGCACCACTTACAGAAACAGTGGGATGTTTTATAAATATCACACATAATGAAATAATTCTTCAGGAACTAACTGTATTGCAGTTTAAGTCTTTTTCCCCCTTTACTGTAATCACTGTAATAACTAAAGTATCTTAATGGCACTATGTTTCTTATGACAAGCTTTATTAGGTGATCTACAATATTTCCATTCACATTTGCTTTGCTATTCTTCAGTGCCTCACTTCTTAAAAAATGAGTTCAATAAAAGCTAACCAAGACAAACTGCCAGCTTTCATAACTATCCATGACAAACTTAAATGCAATTAACACTAGACTTAGAGCCTGAAGTCACAACCATAAAACTGCAAATCGAACCGCCAGCATTGCTTAATTACTTGTCAGCTGCGTTGTAGTAGAAAATAGCCAGCTATAAAAAAAGCTGTCTTTAGTGGGCAAAAATCCTACAGTCATGCTGCAGAAAGCTGCACTGGTACTGCACACATGGGAAGAAAAATTGTATATTACACAAACTTTCTTGGGATGGCATTTTTAATCTTTCTTAATTTGAGCAAAAGGACAAGCATCATGACATAAATTTGTGTTCTGTATATTAAAGTAAGAAATGGTAATTAAAAAAAGAGTCCAAAAAAAAAAAAATCAGGAAAGTTTATCTGACTCGCTGAACACCGTGTGATCCTCCTGGGATTCGAACGAAATGCAATGGTACATCAATACAACAAACATTTCTTATTTTAATCAACAACTTTGCTGTCCTGATGAAGAACAAGAGAGAACAAGAGCAGGACTATTGAGGGATGTGCAAAATCTCCAGGGATGGAAATGTGAGGCTCTCTGAGACATGGTGTGTGAGTGGGCATTAGGGAATAAGTGATAGATTGGAAAGCTAATTCCTTATGCTTTTGTTTTTTTTTACATGCAAATATAGGACTGCAATAATTAAGACATGACCTACTCAAAAGCACAATTATGGCTCTGGTGGGATAAACCTATGTAAGGTTAAAACTGTAGGAAAAAGACATTTTTACTTTATAAGTATTTTATGAGGTTTATACAACACACTCACCTATATTTACTATATTTACCAAATTGTTTTCCATCTACAGAGCAAAAAGGCTCTATATTCAGGGATATGCAGCCCTATGGCACAGTCTGAAGTGTTTTATTACACTTATACACCAAATTTCCCCCTCAGGCATCAATAATGTCTATCCATCCATCCATTTAGCCATCCATCCATCCAGCTATTCATCTTATATTCACCACCATAGCAGTTTGCCAACAATTATGATTTTTAAATTTAATTGAATGACATGAACTAAAGACAAAGCCATGCAGCTTACTGACTGTTGTGACTAACTTACTGACTGAATGTGCTCACACTACAGCACATGTGAAGAAAGCTTCACCATGCCAACAATTTTTCTTTGTTAAATAAAGTTTTTTAATCTGTTTACATTACGTGAGCATCTGCCAAAGAAGTCCCTATGTAAGTTGTTACTATAGAAGTGATACCATATTAGTGCAAGGACGTTCTGGGGGCAGTCGTGGCCTAATGGATAGCAAGTCGGACTTGCAACCCAAAGGTGAACCTGAAGGTCGTGGGTTCGAGTCTCAGGTCCGGCAGGGATTGTAGGTGGGGGGAGTGAATAACCAGTGCTCTCTCCCACCCTCAATACCACGACTGAGGTGAGACCCTTGAGCAAGGCACCAAACCCCCAAATGCTTCCCGGGCGCCGCAGCAAAAAAGGCTGCCCACTGCTCCGGGTGTGCGTGTGCGTGTGCGTGTGCGCACTTGGATGGGTTAAATGCAAAGTGCACAAATTCTGAGTATGGGTCACCATACTTGGCCACAAGTCACTTCACTACTACTACTACTACTTCACTATATAATGCCTGTGATTTGTCTTGCAGATGGAGCTTATAAACATATGATTTGATCTACAGCTGTAATAGAAAATTAATCAACACCTTATGACCAATCAGAATTGATGTTTATATAGTATGTAGATAGATACCCACACAGAAGTCTCTATACATAGGGGAAATGAACACTTTTTTTCATACTTTTTCATACTTATTTTATATTAAATATTTTTTCCACATAGCCTTTAAGAATGCCTTTGACAAAAGAAGAATGTATGAAATCATTCTCATGGCTGGATTGGGAAGCTGTCACCAAACTTATTAACAAATTCAAGAAGACTGGAAGTGTTGTGGACCAACCAAGAAGTGTATGTCCACAAACATCCAGTGACAAAGGCACGAGTGATGTGGTGCTGGCATACATAGTCCCCTCTGTATGGAGACCTTTGGGGCTTATATATATATATATATATACACATAAATTAACAGTTACAAAAACTGTAAAGTGCATTCCTTCACTTTTAAAACTAAAATTAAACTCAAAAACACAGAGCAGGCTAATTACTAAATCAGTGCTAACTGCTAATTTCTGCATACTTAACCATGTTTAGCTAGAACTGCTCTGAATATAGAAAGAGTATTGTAAGAAGCATCGATATTTTGAGCATCAGTGCTGCTGAGAAGTAGCAAAAAAATTATAACTTTTCATTTTATTCATTGCTCCCCATTTTTAGCTAACAATCTGTCACAATAACCAGAGGTGAGATGGATTCAAACACAGTACAGCATATATTTTCGAAACAGTCAAGCAGACAAATCCAAATCGAAAGGTAATATCAATGTCAATAAACAGACGGGGGTCAGGTGAGGCACTATCAGCATAAACAGGCCAAAGACAAAACTCAAAGAACCAAGAAACTAGAAAGTCAAAACTGGGATAACAAACACAGGAAAACAAGGCTTGGTAAATGTCAGAGGCAGATACACAAACTGAGCGTTTACTTCACAAATTCTTGTGAATGAAAGTCTCTCTTTTAAGGTGTGTGTGATTGGGAACAGGTGAGTGTGTTCAGTAGTCCAGTGACTGTGAATGTGTCAATGGTGGTGGGTTCTGGGTAGCGTAGTCTGAAGCAGCCGCAGTTTATTCTGAGGAACTGAGTTCACAGACGGAGCTGACCTGACATAATTTAGCAAACTGCTAGCTAGCTAATGTTATAAGCTTCTGGCTGTACCACTGCTGATTAAACGATGACTCTCAAAGCCAGCATTTTATTTTTCATGCCAGCTTCACTCAGAAATTCATCCAAATGAAACCCATATTTAACAGTGGCCTCCATTTTCCTCCATTTTCATCATCTTAACAATCACTCAGCCAGACTAAACAGGAAAACATTGTCTAGTCCAAATCCATCAAGATGATATAAAAAGCACAAAAAGTCTAGACACAGAATAGCATTGAATCATACAGGAAAAGAGCACAGCTGAAAAGATAAAGTTATCAAAATTAAAGTAAGATAAGAGGGCACATAATTTCACGCTCGGCAATGTGTTTCTCACCTGTTTCCAGGTTCACTGATTTGACACTCTGCAGGTGTCAATATGGAACAATACTGGAGCCAGCTAGTGTGAGTTACACACACCCTGTTGTTTCCACACAAGTACAGGGCTTCAGGTTCGTTCAGGTCATTCAAGGAGCCATTAAATAAGAGTGAAGTTTAAGCAAATGCATGTAACCTATAGTAACCTATATGTAGAGGTTTTTCTACCCACCTACAAGAAAACCTAAATGAAACAAGCCTTTAAATTGGGAAAAATTCAGTTTTCTGTGTTTCCATTCAAGTTTTCTCAAGTGTGTTTTCCAGAATCTTTATCACTATATGTCCTTTCAGGCACTCTTCTGATGGAGTCTGATGGATGTTGCTTCTTTTCAGAATATTTACCAGAACAAATATTTAAAGAACCTGACCCCAAGTTCAAGAAACAGCTGGTTAGGCTTACCACAGTTTGTTCAAAATTCAAATTTTGTTTATTCAGTAAACATCCATGATTTCCAGTATAATGAAGTATACAGTAACACTGATTATCCAGGATTATGTACATTTTAATGCTACACTGTATCTTCAATAGCTTTGATAGTGCAAATGAATAAGTAATAAAGTTCCTACATTCAGTAGATATTACATTATATAACTTTAACCCTTAGATGCAATAAAAACTTCAATCTTTTCTAGGAATGAGGTCATGCAGACAGAAACTATTTGAGCAGGTGTATGTAGCCTACGACTGACTTTGGAACTTGTGGAGTTTTCTCGTGAACCAGAGTGACTTTGGTGGCTTGATAGTTCTCCATCTAGCCATAGAACCATGTCACATACATAACCAGTCATTCTACTTCCTTTTGTTCTGGACCACAAGAGTGATTTCAAGTACAAAAAAAGTGCAAATGCTATAGTTTATTGAGATTGAGGAACAATCAAAGTGTTAATAATGCTTTGTATTGAAGAAGAGATTCACTCAAGATGTTGATATTATTCCTTTGAAGATGGAAATCATTCATATACCAATACTGTTATTTATTGAGAATAAAAATTACTTTTCTCTACTGAGGGTGAACATTACTCAGTGTGCTGTTACTATACTCTACTGAGGATAAGAACTAAGGATAGGAATATTAATACTGTATTCTTGTGAGGATCACTTGAACTCACCACCGAAAATGGTGTTTAATGGAAGAAAGCAATTCTTGATCCTTATTCAGGTATGCTTGTGCAATCATATCCTTTACCCAGTGGGCTAACCTATCTTTAGATAGCAAAGCCCCTTTATGATACTACCCAAAGAACGCAAACAGGTGGTCAGCGAAAGCTGCCCATCACTTCCACATAGTGCTTGAGATCCCTCACTTTACATTCTAACCTGTATGAGCAGACAGATTTATTGATATACTGTAGCATCAATATCTATGGCACTAATGCTAGGTTCAGCCACAGCATGACATGATGAATGCCTGTCCCCAAAGCAGACACTGCATTCTGACCGATAATGCATTACTACTTATCTAAGCCATAGTGATGCCTAGTAAAAACACTATTTTAAGCGAAAGCAACTTTATATATGCATCATTCATTGGTTCATATGGCAAGTTGAAAAACTACTTACAAGTGAATCCAGATCCCTCTGTGAGATCATTGTTTTGCGTGAAAATTGTGAAAACATTTCACACCTTCAAGAATAGTTTTGAGTAGTTTATGTGCTCCCAAGGGAATACCATCAATCTCTCCCCTGTGCACAGACAACGCTGCCATGGTTTTAGGGTAGACCTAGAAGGGCTCCAAAACACTGTTTACAGTGAAGGATAAAGGATTAAAGCCTAGTGTTTCACACTGTAGTGAAAACACATTCCACTTGCCTGCAAACAACCAGTACATGGAGACTGGCCTGAAAATATGAGAAAAATTAATTCTGTTCAATTTATCATTGCAACACACAACAGCTTTAACAATCTCTAAGCTCCTACAAACAGAAATAATAAGCATACTATAAGCTCTATAGTCTCTACTATAAGCTCTACACTATAAGCTCTCATACTATAACAGTTTTATTCCATTGAATTCAATCTAATATTTTCATTCTTATTTCCTAACATTCTTATCACAGTGGGGGCTTGCAAGGTCTTTTACAAGACTTCATGCACATTATGGCTGATCCCAGAAAGATTCCTTCTTAACCCTTCTTCTGCACATCTGCAATCCAATAACCCATCTGCTTTCTAATGCTAAACCTCAGGCAAAATCATAACTCCAGTTATCTTCAAATAACATGGCGAAATCTGTTGACAACCGTTCCTAATAGAGTGAATAAAATGCCACACATTTCAACATAAAGAGATTGGAGGAATAGTTGACAGAAGTGGAGCATTCTGCTTTTTTCCCTTTAATGAAGCTTTTAATGTCTTTGAAAAGCCTGTCTTTCATTTCTATATAAAGAGTGAAGAGTGAATAACCAGCACTTGCTAATTTGATTCATTGAATTATTATAATCATAATTCATCAAGAGACATTGGCTGATTACTAAATCTAAACTAAATTGAGATGTTTCAATTGTTTTACAGTTTGCTTTAAGTGCAGGCATGTCACGGCTTGGGAGATGAGCTCATTTTATTCATTCACACACTCATATTTTAAGAGGTTTGGTGAGAAATGTGTGGTTACTATAGGGTAAAGAGAGAAATTTGGAAAAATGTGGACAAATTACATTGTATCTTCATTATGAAATATTCTCTAAATACAGTACACTCTATGTATTCACAAGTACTTCATCCTTGTGTGCTTTTTTAGTTAGTAGCCACTGCAATTGTATAATTAACCTGCCAGTTTACACAACATGATATTTGTCTCATATCCAGCCTCATAGAAAGTTATCATACAAGATGTCCGACTGGGGGTTATGTGCTTCCTGTTTTTGCCGCAATACACAACAAGGCCTCAGACTACAAAAGAGTTCAAGATGCCTTAACACAACTAAAACAGGTTTCTCAACTGCAGTTTCTCCTTTTAAAAATGTTCATTGGTGACAAGCACAGTACTTTCAGCTCTGAGCATCGAACACTTATGCAACATTTATTCAAATAGTGAAATCAAGTGTATCTATCAAGTGCACTACGAAGCAAATTGCTGCACCGTCTTCCACAGTCATGCCTGGTTCCCCATAGACCGCAGAGCAGTGGAGTGAGAGAGTGGTGGTGTGTGTGTGTGTGTGTGTGAGCTCAGTATGGCTAGGGCTGCTATGGAAACTGCATGACGCAAGAGCTGCTTCTGCAGAGGCGAGAGGACATGTTCACAACTTCCAACTCTGCTCCGACAAAACGGCTCACATTTTGGTAAAAAAAAAAAAAAAAAAAAAAACTGCAGAGGTACGTCTCTGCTCCTTCACTCCAGTTAACAGGGAGGATATTTCAGACTCCTTGAGGAAATGTCTAGAGGCAAGGCACAATAATCTATGAAAAAACGACTTGTCATAAAATGCTATAAACTGTAATAAAGCTTCAATTAAAATTTCAAATCAGATTCTTTTTTTTATTTGGCGGCATGGTTTAATGTCTTCTCAGAGGAAATATGCAGCATTAGATGGTCCATGCTTATTAAAAATGCATATGGATCCACCGACATGTAGTAATCACTGAAATGGTTACCTAGGCAACCACTGCTTCAAGGAAGCATGCACAGTATCATATAAATTTTTTCTTTCATTCCTGTTACTGTATTTCACTTCTGGTTGTTGCTTTACTATTTTTATTAAGAAATATAGTTTTTTTAATACTGAAAATAACTAGATGAACACACAAGTATCAATAATAATTGTGGTAAATAAAATTTTAAAAAATACAATATAGTAAAATTAAAAATTGTGTAATATGTTGGACTGTGCTTGGTATATATCACACATTTTTATGCCTGAAGCATGTCTTTCATCTTTAGTACAAGAATAAGATTCATATATACTATGTATGTATACAGCAAAATACAGTGTTTCCTGCAGGTCTGAAGTAAACCCACGGAGAGGACTGGATATGGCAGGGGTGTTTTCAGTATGAAGGAGTTGGTTGTTTGCGACCTAGTATGTTTTTTTAACCATTCAAAGGTACTAGCTTGAAACCAATGTTATAGTATAGGCCTAACTGATATCAGATAATAGCAGGAAAGGAGAAACTTTATCAAGTTCTTTCTCTCATCGGTTTCTGTGAATCTACTTCTCTGCTCTCTCTATTTTTGCTCAAAAAATAAAAAAATATTTGAAATGGGAATCTGTTGTAAAGAAATAAAATTGGTGTAACAAATGTCAGCAAGTGAAAATTCTCTTAGTGCCACCCAGGAGGTAGCCATAGTGCATGTCGAATGGCATTTAATAGAAGAAGGTGCCTCTTGACCTGTGTTCAATTATGCTTGTGCAATCACTTTACCCAGCGGGCTAACCTGCCTTTAGACAGTAAAGCACACGAACATCTGGTCACAGCTGACAATCACTTCTACATAGCACTTCACTGTACACAGGGCTGGCCTGGGCACATTCTCACCTGTAAGAGCAGGTCGGTTGATTTACTGTGACATCAATAACTTCAGCAGCATTGCTGAGTTTGGCCGCAGTGTGACATGTTTAAACCCCAGTCCCCAAGCAGACACTGTGTGCTGACCAATAATACATGCAATACGCATACCTTTCCAGCTGTAGTTATGGCCAGTAAAAAAAAAACTGTCTTTAGCAACTGTCTCATTGTATTTGGTGTTATTTGATGTTTGATGTCTTGCTCAAAGCAGTAAGCAAAAGTGAGACAAAAGTTCCCTGTACTGATAAGACCAGGCAGGATATAGCTATCAGAGGTGAGTGATATGACAAAAAAAAAAAAAAAGCTTGAAGACATTTTACAGTATATGACATGCATCACAATATACAAGTCTGCTAACAAACTAGCAGCAAAGTAAAAGTACTGCATTTAAAAAAACTCTGATTAATAAGTTTGATAATACTTATTTAATGTTTACTAATATAAATTATACTAAAAAGGAAGGGGGAAAATATGTAGAGAATTAACATTTTACACTTTAAAACATAAAACATCAACAAAACATAAAATCAACTGCTTCCAATCAAAGCTTTTTTTAAATTCATAAAATATTTCTCATTATCAGTATATAATTTAAATATATATTTAATATATTAAAATACATTGACATAATTTTTATAATATTTAGAAATTTTAATATAACAATATAATTTTAAAAATGTATTTAAAATGAATAAAAAAACGTGTTGTGATATCTCATAAAATTGTATTCTGACAATTTATCATAATATCAATATTATATCTGTCATGTCAGTGCAGGAATCCACCAGAAACTCCACTTCCCAGAACACACTGTGGCCTACAATCATGGCCACCACAGACTACAATCCCCAGTGCAACACGTTCACAAACACGTTCACAGTCACCTGAGTTCTAACCATGCATACCTGTTCCCAATCACACACACACACACACACACACACACACATACACCCTGTAAATATGGACCCTCACTAAGAACCCTTTACAAAGTAATGCTCAGTGTATGTTTACCTGACTTATAAAGCCTTGCTTATTGCGTGTCACTGTTTTGGTTTTTGATCTTGCCTTGTTAAGTTTTTGGATCTTGGATCACTCTGCTTGCTGATCACCTGACATTTTGGAATAGATTGCAAGTGTCTTTGTAAATAAAAAGCTAACCTGCAACTGCATCCATCTCTGACTCCATCGCATGACAGTATTGTTGTATTGCCCAGCCCTATTGGCTATACATCAGTATCTAGGACTGTAAGTGGGAAGTAGTCTGTGTCAATCTATCACAGGTCAGTGGGGTCAGAGGAGAACCTCTCTGATGGACCAGAAACACTTCACAGCACAGAATTACAGAAATGTTACAGATATGATTCCATAATTTTAAAACTTTTATTTTGGTGAATACACTATTAAATGCATTACAAATTTTATAGATAGGCAATATTTAATGTTTTTATTAAAAAATAAATAAAAATTCAGCTGCTTTCTAACAGCAATAGCAGTGCAATCTGTCTACCGAACTGCCCAACCATCCTTAAAATATAGTTAATAGTTTTGACATAACTGCCATGGAGAGCCGCCATTAAAGCTCTTTCCCCTAATTTCATTCTTCCCTGCACTTTTTTCTCCTCAATGATCACAACAGCTCAAGCACAGCTCAAACTCTGCCTCTCAGCATGTGGTTACAGAGAGGCATACACAAATCACACATCTCTGGGGGTTTTAGGAGTTTATATTCTCACAACAAAAGCAAAAGATACCAAAAAAAAAAAAAAAAAAACAACAATACTGAACCAGGGCTCAATAGTAACTTTTTGCTACACATAGCAATCAGTCACCAGGTGCCAAAACTAAGATTATATAATTACATATTGCAGTTTAATAACACTAATATAAAACAATACTTAAATGTTTATTATTTTAAATAATACACACTGTCAGTCTGTATTCATTTTAACAGTTAACCATGCCGGTACAGTGGATATAAAAAGTCTACACCCCTGTTAAAATGGCAGGTTTTTGTGAGGTAAAGGAATGACACTGAGATAAATCATGTCAGATGTTTCCCCACCTTTATTGTCCAATTGAAAGTACACAAATAAAGTGAAAAATAATCAGAAAGTTTTATAGGGAAAAAAATAAAAATAAAAAACTTACAATAACCTTGTTGCATAAGTGTGCTCTCCCCTAAACTAATACTTTGTTGAAGCACCTTTTAATTTTACTACACCACTCAGTCTGTTTGAATAAGAGTCTATCAGCGTGGCACATCTTTACTTGGCAATATTTTCCCACTCTTTCTTGCAAAAACATTCTAGATCCATCAGACTGTAAGGGCGTCTCCTGTGTACAGCCCGCTTCAGGTCACTCCACAGATTTTTAGCTGGATTCAGGTCTGGGCTCCGGCTAGGTCATTCAAAAACACTGATCTTCTTTTGGTTAAGCCATTCCTTTGTTGATTTGGATGTATGCTTTGGGTCACTATCATTCTGAAAGATGAAACTCCTTTTCATCTTCAGCTTACTAGCAGATGCCTGAATGTACTGCACCAAAATTGACTGGTATTTGTCGTTATTCATGATTCCCTCCACCTTGATAAAAGCCCCAGTTTTGGCTGAAGAAAAGCAGCCCTAAAGCATAATGCTGCCACCACCAGAGAATGTGTTTCAAATATTCAGAAACCTGTATTCAGGTTGCAAAACTCAACATGAAAAAAATGTAACAAAAAAAATTTAACATCCAGGCTACTCGGGGAAGGCAAAGGGAATCGAGCGCGGAGCATCTCCTGCCATTAAATGCCTCCCTCTCTTGGGAGAACGTGCCTATACCACTATATCAACAGAACACTGCATAGGCAATCATGGATTTGTTCATTCAAAATAAACAAATACAGATGTGTAGTTTTCAACCTAATATATTTCAATATTATGAATGTAATGGTCTTTTATTTTCATTATAAAGAATTCAATGGCTTTTAAAATTCACATCTTCTTTTAATTCAAAACTTTGTCACTTTTTACTTTCATTCATATGTGCTCCCATTAACACCTAATTATGACAACGGGCCAGTCAGATTTCTGAAATATTCCACATAGTTAAAGAGACAGTCAGCTTGGTGTATGTAAACATTTGACATCTGGAATTCTGATACAGTGAATTAAGGCTGAAATAAATCTGTCACTAATCGATTGTTTTAAAATTACCTCTAATGTGAACAATGTAGATACACTAATTGACTTGCCAAAAGAAATAGATAGTAACATGAAATGTGTGGAGTTGTGAAAAACTGAGATTGAATATGTATGTAAACTTTTGGCCTCAAATGCAGTGCAGATGCATATGAGAGGACTAGTGGGCAGCAGCTTGCATCCACACAGCGGAAACTGATTCATCAATCACGCTCAAATGACCTCTTGTATTGATGTTGTACAAAGTTTTCATGAATCAGACAATTTGTTCATGTCATTCTGTGCACTCAAATCTGCAGTGTTTCCGCAGTGTGATGGTATATGTTTGTGCGCCCTCACCTCAGCATATATTTTAGCTGCCGGCTCATGTGTCTTCGGCCTCTAATATTTATCCAGCCCTGTGGTTAAAAATGATGTATTTTCCTAAACAAGTAAACTTGTTTTGCCACTGATTAAGGTGTTTTTGTGCAAGTATTGCTGATGACTAAGAATTGTCTGACAATATACTCCCTCAACCTAATACCATCCATACATCTCCTGTGACCTTGTACCATTTGCTATGATGAATACATCTCTATTAGGAAGTCGGGTTTCCTTTCATCTTCATGTCTACTTGAGTCACACCTCTACTTAAGAAGTCCAAGCTTGAGCCCACTAATGTAACAAACTACAGAGTGTTTCCATCTATATCTATCAAAGACTCTGGAAGATGCTGTTCATGCAAACCAAAATTCATAACTTCAACAGAAGATTCCAGGATGCCAATTAGTCTAAATATAAGGCCATGCATTCACTTTACAGTTACTGAAGCTTTACACAAAGCCAAAGAGAACTATATGTATGCTGTTATCACCTTTTTTTGACCTGTCAGCTACTTTTAATACTGTAAATCACTAGATCATCATTTACAATATTGCTGTTTTCATCATATCTACATTATCAATCCTATCACATCCTATCACAGTCTTATTACTGGAGTCCATCACAGGTCATTAACTGTTCCACTCTTGTTCTCCATTTATACTAAATCATTGCTCTCAGTGAGCATATCTCATGTGTTCTCTTATGACTGATATGCTGCTGACACCAAAACTTTCCTGTCTTTGCTCTACATCCACCTCCCACATTGCCCACAAGATATAGGACTGCCTTTCTGACATCTCTTCCTGGATGAAGACCTATCATCTGAAACTCAACCTTGACAGAACAGAGCTACTATATTTATCAGTAAAGAACTCCCCTTGGCTGGACCCATCATTCACCAATGATCACCGTCACCATCCATCTGACACACCTGGTTACAAGTCTTGGTGTGGTTTCTGATGACTGGCTTAATGTCTTAGATAATAATCACATCTCATGAACCTGATAAAACAAGATTCTTCGGTTTTCTTCATCATAAAAGACTGCAACCATTTCTGACTACAGAATCTGTTCAACCTCCTATATAAGCCCTGGTTGTTTTTATACTGCAACTCTCTTTCTGCTTTTTTCCTTCTCTACAAGATGCTGCTGTCTGCCTGGTACATAACCTGTCCATGTTGTCTCATGTGACCCCCCTTCAGAGCACTGGCTTTCTGTTGCAGCGAGAATCAAATTTAGAACACTTGTTTTGGCATCCCAGGCAGCTAAAGGTTCTGCCCCACATTATGTATACATATTGTTCAAAACTACATACCTGCATGCCAACTTCAAAGAATCTGGCATGTCCTTCACTGATCTCTAAACATGCTCAATATTATCACTGCTTCCTAGTTCCCTCTTCAGTCCAAACAGCCTTGTGTCTTTATTCCTTATGCAAAAGACGAAAGATCTTTCCCCTAGACAGTACCTACAAGAATGCCTCGTTTTTCTTTTTTTGTATTTATTATATTATTATTGATGTAGTTAGGTTTTAAAATGTCATTTTTCTTACCACCTAGACCACTCTAGCATTCGTATAAACTAGCAGTTGTCTCTGGCCTTTCAGACTATGAATCCTTACAGATTCACTAGATGCTTTATAGTGCTACACCTTCAACTGTCTATACATCCGGTTGCTCTGGATAATGAATGTAAAATGTCATGCAAAGATGCTAGGACAGGTGTAGTGCTACTCAGTGGAAGAGTTTCTCAGCATTGTCAAGGTACCATTGTTGGGTCCTACTGCAAGGTCCTCAAATTAGCCCTCAAATGCTTGCATTGTAAATTGCTTTTGGATAAACTAAATGTAGGAAACCTTTGATCAGGTCTGGCTTTAAATATAACTGTACAGCAAATTTTATTTAAATTGGAGTAATTGTATTCATTTGTATGTAAAAAGAAAATGTGGCTGCTATGGGCCACAAAATGGCTGCTGAATATCTAAACCTGGTTGCCAAAGGCAACCTAGCAACAGGGCAATCACTGATGTTAAGCCTTGTTGTTGTACAAACAGGCAGAGTAAATTTCTGAGTAAATTAAGTCTTTAGGTAACGGACATTGGCAAATTGCCACTGATATGGCAAATTAATTACGTTAATTTAATTTACTGCTTTCAATACAGTTACAATATTGTATTATTCTATTACATAATTGTATCTGATGAGAAAACATGCATGATCAGCTTTCTAATAACCACAGCCACACTGCTGCAACTGTCAGATGACATGTAAGCATTTACTGTCAACATAATGAGAGGAGAAATGCTAGAGGAAAATGAACTGCAAACGTGTAGAAAGAGTTCCTGGCTGTAATATTTTTACACAATAAATGTATTTAAAAAGTATGATGTTAGGCCACCATGAGCCACCAGAACAGCTTCAGTGTGCCTTGGTATAGATTCTGCATGTCTCTGGACCTGTAGTAGAGGGATGAACATCATTCTTCCAAAGGATACTTTAACACATCGGTCCAAAGTCTCCCATAGATGTTCATTTGGGTTGAGATCTGGTGACTGTGAATTAGTTAATAAATCCTTATTAGCTCATTTAGTGCTATAAGGCTAACCCTAACCACAGATTTTAGTCTTCCTTTGTAATATCATTTCAGCATATTGCTTCTAGAACCTCCTCATTCAGACTGATGCTTTATCCAATACCTCAGAGCTGTGCGTTCAGGATGGGAACTATAAATAATGCTTTAATTACATCTTATTTCAGTTAAATCTGACTGATTTGTCGCTGAAGTGGATTCATCAACTGGACTCAAATCAGGTACCATTTTGCTGCCCTCTGACAGTTTCGTCAATCCAATTAATTAGTTTGTCATTCTGCGTACTCAAATCTGCATTCGTTTCTACTCAAATTCAATTAATAAGTGTGAACATTTTTAAACTGATTGACATTTTGCTATATAAAATTACTGGCTGTACAGACAAAAATAATAAACATTGGTCTGTGCTTCAAATAGCACTACACAATATATCATTTGTTAATCCTTATTGCAATATTGGACTTTGCAACCTTGATATTGCAGAAGGCTGCAACATATTAACGAGTGCCGTAACCAATCAATAAACTGTGTGGTGGACATTCTCACCACTCTCAGCCAGTCTAGAGGAGGGCTGCTCTTGAAGATTGGATGAACCACGGCATTCGCATGGTGCAACAAACATGAATTAACTGCATCTGTAACCTTTAACAAGGTCATATCAGGGATTTACTGATGAGTTCATAATACTGTACAATACAAAGCATACTGAAAACTCAATATCAAAATAGTCATCTCCTGTCATAGGCCTATTTTCTACTATTAGGCAGCTACAGTGAGATCCACTCTGTGACACATTAGCATGCATATATTTATTTGTTTGTTTGCTGTGACAGCAATTCTATATATTTTTGAAAAATGCATTTTATTGGAGACTTTTAATAAAATCATGAACCATATCATGCATATATAATTAGTGCCAATTACATGTTAGTCATTGCTGATGTCCAAATACACTGACCAGTCCTACTAACTATAGAAAGAATGATATAATAATAGACGAATGATAGCAATAATAAGCAATATTGTGTGGCAATAAAAACATTTCTTTAGCTATAGAAAAGAAGTTAAAAGGAGCTTGCTTTATTTGAGCTATAGAACAAAATGTCATTACTGTGTCATGTGTCTGACATAGTGTTAAAAAGGGTCTACCTATCAGGTATCTCACAGAATTTTAAGCCTAAGTAAAAGCTTTAGAAACTAAAAGCAGCTAAACAAAAACATGAGTAATATGTCATTGAATATGTCAAAGTATTCAAAAGGCAAAGCACTTTAGGGCAGTTTATGGTAACATGAGACTCTTGTATTGTACACAAACTGTTATAACAATGTGTCATAGTGTTTATAATACATTTTCTCGTGTAGTGATTTTCATGACGTGACATAAGATGTTATATCATCAGTGTTATGACAAATGTGTAATATCATTTGACTTAAACCATACTCTAAATAGAGCACACTTTTCAGTCAGCATATGAGAAGCTGTAATGACATCAGACATTATGACGGCTATCATATCAATCACCGATAATGGTTACTAACACTTCTATATTACTGACATCAACTGTTATAACAACCTATGACAGCATATGACATCACACACATATGTCTGTGCAATAACACGGTTCACTAAAGTGTTACCTTTGTTTTTGTCTCACAACACCTTTAATTTTAAATACAGCATGGAGTGGCAATATGAGAAAATATCCTAGCTCAGTATGTAAAGTACTGCACAATAAACAATGTGGATTATGATGTTTAGTTTTGCTTACAATGCGCCAACTAAATAGTGGAGCCACGTTATTAAAACTCTGAACTCAGAGATTCTTGTGCCTTCAGGGAGGTAGACTCTGGTGCGCCATGCCACATCACTTCCCCCAGTGTGCATTACTTTAAAATAATAGCACGATGTGGAGTTTATATATGACATAGTTTATCCACTTATACCACAGCAATTTGCCAATGATTACAATTTTTAAATTTATTATTTAATTTAATTTATTGAATGACACGTTGCGCATTTTAGCAGTTTATAGTTAGATGTAATGTTGCGGAACACCCAAGAGACAAGTTAGTTCCTGTTATCACGTACGTTATAGCTGCGATAAACAATCACCTTCACTCCCTCACCATCCTCTCTCTCTCTCTCTCTCTCTCTCTCACACACACACACACATACATACACACACATAGACACTGCAGCCTGTCATATTACTGAGAAACCAGAGAAAATGGAAAGCATAACTGAGACTAGAGCGCTTACGTGAGATTATGTGGAGCATCCGCCATACAAGTCCCTGTGTATGAGCTATTACTATAGAAACAATAACATATTAGAACAAGTGCATTAATATTAACCTATCGCTCATGTAACAGCCAGAACTACCTGTGCTGTTATACGAAAATAATGCACACCTTCTGACCAATCAGATTCGAGCATTCGACTATGTTGTGGTATAAGTATCATTTATTATACACTCT
Organism: Pangasianodon hypophthalmus; assembly: GCF_027358585.1. Lineage (NCBI taxonomy): Eukaryota > Metazoa > Chordata > Actinopteri > Siluriformes > Pangasiidae > Pangasianodon > Pangasianodon hypophthalmus. The sequence goes on from NC_069711.1 coordinate 20,659,798, forward strand.
CCTCTCATATGCATAACTCAGGCGCTGATCTAATAGAGCTCTATTATATTTAAATGATAAATATAGGCATGATGAAAGATATTATAAATATAATATTATAAAATCAATCCCAACCCAAAATTCAGTAAAGTCCTTTCGTATGTAAATATTTTTCCTTTAGTGTGTATTTCCACTAATATACTTCCTTTAGTAAGTATTTCGACACAGCTGACATTATCACAACTCCCACTCATTTGCTTTGTTGAATAGCTGACTGGTTGTTAATGTTAGGTCATGTGGCTACTGCTGTAATCATGTGACCTTTAACCTGCTTTACACTGTCACACTACAAGCAATTCTACTGTCACACTACGAGCAATTCAAGCAGTGATATTTCAGGATATATTTGTTACAGGATCGGACTGAATTTGTTCATTTTGGGTTTTTTTTTCTCCGATATCTGATCCACCATCAGCCTTGTACCGATCCTGGATAGCAGATTGGTGTCAACTCTAATATTTATATAAGAACCAGTGGAAATGCGGAAAGTGAGGACACAATTGCTCACTTTGACAGCAGCGACAGGGACACCAGTTGCTGGGAAACAAGAAGCCAAGTGAAGGTAGATTGGATAGTAATGGTCACATCATAGCAGAGCGATAAGGATCTGTGTGCACTAGTCCATAAACACTGCTATAATCTACTTCATCACAGCATCGGAAACTCTTTGTTTTAGAGTGAGCCATCACACTAGAGAGATGGGTTCAGTCAAGAGGAAATAAACTATGTGTTAACAGAATGATGGCAGAATGAAGATGACACAGACTGAGATTGTGCACATGACATAAATAGGCAATATTCACAAGTTACTGAAAACGATACAGTAATGTTTTATTCTGGAAATAAAATTTGCAATAAATGTGAATGCTTAAGCGGATGTCAGGGGAAACAGTGGCGCTTTTTCCTGTACATGCCTGACACAATCATGTGTCATGAATACATGTTGGAGTGTGTGGGAGGACACTGCACAGAACATCTTGTTCAGCTGTAAGTTGTTCTTTCATTTTACACAATGACAAACCTTCTGCAAAAGGGGCAGTTGCAGAAGGGGCATGGTAAGTTTTGAAGGACATGGACTTGGGAACATTTCGTCTTTTAAAGGTACTTCTTTTAAAGGTGCATTCAACATGAGTGATATCTTGACATTTTAGCGCATGAATCTTAAATTATGTGTACTAATAATCTTTTAAAAACAAGGCTGATGGTAAATCATTAAAATGTTGCATACATTATTGTAACAAATGCAAGTTTCATCAGAGTGTCAAAATTGTTTATATTTAACATACACACAGGATTTGAGCAGGGTTCAAATCCAAAGACTGAGGCCCTGTCCACGTGTACTGATATTCTTAAAAAAATAGTATTATCCATCTATTTTCAAAAAAATCAGTGCTCATATAAACAATGCCTATTAAAATATTTCCACCCTAATGAAAATGCAAAAACATTTTAAAACCGCTCACATGAGCACACCAGCCAAATAGGTGCTGAAAGTATGTCATAAACTGCTATGTAAAACACCTCATGATTAATGTTGAGAGCTGTGTATTCAGCGGTAGAGAAGGGGAAACGAGGAAAAACACCAGCATGAAAATTCATTCATTCATGCATCTTCAGTAACTGCTTTATCCTGGTCAGAGATTAAAAAAAGTTTTAAAACAAAAAATGACAAACACATAGATTCATATATGTTTGGACTGATGATAAGGTGGAACTGCTTAATGTTACAGTTGGGTCTTATCAATAATCTGCATTCGCAGTACGGTTTGTAGCACCACACGCATTATACACTATATGGCCAAAAGAATGAAAACACCTGAACATCACACCCATATGTAGTTCTTAAACACCAAATTCCAGATTTAGCCCCCCATTACTGTTAGAATAACCTCCACTCTTCTCAAAAGGCTTTCCACTAGATTTTGGAGCGTGGCTGTGGGGATTTGTCCATTGAACCTCAAGAGCATTAGTGAAGTCAGGCACTCATGTTGGGCGAGGAGGTCTGGGGTACAGTCAGTGTTCCAGTGCATCTCAAAGGTGTTCAGTGGGGTTGAGGTCAGGGCTCTGTGTAGAACACTCAAGTTCTTCCATTCCAACCTTCGCATACCATGTCTTTATTTGCACAGGGGTATTGTTATGCTGGAACAGATTTGGGCCCCTTAGTTCCAGTGAAGGGAAATTATAATGCTTCAGCATACAAAGACATTCTAGACAACTGTGTGCTTCCAACTTTGTGGCAACAGTTTGGGGAAAGTCTATATATGGGTGTGATGGTCAGGTTTATTCTGGAACTTCAGCAGGAAAGTGTAATAAAAAAAACAAAGCAAAATTAAATTAAACACATAATCTTATAAGAAATTACAACCTAGGCAACAGTCATGATAAATTAAATCCTATTCATAATACACACAAAATGTTCTCAAAATGACAGCATCTTTTTCAAAAACATACATTCTTCCCTTCCAAATGAAAACACTAAAAACAGTTTTAAAATTTATCCAAAATTTCAAAAAACTTCATTTTCAGTGGCACTAAACACTGTTTTCATGTGCACAGGAAGCCAAAGTGCAGAGATTTTTTGAAAAAAATTTATACTGTATATGTGCGGAAGTGGCCTGAGACGGTCATTGCAAAACACTGATTTTAGTTTCTTTGGCTCATCCTCTTGCTGAAAGCTGTAAATATGGTCAAGCTGTAACCTCCTGGCAGAGGAAACTAGGTTTTAGGCAGAAATATCCTGGTACTTAGCAGAATTCTAGATGCCATTAATCTTCACAAGAGCCCCTTAACCACCAGCCATAACACAGCCCCAAAGCATAATTGGGCCATCAATTTTACAGTGCATATGCTTAATGGTATCTTTAACTGCTTATGTAGTTTTTAATATCTATTACCTAATTTTTGCAGTTCAACAACCTTCTGTCTTTTGTCTTGAAAAACAACAGAGTTCCTGGGGACTGAGTGCAGATGAAAAATGTATATATATATACACACACACACACACACACACACACACACACACAGATAAAAGATATAATGTGAGTATAATGAGAATATTTTTGATAGAACAATGATTAAATGTCTCTCCTATGGTTTGAGGGAAAATCTGGATTAATATATAATGTTTATTTGATACAATCATTTTTTTGTTCATTTTTATGAAGGGTGCCAGTAACTCTGCAAGGCACTGTATAGTCACCATACCTAACAACAGTGTGAAGGCATCATCAAAACAAAATGTAGGTGATCAATTCATCCAAAAAATGTTACTAGAGTTTTCCATCCAGGTGATGAAACACCGCAAGGCTGAGTGCAGAACTGCCCAGCTATCCTTACAATGCCATGCTAGCCATGCAAGTCGCGTCCTCCTGATTTCATTCTGTCCTGCTCCTCTTTCGGCTCAGTGACCACGATTGCTCAAACATGGCTCCACTGCTGCCTCTCAGCATGTGGGACAGATAGTGAAGAAGGGACACATACACAGATCACACGTCTCAGAGGCTTTCTGAAATCCACCCTGCTCATAACACGAACACGAGTCTTAGCTGTGACTTTGAAGGCTCTGCACTAATCAGCTTGAGTTTTTGAGCTTAAAATGGCCTTTAAATAATGCTGTGATACTTAAATATTCACATTTGTCAAGTATTATACATGTTTAAATCTTATTTGCATTCCTGTGGATGCATTTCAGAATATCATAGTATTACCCACTGCAGATTTGCACCGATTTTATATGTGAAAATGTGTAAGCTCATCTTTAGTTGGTGGAATTATCTGTTCTAGTTCTCTTTTCAGTCGCTGGCCGTTCTTAGAAATGTGAGCAGCTACAGCTGGAATGCAGAAAATTATTAGATAAATCCAGTGACTATAGAAGAATCGAAAATATTGGCACCTCTCATGGAATGCAGACATCACAACAGTTACTCAGTGAACATCAGTAGCCTGACATACTATATGTGATCATGCCTACGCACAAGTCAATTTAATTTAATTGAATAACAGCCTGTGGTTTCATAAAAGATGAAATTCATGAAAGATATTAAAACAATTCAAAGCATGAGGCAAAAGCAGCAGGGAAAAGAAGTCAAGGTTTTGCCATGAATCGCATGAATCTCCAGACCTAATTTAAAGAAGGTAGTGTATGACCAGTGTTGGGTAAGCTACTTTGCAATTGTAAGCTGTCAAGCTACAGACTACTCATAATTTAAAATAGCTAAGCTAGTAAGGCTAGTAAGAAAAAGCACCTAACTACATTGAAGCTACTTTGTCGAACTGAGGAAAGTCAACTGGGGCGTTCATTTTATTGTGCAGTTACTTACACAAAATGCACATGCATATATTTAGTGTATGCCATAATAAAGATTTTTATTCTATTTGTAAACTACTCTTACTAAGTGGTAGTTAATTACTTAACTGTAAAACAACAATCATCAAAAACAACAACAAACCACAGGTACAGAGATGAGTCAACCCAATACTCTTCATTCAGTTCATTTCTAAAAATATCTGGACTTAAGATTTTAGTCTACCTGGTCAGTTCCAAACCCAACCCCACCATGAATATAGACTGGTCTTGTTTTATCAAATCAATTAATGCACTGATAAACAGAGCAGAAATGTTACATGTTTGGACTAAAAGACACCTAGTTGGTGTCAGCTTTCAGGACACTGTGCACAACATTCTCATGTTTTGAAGGTTTGGCCACAAAAATGGCAAAGCTGGGGATTTTGGGTCACCTTGATGCAAGGGAGTCCTAGCTGCCTATATGGAGCTCAGGGCCCAGGGATGCTTGTGCTAATGGAGACAGATTTAGGACAAAAAGCAGGAAGGAGAGAGAGAGAGAGAGAGAGAGAGAGAGAGAGAAAGAGAGAGAGATTTAAATATGATAAAAGAGCAATAGAACAGATAACTGTTAGAATTCTTTGCTCTCTTGCAGACTGTGTTTGTTTTGTCAAAAGGCTTAACTACAACCATACAGACATGTACCAATCTAATAATGTCTACCAGTACTAGGGCCTGAAATTCTGAATCAGTATTGGATTACAGATGACATATTTCCTGAGCCAATCCCCCAATATATTTTATGCGTTGACATAAATAGATAAATAGAACACAAGCACGCTGCCATCTTGCCTGTGCTTTGCAACAGAAGATTGCAGAAAGTTGGTGAAGTTACTTAAAGGGACATCAACAGATGAAGATACCCAGTGCTCTGATATTGGTATTGTATTAAAAATAGAAAAAGTGGGATTCACTTTTTCCATTTTATTCACTACAGGGAGGCCGTATTATAAGAACAGGAAGATTGTAATTCCTCAGCTCTGTCATCCTGTACTGCATCACCTTCACACTTGTCATAGGACATGATTTCCACAGAGACATGTTTACTCATGGAACTTGTTACTGTGAACTCACAGTCACAGCGGACCATCAGGGGCCGCGTTAGGATTCAGCGCTTGTACCAAATCACAGTTCAGTACAGTTCAAATGCATGGACACTGCACAGCATTCTTAACACCTGCCCATGCGAACTTTGTATCTGAGAAAGTGACAGGTATTGCATGGGTGCTGAAAATCAAGGATGGATGCAGAAATGAGATATGATCTCTTGGCAATGATAATCATGTCCATGTTGGACAACAAATAGTCCATGTGCCATGGGCACGGGCTGATGAGCAACTGGCTTACAACCCTGTCATCAGCCAGGTTCCATAAATCTGCTTCCAGCTACAATACTCCTGCCTAGTTTTATAAGGCATTGCATTAGAAACAGCCTTGAACACTGGAGATCATTCTGGAGGCAATGGAAATGGACCGGAATTCATTGATTTGCTTATGTGCCATTCATGAAATTCAAATAAGATGTGAATCCTAAATGCCTCTGTAAAAAGTAATTAAATGGTGAGTAGTTTATGGGAGCATTTTCTTGTGCATGGCTAATGGACCGCATGCAGTTTTGTATTCACATATTGCTTGCAACTATGGACAAGGAGTAAATCACTAAGGAAATAATGGGAGGTTCTACTGGAAAACATCCAAAACGCAATGTCTCGCACCATTTGTACAAACAAGAGATCAGTCTGTGTGTAACCAGTGACTTACATAATGTCTTGCACAAAAAAGATGAGGCATTTCTTTCAGCTCATTTAACACTCCCAGCTATTGCATTAAACCACTGAACTCACATAAGTGACAGCATCTGCAAAACTCCACATTAGAGTAAAAGGAGCTAAAGGAGCTAAATTTAAGATTTGATAAACACCGCTAAGGCTTTCTGGATAAGCACACAGAAAATTGCTGTGCTATATTGGTATTACAGTGTATTTGTGGATTGGAATTGAATGTTGTCATTTTACCAGCATTACAGTGTCTTCACATCATGTCAGAATTGCCATAATTAGGAGATGAAAACTTGGAGACTTTACTCCAAGATGAACACTGGAGCTGTTCATCTCCTCAGACTCAGAAATGAGTAGTTTCTACAGAAAGATACATCTTAAGAGCTTTTGTTCGTTTATAGATAGAAAGCTAAATTACACAATGCTATTTATCAGGGGTGTAATGATACACTCCTGTCACCATCCGATTCGATTCATGACACAGGCTTCACAATTCACGATTCACCCTTCACCTGGTCAAATTAGGATATTTTCTACTATCTTTTTATAGTTCTTAAAACTACAGACTTTCCTGAACTGAAATAGGTTACTCTTTTGCATTTCTTATCAAAATCATAAGTAAAGGTTTAGGATTTGACAGACTGCTTACCCCCAAAAATGAACTGTGACGCAGGAGCATTGCAGACATTTTGACAGCCGGTATCTGATTACAAACTGAATTGATTAGGCATAAGCTACGGCACAGAGCTAGCCAACTTGTTCAAAACCTTAAATTGGCTGTGTGAGCAAATCACACTTAGCTAGCAAGCTTTTGTACATTTATATCCATCATACCATTAGTCAGACAAACTGTTTCTACTGCTGCATTTGGTAAACTGACTCCGTACACAACTTGATCTTGACAGGACGATAGCCTAGGCAAGCTACAGAAAACAAAAAGAAAAAAAATTTTAGCCAAAACCAGATTTTTTTGGCATTTTTGGATGTTTGACAGAATCCAAAGGGTTTTCTCAGACAGCCACACATACAGTATAGTATTAAATCCAGACTTTACACTCCTCACTACCTTTAACTGTGGAAGTCTGTGCTATTTTTAGTCTAGTTTGTTTATAACATTTTGTCACTCAATGTCAAGTCAAAGCTTTCATCAGATAATTTCAAGTCCCCAACTGGTGATTATGAGTTCAGCAAAAAATGTGAACGTGAAAGGACTATTATTCTGACAGATCACACCTCCTGAATTACAGCTCACTAGCAGTGATGCGCACACTATTTCTTGTAAGAAAATGTTTAAAAAGCCACCGAAATTTCAATAGGCATGTTTTCTGTGGTTTTTAGGTTAAGCTATTTGTTAAGAGAATACACTTACTTCAGCACTAACATCAGTAATAATGGATTACGGTATTTCCATGAAATTTGGTAGTATTTAGAAATGTATTAGTAAAAATAAGTAAATATCACCACCGATTCCAAATGAATTCGACTCTCAAAGGTTTTTTCTTTTTTAAAGATCCATTAGTAGAGCTGGCATTGGTCAGCAATTAGGCTCAGTCTGATAATCTGAAATCTCCATTCGAAAGGGGCTTGCACAAGAGGAAGGTAATCCCTTCTGACTCAGTGACTCAGCTGACTCACACAGAACAGAATTCAGTCCATGTGCTCTCCTACACAAGCCAAATGGGAGACTTCAGCTCAATCCCAAATGGGACATACTGTATCGTGCACTATACACAGCTTAGATGCCATTATTTCATAACTGTGAACTTATAAGTTCATTGAGTGCACTTATAAAAACAGTAGGGAGCCATTTGGGATTCCTGTATTTATAAGATGTTTATAAGAAGGCACCTATCTATAGCAGCCAGCAGAAATATATCTATGTAAGTGTAATATGGTATAAGAACACATAGGCAGGTAAAAAAAGATACAGTGCCCACTTAATACATTCAGCAGCCACATGCTGCTACTGAAATAATGCTGCCACTACCTCAGGAAAAAAGGGCATGAAATAACTTATCTTTCGCTGCACACTTTATATTCTACTCAGCACCAAAATAGGCTGAAATAAAACAGCATGATCAGGTGCTGCCACAGAGGCAGGATGCAAAGCCCATAAACCCCTGGAGACAGAAGAGCACAGCAAACACACACACACAGAGAGAGAGAGAGAGGGGGAGACTCTCTCACACACACATACATTGCTCCTTAGTACACACCATTCATAAAGAAGAATTTCTTTTTTCCCAACACATTAATTTTTCACGTGTTATTTTTAACAGTATGTTTTATATACATATATATAACAGCACTGTAGGAGCTCCAGTATAGACTTTATATGTATATGGTACAGTAAATTATATGGAAATTATGGCTCACATTATAATTAACGTTGAATTATTTACCATAGTTGCTTCCTGATGTCAGACACAAGACTCCTGCTTTTCTTCAAGACATAGCAATTGGTGATATTAATAAGAAGCCCAATCCACAGCAGTCTCTAATGAGCTAATATTTTTTAGCTTGATGGGTACAGCACAGCAAGGCTCGTAATGTATTTTGTCACTGGCAAGATTGTTTCTCTATAATGGGCCCATTGATACTAGCAGGTTGCCAAACAAGATAAGACAATTAAAATAATTGTGTGGAAATAAACATGGGGGGGGGGGGGGGGGGGGGGGGGGGGGGTTTGGGGGGGGGTATTTATTGCTTTATACTTTCACACAAACTGACAGGGGAATGAAGGAACAGGGATAGAAATAATAACAGACACACACGCACACACACACACTTCATTGGTCCTCATCATCATGAAAAATTACAATCCACAGCATTCATACAATACAACACTTCTGCACTCAGGATAAAGAACTGTTCAAAGGTATATTTCCCATATGGTATTAATATTACATGAACAGTGAGCACACACATGGGCATTTACAAGGCCCTGTATTATTTCTTAGCCACACTTAACCTTCTTCTTTAGACTTATCACTCATTTATACATCTTACAGCATCTGAAATCAAGAAATACAATGAATTATTACAGTGAACTACAGTAAAATGAATAGGAAAGTTAGTAGTTATAATTTATGTCTGAATACACTGACGGATTCTTCAGGATTGAAGGATTGCATACATTGTTTTCTGTGGAGAGTGGGTTTCACCGTCTGTAACCACTTTGTACTGGTTAGGGTCATGGCGGATCCGGAACCTATCCCACATTCACCTAACCTAACACACATTCACACCTAGGGACAATTTATCTTAGCCAGTCCACCCGCTGAGATGGACAATTTATCTTAGCCAGTCCATTATGAGAATGGAAATAAAAAAATAATTCACACCAATGTTTAAAAAAATCTTCAAACATCAGTCTTAAAAGAACACTTTATTGAAGGGAGCATGAAATTGTACTTCTGGACATGAAATTATAACTGTTGCTACGTGTTCATGGAAAATGAATCAATCTTTCAGAAAGATTAAATACTTTTTAGATGATAAAACATGAGGAACATGAACCTAACCTAAGTGCATATTATATGACTTCAGAGTTTTTAATTCAGCAAATTAAATCACCAAAATATGCCTCAGCCAGCTATTTCATCTATGATTAGTTACTTGTGTGTAGTATGGTGTTAATACTGAAATTCGGATATCAGTATTCAGATCTCAGACTTAACTACAGACTTATTTATTGCGCAAGAGTTGTGCACATGAGGTGGAGTTTGCCAAAAACATAGGCCTGTCTCAGTTACATGCTGACCTTGAATTTACTGTAAGTTGATTTTTTTTTACACAATATCAAATCGAGTGAAGAGCAGAGCCTCTGTCTGACAGTTTGATGTAACCACAATATGTCACCCTGAAATTTATGTTTTGTGCTGTAAATACACTTAAAAAAAAAAACCTTGAAGAGCAATATTAACATAAACATAAGACATAATTAATTAATCCTATCATACTAATAACAAAGGTTTTTTTCAACACTGATGACATCAAGAGAAGACTGCAGCTTAATCAGAGACACTGCTTAGCTGGAAGACTGAATTTTCTATGGAAAATATATAATAACAGCAAATGAGTGCTTGGTCAGCTTATCCTTTAAAATGCTGGCATATTTTGTTTTTTCAAGAGGGGATACTGACTTTACCAAAATTCATTAAAAATTAATTAAATCATGAACGTAAAATAGTAATTAAAAGCACAATATTCGAACGTACATGATCATAACCATAAAATCAACTTACACACTTATGTAAGCCCACTCTGCACACAAGGAACTTTCCCCAAGTAAACATTAGCATATCTGTTGAACTTTAGTCCCCAACTCTGCATACAGTCCCATATGAATTCAGGCTCAGAGGACACGGCCTAGCATAGGGATGCTAAACCCTATGTAGCCATATTGGAATATAAAGAAACGCAATCTGTGGATGATTCCCTGAGAGATTTCAGTCACTGTAAATGTTCTGCCAAGTTATCAACAACTAAAGCAAAGAACAAACTCAATGGCACTATTAATGCACACAGAAATCACACTTGATTTTAGAAAAGTTATACTGCTCACACTGTAGCTTTCAGACTACTTAGACTTCTTTAGGGGATAATTTCCTGAAAAGTAGTCTTAAAAGGTCTCTTGAGTTACGTTGAATCCTGTGCCACCTTCAAAGCATTATTTGATTCTGATCTGCAGTGTTGTCACAGGATGTTGTCAGACTGAGCCAAACACTGCTCTTCTTACCAGGACTAGTAGGCCTTCATCTCTACCTGAGAAAAGTGTTTGGGTTTCCCTAATCTCAGAGGTGGATTCAAACAGCAAAATTGTGAAAAGCTTATTTGAATGCAACTGCACAGTCAGTGTTTCCACAAATCCCAGCACAGAAGAAATGCAGTCTCTGGCCGGGTGCAGCACCGTAAATCATAGATTGTGTACAAAGTTCAATTCAATACAATTTTATTTGTATAGCACTTTTAACAGTGGACACTGTCACAAAGCAGCTTGACAGAAACAAACACATTCAGGATATAAATGTTAAATGTATGAATTTATCCCTAATGAGCAAGCCAGAGGCGATGGTGGCAAGGAAAAACTCCCTGAGACGACATGAGGAAAAAACCTTGAGAGGATCCAGACTCAAAAGGGAACCCATCCTCATCTGAGTGACAACGGATACTGCGATTATAAATAAATCCCTTCTATAACTGTGTACTACATGGACAAATACCTGTAGTGCAGTTGTGTAACCAGGAAATTCATTACAGTCTTCACATGAAGTCAGTTTTATCTACTGTTCACAGATGGAGACTTGAGTGCAAAACGGTTCGTGGCAAATTGCAGTCCTAAAGCTATCATAGCAATTGTAGTCCTAAACAAAGTCCTAAACAAAGGAGCTTTGATGTGACATGACATGACCTATACATCCACGTAAGAATGAAGAATATATTTAATTGTTTTTATGCTTTGTGCTTCAGTAATTTACGCATGCCCTTGTGATGAAATCATTTATATTTCAAATGTTGGTGATTCTTAATGGACCAGAAAGAAGAGCTGAGAACACAAATGAACTAAATTTGTCTGCTCATTAGTAGCATTGCTTTATAAATAGCAATGCCTAATTCAATGCCTAATACAGACACAAAACACTGCAGGAAAAAAACACAAATACATTTTTTGCAATAACCAATTAGTTAGTGCACAATTAAAGCCACCCAATAGAGTGTATATCCTGCAGGTGGTGTAGGTGAGCATTTTAAACATTTTAAAATAGGTCAAAACTGAAAACCTCGCAATAGAAGCTGAGAAGCCGATGCTAACACAAATGCATAAACTTCAAATGCCAATTATACAGTCCACTAAACACAGCACATTCACTTTTAAACTAATAACAAATGAGCAACAGCACTCTCCACTGCCTTCACTCTACGATTACTTTTATACTTTATCACACACTTGCAATAGATACACTTTTTAGGAATGCAGTTACAGCCTATACAATCTGCACAAACTGTAATTGTACAGTTTTATAAATTATATTGTAAACTGTATAATTTTACAGTACAATCTATCAGCACCCTCTATAATGAAAATGGAGCATCACAGGACCACCAGATATTACTTGGATACTGTGTATGACTGCTGGATTAAGGTTGATTGATAAGTCTGCCAAAAAGCAATCATGGTGTCGTAAAGTGACCCTAATGAAGGGCTAGAGGAAATGATCACACATTGTGCATGAAAATAAATGAGCTATAGTCTCTTAACTCTACACCAACAAGGTGAACATGGTAGGTGCATCAAATAAAGTGGCCAGTAAGTGAAGACAGTGCGACTGCACTGAGAACGGTCCACTGCCCAAATAATATCTGGTCAGGGGTGAGCCTATGGAGGACTCTCTGCATTGATGGAGGGGGTAGAGTGGGGAAGACATAAGCATATAGTAAAAGATTCACTACGGTCAGTAACTGTTTTCCTACAAAGTGATTTATATAGTACAGTAGCTTTACCTAAAAATGGCCAATAAGTAATCGATTAAACTAGACGTGGCATGATGTTATAAAAAAAAAAAAAAATCAATGAGGGGGTGGTGTGGTGCAGCCCGATGTCAAACCTGAGTTTCTGTTACCACCCAAAGTTGATTATTTTCCAATAACAAAACATCCCAAAGTGTTTTATTCCTTCTATTCCACAGCAATTTGCCAATAAATACATTTATATATTAATTATAAACTATGTGTTTTGATCCATTTATGATTACATTAATGTTGTGGAATGTCCATTAAACAAGTTATTTCCTGTTATCACTTATGTTTTAAGCGCTATAAACAGTCATTTCCTCACCAGCCTCTCTTTTTTCTTTTGAAGTTAACGAGACCGAAAAAATGCATCTTTTCATTATACTGAGAATAAAATAAATGTAGGTAGAAGGTATAAATTTCGGTACACAGTTGGTGAATCTAATAAACTAGAAATTCAGTGTATATGCTAATTTTCATAGAAATACATAAATAATCTGAACTCTGTAAGCCAACTCCGAATAGAACTAGACTTTCTACGTGTAAATATTGACACATGCCCAGTTTACGTCACCAATTATGAATATTGCCCTATGTGAATGCAGGCCCAGAGGATATGGCCTAGATTCAGCATATGGATACTAAACTCCATAGAAACATATTGGGATATAAAGAGGATTCCCTGAGAGATTTCAATCACTGCAGAACGCTCTGACGGACAGAACAATCTGTTAACTGCTAAAGCAAAGGACAAATGCAAAGGCACACAGAAATCACACTTGATTTTACAAAGTTATGATGCTCATATTACAGCTTTCAGACTACTTAGACCTCTTTATGGAAGAATTCCAAAAGAAGAAGTCTTATTCATTTATCTTGAGTTTAGTCTTATTTATTTATTTATTTATTTATTTAAAATAAACATATTTGGTTTTCTGCCTGTAAAGCTGAATAACTAATCTACCGGATCAAAGGCAAACAGCAGAGCACACATATGCCTATGAATTATCCATAAGAAAAAGACCTTTCCAGAGGTAATGTAATGAAGTTTGAATAACGTAATTTAGAATTTAATGTTAAAATTTATGACTTAGCCTGTAAATTATGTATTTCATTAAACATTGTTGTGAGAATGCAAATACTGTGCAAGAACAGAATATAAAACATTTACTCTCATATATGATGGAATTATCCTCAGCTCACATATACAGAATGATTATTAGCAATAACCAGATTACTATTATCAATAGTGTTATTTTTACAGTTATTTTTAATTTCAGAATATAAGTAAACTTGAGCATTTCCCCCTTCACCAAAGACACTGTGAAAAGATACTGCTACACAGAACTTGAAACTAGACCTGAAGCATTGAGGGGGAAAAACTGATTTAAACTGCCAGCACAAATACAGGCTGTTCAAATTCTGCAGTGGAACTGTACCTGAGAAATATGAGGAAAATTAAATAGAAGAATGTAAAAGAATTCTGTGTCCACGTGGGTTTCTTCTGGGTACTCCAGTTTCCCCTGCCTCGCAAAACATGGGTGAATATGGCATGCTTGTTACTCCTACTTAGAAAGGAAAAAAGCAATTGGATAAAAACTTCTAAGAGTCGGTTTAACAAAAGCATTCGTTGGAGACAGTAATAAGAAATACTGACAGGGTCAGGGTTTTTTTTCTTAAAGTGCGGCTTTACAACAGATGTCTTATAACATTTAATATTTAAGGAGTCTCATTGATAATAATTCCAAAAGTAACTTAGACGGTATTGAGTCAAGGACACAAGTTTTAAAGGAGCTTGTTATACCCAATTTGACAAAACTGTCATCTAGACGTTCTTGGATTATGATTCCTGGGTTATCATGATTACAGGATGGATTAGTACAGTAATAGATTGGTGCAGTTATTAGTAATGGATTGCCGGCAGCCTGCTGATGAATTGTAGGTCTTATGGTCTCTGTTTTATTACTGAAGAAGTCTGAGAAGTCATTGCTGCTAAGGTTGGGAGGAATATGAGAGCCACAAATAGCCTAGATACTGTGTTAAACAAGAACCTAACATTGTTATTATTACTTTGCATGAACTTTGAAGAAGAAGCTTTTCTGGCTGAGACAAGGGCCTGGTGGTAGTTTTTGAGAGATTTCCTTCATGCTATTGGGAAGACCTCCAGTTTATTTTCCGCCATCTTCACTCAGACTGTCAGGAGATTTAAGGACATGCAATTGTTCACTGTACCAAGAGACAGATCTTCTAATTACTGTTTTTCTCATATAAGATGGTGCTTCACTGTCCAGTGTATACCACAGAGATGTACTTAACTCCTCAATCATTTAGTCAAGCTGGAATCTATCAAACGATACACTGCATAGTTGACTTAGGCCAGGCAGGTTATCTGTGACTGCTGCAGCTGTGAGTGGCTTAAGTGCATGTTTCTTACATAGGCAGCTATAATAATTTAGCCAACAGAACTGGTTTAGATTAACTATTTTATTTAGATGGCTGTGAATGCTCTTCCTTGGACAGCCTTAGGACTGCAATTGCTAAGAACAATTTGCACTCAAGTTTCCATTACTGAACAATTAATAACTTCCATATGATACAATAGACTAAAAGGTAAAACTATAATGAATTCTATAATGTTCATAAGCTGCTCATAAGCTCCTGTTTATACAATTGCACTTTTTGACCATGTAGTACACAGTAATAGAAGAGAATTATTTATAAATGCACTATCCATTTTCATTTACATTTATGGCATTTGGCAGACACTCTTATTCAGTGCGACTTACAAAAGTGCTTTGAAGTCTCTATCAATAAATACATTCTCATACTGCTTCGCTAGGTCACAAACTCCGAATAACATCGGTCCAGAAACTCTGCTGGGGAGGTAATATAGTAACAAGTGCTCAGACAATACAAACTTTTTTAAGTGCTAATTTAAGTACTTTAGGAAGAGGTAAGTCTTATGATGTCATTTGAAGAGTCTCGATGCATGCCTTCCTTGTACCCTGAGAGATGTTTGGACTAGTCGAGCAGTGCTAGAGGATTGGAGGGAGCATGGTGCAGTGTGGGGTGTGATAAGTGCTTTGAGATAAGTGACGCTGTCCAGCGTCACCCAGATGAAGTGACGTGTGGCCAAGTATGGTGACCCATACTCGGAATTTGTGCTCTGCATTTAACCCATCCAAGTGCACATACACAGTAGTGAACACACACACACCGCGAACACACACCCGGAGCAGTGGGCAGACTTTTTTTTCCTGTGGCGCCCGGGGAGCAGTTGGGGGTTCGGTGCCTTGCTCAAGGGTCTCACCTCAGTCGTGGTATTGAGGGTGGGAGAGAGCGCTGGTCATTCACTCCCCCCACCTGAGACTCGAACCCACGACCACACGAGGATGGGTTCCCTTTTGAGTCTGGTTCCTCTCAAGGTCATGTCATCTCAGGGAGTTTTTTCCTTGCCACTGTTGCCTCTGGCTTGCTCATTAGGGATAAATTTATAAATTTTGAATTCATATCCAGAATGTATATATTTCTGTAAAGCTGCTTTGTGACAATGTCCTTTGTTAAAAGCAATACACAAATAAAATTGAATTGAATTGATTTAACTGGCTGTGGAGAGTACTTTGGCATCCTAACACTTTCAAGACAAAGGTACTAAATGTTTCTTTTCATGGTAGTAACACTTGTTAATTGTGGCATTGCTGGCTCGGTGGTTAAGTCTCTGAGCTACTGATTAGTTCAAGCCCCAGCACTGCTGAGCTGCCACCGTGGAACCCTTTAGCAAATCCCTTAGTAAATGTAAATAGTAATTATGCAGGATATTTTTTTTACAAAAAAAAAAAAAAAAAAGACTACACAACAGAAAGAAAGCATAGCCACACACTAGCATAGCTATACTTCTGCTCGCCTGTACACTTAAGCACCAAGTTGATGAGGTGCCACAGACTGAACAACAGCTAGTGGCAGGTCATTGAGTGTTTTTCCACATATCAGTCACTAACTGTAGCGTCAACTGGCCAGTTTCTGATCAGCAACCTACCTACCTAGATAACTAACATCGGATAAACTGTTAGCTAGCTATTATCTGTCTGACTTGGATTCCATGCAATACAGATGCTTGACCAGTCAGGGTCATCAGCATTTAGTGAAGAAAATATTAAAATAAACTTGTGTTTTCAGGTTATACTACAAGCCTGAAATATCATTTCACATCCCTGCACCATTCCTATCTCTTATCCTTAATCAAGTGCAGTTACATAGCAACAAGTGCCAAATGCCTATTTTGGGGTTAAAAAAAATAGGCAAAAGAGCAAAGAGTTAACATGAACAAGACTGTGCAACAAGACTATGCAAATTGTAACTGACAGATCCCTAATAACGCAGTTATTTACAGTTAACACAGTTGTTTACAGTCATATTTTAAACAGTTTTTTGAAGTGTCTCACCATCTTTAATCAAATTTTAACTGGATATTGATGTAAGCTAGTAAGGTATAGTCATGACTGTGAGTGCACACATTCAGAGAGAATTCTAGCTCACTGGACACTAGCCCACTAACCCTAACTTGCTAGCCTTAATACAGTGTAGAGAATGTCTGGATGCTGCTAATGTGTGTATTCTTATTACCTAATCTGTATTCTACAATGTAATTTGTTAACTACTCTCTGTATTTTGTTCTCCAGCCTGTCAAACACAGATTCCCCAAGTCAGACAGTGTTACCACACTAGCCAAAACACCGAGCAATAATTATAAGTTGCAGGCCAAGGGCAAACAGATGCCCCAGATGACTCACTTGTGCCCGATATAACTGAAATATAAAAAGAAACATACAAACACCTCCTGTTAGTCATTAACTGGATGACTAGTGACTAGCTAAAACAACTTCACAAGTGGGTAAAGATACAAACTACATGATGAAAATAAATCACTTGATTTTCAAATATCATTCATTAACTGACTCATTCTTGCACAACATAAGCGAGTTCGAAAAAATAAAAAAAAAACACCTCCTGTTCGTCACTAGCCAGTGATCCTAAGTTCTCTAGCTAAACTACTTCAAGGATAAATCAGCGGATTATCATATATCATTTACTAGCTTTCCACCAAATTAAATAAATGCCTTACCTTATAAACAAGATAAAAACCAAAAGCACCAGCAGAAGTATCTGTCTTCAATCCTTTCTCCTCTTATAGTGTAATATCAGACTCTTTCACTCTCACCCTCAATTGGCTGCTAGCTCCTGTCTGTCACTCTGTAATCAGACTTCTTTTGTGCCTAAAGTTTGATGTATCTGAGTGTAGTGTATGATATATAGATACACAATGCCTGGCAATTCTAACCTGACACCCCTGACACGGTGCTGACTGTGAATTACTACTGCAGGATTGTCAGGGCTACTCACAGTTTATTTGTTTCATTTGTTCATTTTTTTTTTAACAAAACTAAAAAAAAGTAGTGTTTAAACACTATGGCTTCACATTGGATAAGTGTATATACTGTATGAGCATGCTCTTAAAAACTGTG
This sequence comes from Pangasianodon hypophthalmus, assembly GCF_027358585.1. Classification (NCBI taxonomy): domain Eukaryota; kingdom Metazoa; phylum Chordata; class Actinopteri; order Siluriformes; family Pangasiidae; genus Pangasianodon; species Pangasianodon hypophthalmus. The sequence goes on from NC_069711.1 coordinate 20,677,992, forward strand.
CACAGAATGTGGGAATAATAGTGAAAATAATAGTAGCACAGGAGGCTGTATTTGATGGAATAAAGCAGGAATTGGGGATCAGTCTGTGATTTTTGTAGTTTTTTTTTTTTTTTATTACTAAACCATATAAACCTCATATGGCTTTTGTATCTTCAGTTAGAACACCCATCGAACGTAGTGTACCTTTAAAACACATTTAAGATAAATAACTGGACTACAAGAATCACTATTGTACCTTTTTGTACCATTTGTCTGAGGGTGAAAAGACAAATGAAAAATGATCTCCATTTATTCCATCAAAATGTTATAATTCGATCTGGTGCGTTCTGGCAAAATGTTACCAAATGAAGCTGATTGTAGCTTCCTTACCACTGAACTGCAAGAATATTCCAACTAGAAAAAAGCAAAACAAACAACTGCAGTGTGATCAGTTCTGCTGACAGGAGTCTCGGACATATGACAAGTATCATTATACGCAAAACAGGGATGTCACCTGCTAGCTGGATATGTTTTCAGACAGAACAGAACAGACAGCACTTGGCATGAGATGCTGTGTAATGTTAATGACACACTCTTCTTTCTTCTCCTGTCCTAGAGCAGTTTGGACCATGTACAGTATGTTCAGGCCCAGTGTCCCTGGCTAGCCAGCAGAAGGAGGACCATTTATCTCTGAAGAGCAACAGGCTCATCATAGAAACATCAGTCCACTGACCCTGTCCTTCAGCTGTTTGTTCAGCTGTCAAGTCTTTTCCTCTTCTATAGCTCCAGAGACACTGCTGCACCAAAATCTGCTTACATCTGTTCAGAATGTTATCTGCTGCTCACACTCTTTCTCAGGAAAAAGCTAGGCAAAACATGACAAAAGAGTGAGTATAGTGCTGCACACATTCACTGAGAGACCGAATTCACAATAGCACCTGGTATTAGTTAACATGTGTGGAGTAAATCGCATGCTGCATCAGGTAGCGCATGTAAACAGTGTGTCTCTATGGCTAATCTAAGGTAAATATTACAATAATACAACAAACTTTGCTTTATCTTTAAGCTCTAAGTTTTGCATCTGAGGTAGGACCTTGATACTGAAAAATGTATATTAAAAATATTCAAATGATATAAAACAACTAATTAGAATGGGAAAAACTCAATAAAATAAGACGGAATAGTACTTCACAGCACATTCCACTAGAGACAATATTTTGTGTAGTTTTTAGGACGAGTTAAGATACTCGTTAGGGCTGCACAATATATAGTTTATTAATCATTCTAGCAGTACTGGCCTTTGCAGTACTGATATGACATAAGCCAATATGCAAATGAGCTGTCTAATAACTAACCAACCACAATTCTCTGTTGTGTTCTGTGAGCATTTTCACAATTTTTTTTATTTATTATAAAAAGAACAAGTACAATATGTCACACTTTTTATCCATTTATAGTTACATTTAATGTAGGAATGTCTGCGAAACAAGGTGGTTCCTGTTATTAGCTATAAACAGTCATTCCTTCACTTGTTCTTATAGTTTTTAGACAAAAAATTTAGTTAGTTTTAAAGAAACTGCTAAATACAACATCCTTTCTCCTGAAGACTTTCCTGTGACAGAAATCTTAAAGGAACAGCTTTACTTCTGATGATTGCAAAGTGCTGACACCGGAGACTCCTTCCAAAACCGTTAAATACTCCCTTCTTAGGGAAAGATTCGCCATGTCAATGTAAAATAACAGCATTTTAAAAATCATTTATTATTAGAGATTGAATGTTAATTAGCCATTACTATAGAAACCTATTGATAACATATAGATAACATATTTGAACAAGTACATTAATATAAACCTGTGATTTGTCTTGCAGCTGGCACTACTATCAGAGCTGTACAGTTACAGAAAACAGCAATGCGGTATAAAAACAATTATATTAATATGTATGACCTGGTTATAGTAAATACAGCACTGATGAAAGGATGGAGGATGATAGAATGGATAAAGAAAAGAAGAGGCATCCCACTGAGAACTGATGGACCACAGACGGCCATTACTGGGCTCGTTTGGCTTGACTTGGAGTAAATTGGCCAATAAAAACATCATTTTTAAAAAAAATCTATTTTTGGTTTGTTTTTGGTCCACCTTGATTTGGCATCTTTTTTTTAACGGTCTGTATTAAGTTTGACTAATTCTGTATTTCTGTTTTTGCCAGGTTCCATACAGCTGTATTATAAACCTTCACTCTGCCCAAAATCTAGATGTCTATCAGCTATTATATATATATATATATATATATATATATATATATATATATATATATATATATATATATATATATATTATATCAGCTATTTTTTCCACATCAAATACGCTCACTGGGATGTAATTTGGTTACAAATGCGTATAGACAGTACTGTTGTGATTTGTACTGTACACCAACTGTGAGCTGCACCTGTACATCAGATGCGGAGGGGGGAAAAAAAACAGAAGAAGTAATAGTGTGAGCACTTAATGTGTAAGAGAAATGAATGGTATGATCCATGGTGACTCAAGATTGTTCCTCTGACCTAATGAAAGTTAAATCTTTATAAAGCGTTTAGCTAACCTGCATCAAGCAGGAAGACATAATAAACCAAATGCTGCACATAAACCCCTTAACATGAATGGTCTGGAAGAACATCAGTCACTTTTGCACTGCAGCTTGTCAGCACTCTGTCACTACAATATTTCCTGAGAACCTCTAGACGGTTAAACATTGCTTTATTAAGAGAAATAAGATTAATATTAATAATAAAAACATCAGAGCAGCTGTAGAGGGCCTGAGTGAGCCCTGAAGCCCTGCAGCTTCAATCAGTCATCATGAGACACAGAAGACATGAGACAGGTGAACACTTTGCGCATTGCCTGCACATGCACAATATGCAATGCAAAAGATATCAAACAAACAAACAAATAAACAAACAAACAAACAAATAAACACTTACACTGAATCGTCGAGTAATTGTCCATTGGATTAATTCACTAAGCTGTGTTTTATTCCGCTCGTAATCCAGGTGTTGAGAAGAGAAGAGTAGGAGGATCACGGAGCATCACAGCACATTCTCTCTCTCTCTCTCTCTCTCTCTCTCTCTAATACAGCACCACTCTCCACATCATCCGCAACGAAGCCCGATCATCACATGCGCATCTTACTGTCAGGAATAAAACCAACTCGTGCCTTCTCATCCCCTGTAGAAGATTTTAATCTCATGTTCAGTTTAGTTGCTCCTTCTCACGCAGCAAATAATCTATTCTATTAAAAAAAAAAAAATCATCGTTATCATAATAATATTAACGATACAGGCGTGTTTATCGGTTTATTCTGATCTCTTCATCCTGTCTAATTCCATCCTCAGCCATATTTAGCTATTTATATCCACACTATCCAGAGCGCACGAAGCGGTGAAGTCTTCTTCTCCACCTTCTTCCCCGCTACAGGAGGAGGAGGAGGAGAGCAGACCAGTGTGGACCGAGAAAACCCGACGCTGTCAAAAATAGACGCTTGAAGCCCAAATGCGCATGCGCGGAGGGTCGCGCGTGCGCAGTGCGCAGACGTCGACTAGCATGAAAAGTTACATCTAATGGCAAGACATGGTATGCTAACGTTGTATGCTAACGTTTTGGTCAAAATGTAATATAGCTGAATTCACCTGTAAAAAAAACTGCATTATTGTAATGAAATAATAAAGAATACCAGACAAACGTGTAACAAAATAATCAGTTTAACAGGAAAAAAGTAACAACAAACAAAAATAACATAAATGCAGGCTATCTCCTATACTTTTAGGGAAAAAGTTAAATCTACAACCCAATCCCACAATGGAGGCTTTTCCTTCCAGGTAATCAGGTAAGCTTTTTTAGGAAATGAATCCTTAACTATCCAAATAAGCTGCCATTAATAAAACCAAATCCTCATTGTACATTTCTGAAATCCTCTACATGTTAACTGTTTACATGTGAAACATGGCTCACGCTGTCAAAACCGACTGAAACCTTTTTTAATGATATGTTTGGCAGTTACACATACACAATATGGCCATGGATGTGGACACCTGACCATCACACCCCAAACTGTTGCCACAAAGTTGGAAGCACACAATGTCTAGGATGTATTTGTATGCTGTAGCATTATAATTTCCCTTCACTGGAACTAAGGCCCAAACCTTAACACATCCTGATGCCCTACTTCTGGTTGGATTTCTCATCACTTGGAAATCACTCGCTGCTGCTGAGGATGGCCCCACATGGACAGCCTAAAGATACATGAGATTACTGTGGATGGGACCACTCAGAAACCATGAAGGAGGCTCTGGACTGCAATTGATACAAACAGTTTTGCTCTGATGGCTTAAGACTACAACTGCTATGATAGCTTTAGGACTGTAATTCCCATGAACAGCTTTGCACTCAAGTCTCCATCTGTGAACAATTTGATAACCTCACCAAAATAGACTCCATGTGAAAACTGTAATGAATTTTCTGGTTACACATCTGCACTATTTGACCATGTAGTACACAGTTATAGAAGGGATTTATTTATAATCGCAGTATCCGTTGTCACTCAGATGAGGATGGGTTCCCTTTGGAGTTTGGTTCCTCTCAAGGTTTTTTCCTCATGTCGTCTCAGGAGTTTTTCCTTGCCACCATCGCCTTTGGCTTGCTCATTAGGGATAAATTCATACACTTAAATTTATATCCTGAATTTATATATTTGTATAAAGCTGCTTTGTGACAATGTCCACTGTTAAAAGGACTATACAAATAAAACTGAATTGAAACATGTTCCAGCATGACAATGCCCCTGTGCACAAAGCAAGCTCCATGAAGATGTGGTTTTCTGCACAGAGCCGTGACAGATCCACATATGGGTGTGATGGTCACATGTCCACAAACTTTTGGCCATATAGTTTATGTGCATGATTTGAACTAACTTTATGCATATTTTTTTTTATAGTGTTACATTTTATACATACATGCACCATAAATATGTGGAATATGCTACTTGTGATGATTTTACTTTAATAAAAAAAAAATAAAAAATAGCCAAAGCATGTCAGTATTTCCAAGCAAATATGGACTGTAGGAACACTATTAAAATTACTGAAGTAATTAGTTAAATATAGTTTACTTTAGGGCTTACTGTATTTATTCCCTACAGTGTACATTATTATTGCATTATTGTGAATAGTATTTTACAATTTGTGCTGCATTGTGTACTATGGATTTCCTTTAAAACCAAGAGAGAGGCAGAGGAAAACCCTGCAGTAGAGGAAGAGGGGTTACTGAGGTTATTGCAGCACCAACACTATATTTTCCAGATGGTTAGTAAATGAAGCTTAATGTAAAATGTAAACAAGTACACTCAGCAAAAACAAAACAGAACAAAAAAAAACAAAACAAGATTGTTACTTTTTTTTTTCAAATAATCAGGTTCAGACAAATTGATTTTTTTCTTTTATTGAATTGCAAAAATGCATTGTTTTATCCTAATGCACAGTTTTCCAGCTCCCTTCCCCACAAACAACAGACATATTTTGTGTTGGATCACCACAAAGGAAGAAAAGTCTCTGCTGTCACTTTTGTTTACACCAGTTGCCCACAAGTCATGCAACCAATTATAGATGCAGACGCAGTGTTTTATACTGAGAAATAGGCAATTAGCTTTACAACACCTAACTGACACAGCAAGACAGCAGACCAAATGTATTGTGCATTAGCTCATATCAACAAGGTGGACTTGTCAAGCGTGTTTTTATTTGAGAAGAGTTAATACTACTAAAAATGATCAATTTGTTGTCATTACTGAGTCAGAGAGAAACAAACTTCCAAAGGTGTACAAGTGCCTGAATATCAAAAGATGTTTGTTCAAATCTCAATAATGCCTAAGTATTCATTATCCTTAATGAATATTAAGTTGATTCTTACTTTAGTTTTTTTCATGTCGAAGAAAATAATGTTGGTAGCACACAATCTAGTTGTGTTCATCTGTTAATAGTAGACTGAGAATTTAAAATACTTGTTTAAAAAAAAGATGTATGCAATGTTTTTTGGAGTGTAAACATACTACACATATAACACAGTCCTTGCCATTTTAATCACACTTATACCACAGCACTGTTGAATTTTCTAATCCGATTGGTCAAAAAGCATTGATTAATTTTCTATAACAGCAGCTCTGACAGTAGCACTGGCTGTAATTGAACTTACAGGTTTATATCAGAGTGCTTGTTCTAATACGTTATCATTCCAGTAGTAACACCTCATTCTTATAGACTTGAATGGTACACACTCTCTGGAATCTAAGACAGATTGGGAAAAAAAAGTGTTGTTATTTAACAGTGTACAATTGTTAATATGGTGAAGTGTTCTGTTATGAAACATTTATTCAAGATCAATGGAAGGAATATCTCCTTCAACTTAGTGTCAGTGCTTTGCATCAGTCAGAAGTAAAGCTGCTCCTTTAAGTTTTCCACCACAGCAATGTTTTCAGAACAGAGAACTTTGTGCCTTCCAGTTTCTCATATTTAAACTGCATTTTTAATTAAAAGAGAAGAATAAAACAGTTTGAGATGTGTGATCATAGAAAAATAATAAACTTCGTTGTGGTAAGAGTAACTCCACTTTGTGTCAGCCTGCATCACACCACCTAGTCATGAACTATTTTGCAATAACATGACCTGTCATGTTTTATTCCTTAATTAAAACATATCCAATTAATTACCTGACTAGAGCAGCTGGATAGTAAGACATGTTTAATCTATATTTCAATAAATTGTGTCATTGTATGTGTATAAACACTTCCTATTTAAAGAGCTAAAACTGCACAGATAACAGGCAGTTTTGGCAGCAAATGTATGTTAGGATACTAAATTTAATTTGAGCACTGCCAAATTATATTGGCAGCACTCAATATAAATCCTGTCTCATTGCAAAAATGACAACAATATTTCTGGGGAAAATAACATTTCCTCTGCTCAGTGTTACTCTCGCTACATTTTTATTCAGAATACTGTTACAAAGCGCTAACACTGGAGACTCCTTCCATAAATGTTATATAAATGTCTCCTTACAGAAACCTTCACCATATCAACACTTATAGATTTTTATTTTGTACTACTACTCATTTACAACTGAAATGAATGTACTTCCGTAACATCCTACCTAGCTAGTTAACACTGCCTAAATTCACATTCAAATTCACATTTTATGCCATCAGATATTAACACAGCCTCCTCTGCATGACACACAGCATCATAGCTGTAAGCCATATAATATGACAGACATAACAATGCCAAGGCATTTGAGCGTAAACATAAAGGATTTGGGTTTCAACGACATTCACTCAGAGTTACAAACTAATTCTGTAAGAGGTAACAACTCCAACAACACCAGGGAAAGCCAGGAGCTTGTTTAGTATTGTTTTCACAGTATCCTCACTATTCTTTTTTCTTTTTCCCTTTTTTTAATACTTTACTATGGGGAAGTGTTTCATTGCCAAATTCTGCTACTTAAACAGATATACTGTGACACATTTGTAACATATAACATAAAACATTGATTATAACATGAAACACTTGATTATAAGTATCCTGTCAGGTTAGCTTATGTTAGCCATTTAACTAATATTATCAATACAAATTATGAATATTTCACGTGACTCAAAAATCCTCTCAGAAATCCTGTCAGGTTAGCTTTTGTTAGCAAGCTGGTTAAAGTTAACAGTCAAGATTATGAACATAAATGTAATGTAAAAATCCTCTATTTAATGTAAAAAATAGCTTAGATTAGCTTAGATTAGTTAGCATTGACTGTGGAAATTGTGAGCATTTATGATTTGAAAATCCTGTCAGGGAAGCTTATGTTAGCTAGCTAGCTACTGTTAGCAGTGAGAATTATGAACTTTAAATTTTTTATTCAAAAATCCCTTCAATAATCTGCATAAATTACCCTGTGATAGCCAGTAGTTAGCATTAACAATGGAAATCAAGAATATTTATAAATATGACTTAAAAATCCTCTCGGAAATCCTGTCAGTTTAGCTCGCTGGCTAATGTTAGCAGTGAAAATTTAGCTTAGCCAGTAGTTAGGTCAGACAGAAATATTTCACAATATAAAAGTTAAAGTTATAGATAATCAGCCTTGGTTTGTTCTAGGCCAAAGAAAGTGGGGGGAAAATGCAAAATGCATCAAAATATGCTCTGCTTAACTCTTGGAAAGTTACAAAGGTAAAAAAATATGCTACACTAACTTAATTTGGATACTTTTAGGTCCCCTTGAGTTCTGCATTCAAAGCTGGCAAGCCAATATATGATTCTACTGTGAAATGCCTCCAGAGCTCCTAAAGGGATTACATAGCCCACTGGCTCCTGCAATAAGGTATGTGGTGTGGAGTGGTAAAGAAGGACATCATACAGGAAATAGGATTCTTCATAGAAGTTCTGAAAGCAGAAGCAATTCCTTCAATTCCATCAATTAGATATCAGTAAAATGACTGTAAAATGACTGAACTGAGAAAGTATGAGAATGTCTTTCTACATTGCTCCCTGTCATGGTCTGAATTTCTTACTTACATATTCTTTATAGATTGGTCACTTCATATTCTGTTGCTTAGAATATAAAGCTATTTAAGTTACATGTTAACTTAAACTGCCATGCATGTTGCAATATGATCTTGGAGTCCAGTTATATATGTGTATTTATACCACAGCACTGTTGAAAGCTCGATTCTGATTGGTTAAAGGTTATAGATGAGTTTTCTATAACAGCAGCATGGACAATAGTTTTTGCTGCAAAGTATATGTTAATGCACTCATTCTGAGAAGCCTTGGAGGACACACTATATGAAGTATATGAAGGAGACATTTATCGAGCTTTCTTGTAAGGAGTCTCCAGTGTCCGCGCTTTGTAACAGTCAGAGATAAAGCTGTTCTTTTAAGTTTTCCGACACAGGAAAGTCTTCAGGATGGACGGCTTTGCAGATTCTCTGTAACATGACAAGCTCCATTTTTTGTCTTATTAACCTCATGAGAGAGAGAGAGAGAGAGAGAGAGAGAGAGAGAGAGAGAGGCTGGTGAAGGAACAACCATTTATAGCTGCTATAATGTAAGTGATAACAGGAACTAACTTGTCTCACGGATGTTCCACAATATTAGATGTTACTAAAACTTTCATATCACTATATTCTGGCTATCTACCATTTTTTCCCTATCCATCCATCCATCCATCCATTCTCATTAGCTTGATATCTCAAGAACGAGTGGTTGAATGTTTGTAGGAGTTATATGGAATTATCATTGTAACCAACAGATGTACTGAGTAGACTTTGGAATTGATCCAAACAGGGTCAAGGTCACAGCAATGTCAAATGTCCGAAATAGTTTTTCTTCAATAGCTCCTGTTTCATGTATATTTTAGGGGTAGTTCAGGCATACAAATTAGCAACAAGAAGGACTAGACAGGTTGGAAGTTGAGGCATCCCCATCGACACCAGTGGCGTCAAGTTGAACTTCTTGTACTATAATTTATTTGAATTTTAAAGAACTCAAGTTTTTCCACTGAAGTTTGTGCCCCCTGAGGGAGTTTAAAATTAGTCCATATCCTTGAATGTACTGTAGATCATTCTAAGCTTTGAGTGGTATTACATCCCTTCATATTTAGTTGTCATTTTGATTACAAGTGCTGTGATTACCTTGTATAAAATCAAGTGCCATTTGTAAAAAAAAAAAAAAAAAAAAAAAATTAGTCAAAAAGTAAATTAACTTGAACTTAACACACTAACTTCACCTTCTACTCACTATACACATCACCAAAACAAAACAAAGTAAAAGAAGCTAAAATAATGGCACACAACACAATAACTAAACAATAAGCAGCACAAAATGAGAATTATTCCAAATCAAAACAGAAAGAATTCAGCAGAAAGAAGTTAAAACAGAAAGAGTCACAAAACAGACAATGTGTCTTACTGCTAGTTCTGGGTTTGACACACTGCTGTGTTTTCTCTGTGCATGCACAGACAAGCTGGACAGCACTGTACACCACTGCAGCAGCATCACTCCGATCTGCGTTATAGATTTCAATCCCCATAAGAGCACTCAGCCGCCAGTTGTTTTATTAAAAGATCAGCATTATCTTCCCTTTCCCCAGATAGGCCTTTTAATGCTGAGATCAGGATCTTGGCACGGTACCTGAGAAACGTGCATTATATGGATGGATGGATGGATGGATGTCGGGGCAGATTTTAGCAGTGGGTTCATCTAAGTGAACTGTTCTCCGGAGGGCCAATGGATTACTCAAGCCTAACTGACTTACATGACGCTTCTCAGTACATACCAACACTTACTTGTGACAGTTATTAATGTCAAGAAAATATCCTCGGTAATTATTTGCCATTTTAAGCATAATATGGGTGTTGGGACTTTTACAAAATCTCATAATGAAAGAAAATTACCACTTCAATTAATCTGATTCTATGAAACACAAAATGTATCTTCTAACCAAAATATTTTATTAATATTTTACAGTATGTACAACCCTATGTACAAAAGCATAAAGGTTCTAGCCTATTTGGCCTACCACCAATGTACACTATTTTCTTCCTTAGCAAAATAATTAATATGCACCTCCAAAGTATACTTTGGCATTGTTTTCTGGCTGCTAGACACAACACAGCAACAGAACAAACCAGAGAAAAAATGCCAGGGAAAAAAAAAGTAATGCATTCCAATTCCAACGCACTGAAAAAACCACGACATGACCTTCAAAAATATTTCTGATAAGATTGATCTTTTCTGGCAGTTATGAAGTCACGGAAATTCCAAGATAAGACCTCTGGCTCTCACCAGAGCCTTGCAAGTCATAAAGTTTTACAAAGATGTACAAAGTTAAAGTGCCCAAGAAACAACATGCATACTGTATATAACTACACCTTTTCTCTATAAGCAACTTTTCAGCTTCACTCTGTAACAACATACTCAAGTATAACTTAGAAATATTTTCCCTCTTTCAATAATCTAATGTCAACAGCTAGACAGCAACCAGAGGAATCAATAAAGAAATCTGTTGCAAACATTTTTTTTTTATTATCAGTGTTATTAAAGGCATTGATTAGTTGTACATTACTGAGGGAATGTTTGCAAGATTTATTGCATTCACAACACTATTACATTAAATCCTGTAAAATATTATATTTTCATTTCTTTTTTCCTTTTCTTGATTTACATTCACTGACTTGTTTTAATCTGAATCCAGAACACAATTTTAGTATTATTATAAGATTTGAACTTTATGTAAGTCTCTATAAGAACCTTATTTAAGTCTCCAAATTATACTCCAGATCTGCATTCATCTTCAGTAATCACTTTATCCTATCACTTTATCAAGGTCACGGTGGTTCTGGAGCCTATCCAGGGAACACTGGGTGAGAAGCGGGAATGGCATGGAATGCTAGTCCATTGCAAGGCTCCATACACACACATGTATTCACACTCTTGGGGCAATTTAGCGTAGCTGATCCACCTACCAGCATGGTTTTGAGAACTGGGAGGAAACCAGGGAACCAGGATGAAACCCAAGTGTACTCTGGGAGAACATGTGAAATTCCACACATACAATAACCTGAACTCAAGATTGAACTGGGAGTTTTGAGCAATGAGGCGGCAAAGCTACCCACTGCACTACATGCTGCATACCCTGGACATAAAATGCTGTAGCCAGTAGTAACATAAATACAGAAAACACTGAGTAGAAGTGAACAAATGAGTAGAAAAATTATACTGTTCCATTGGAGACAATGTTATGTTCTATTTATAATAACCAGGTAAGTGTATGAAACTGCATAGTTCTTTATTAAATAGTAGGCCATATTTTGACACATTGCTTAGTACAGTAATATACATTTTTACTGTATATGTGCCCGTAGAAACCTCCACAGTGATTTCTCACCTCCTCATTGGTCCCCAGCAGATGCAGCTCATGCGGTTTGACTCCATTATTCATTATGGCAATGTTAAAGGCGTTACTAAGATATTTAAATCCTATGCTGTTTATCAGTACCAAGAATGGGAAGAATGTCTTTGCTATGTTTGCCAGGTTTGTAAGACATTTTGTTCATGAGTTATCACACAATTTTATGTCAGTAAAATGTTTTTTTTTTTTCTTCAAAGGACGTTAATCTGTCAAGTTTCCTGTGTGTTATCAGAAAGTTTTTATATAAGCTTTTGTAGATGCTTCAACGTTGCTGCAGTATTCTTAATGGCAGGAATTTTTGCATAATATTTGTTTTTTATCTAACTGGTAACAATGTTCTAATAACATACTGAAGCAAACCATTACTATAGCAGATGTATTTATGACAAGGTGTGCTGTTTTAGGAAAATAATCAACAACAATGTGGTGTGAGGTGGCCTGGCACAAAGTGGAGTTGATTTATTTACTGTAACAGTCCATCCCATAAAGTGTTTTACTCCTCTTATACCTCAGCAAGTATCCAATGATTGCATTATATATTAATTAAAGAACATCACATCATACTTTTTTACATTTATAGTTACATTTATTGTTGTGGAAAGTCCACAAGAAAAATAAGTTCCTGTTATCACTTACGTTATAGCAACTATAAACAGTCGTCCCCTCACCAGCCTCCATTTTTCCTCTCTCTTAAAGTTAATAAGACAAATTGTCTTGTTACCAAGAAACGAGAAAGCACAAAGCCTTCAGTCCTCGCAAAGTCATTAAGACTCTCATGTTAGAAAGCTGCATAAAGTTGCAGTTTTTTCTCTGACACTAGAGACTTCTTCCCTAAAAGTGAAATAAATGTCTCCTTAAGGAAAGCTTCACCATATCAATGATTATATGCTTTTCTGTGTTAAATAAGAAGCAATTTTAATCCACTTATTATTAGACTATGTAGTGTGTCTGCCACAACCTGTGAATGTCCCTGTGAATTAACTGTTATTGCAGAAGTGACAATGACAGAATAGGTCCATTAAAATAAACCTGTGATTTGCCTTGCAGCCAGCACTATTGTCAGAGCTGCTGTTATAGAAAACTAATCAATACCCTCTGACCAATCAGAATTCAGCAGCACTGTGGTATACAATGTCACAGCCAAATCTTCTGAGAACTTGTGTAATACTTTGCTGAATGTTGTACTAACGTTCTCATTTAGCTAGGGAGTTACATTAGATGTTCCTGAGCAAAAAGCAAGAAGAATCTGTTACACAACCTACATTGTGTGTCTGTAATCAATAAGTAAATTACAATTCCAATTTTCAGTTCTCCTTCCTTAGTTAGGCTGGTTTTGCCTTCCTGTTCTTTTTTTCAGAATTACTAATTTGCTTGAGTTAAGCTTTTATTTGCCTGTGCTTTTTAAAATTTCTGCCTGTTTTGACAGTGAATACTGCTAAAGGTCTGTATTTACTCTGCAATTGCATCCTGATGCCTGCTCCTCCTGCACAGGGATTTACCAGGCAATTCAATAACTGCACACACAGCAACCACTTTTCATTGATCCTGCCTCATGAAGCTCTGTTCAAGGTATTATTAGAAGGGCTCCTAACAAGGGAGCTGAATATAATTAATCCCTACATGACTATTAACTCAGCATTTCCTTTTCAAGCTCTGCGAAGGTCTCCTCATGTTGAACCACTTAGACTTGATTAAGCGAGTCAAAAATGTCATGAAGGCCTACACATTTGCCTGTATATTTCTCTAAGGTATGGAGATATAAATTGCATTTTCACTAATTCCTTTATTAATATTTAAGACTATAAAAGTAAATTTTGCTTTTACCATTGCTATGATCACTCTGTTGGGACCAATCAAATCAACCAAATCTGCAAGCTGTCACTTTTCACTTCAAAACGCATTGGGGGTTATAGCCATTTTAATTAGTATACATTAATTTAAAGTTTCCTTTTAGTTTTACACTTACAAATTTTTTTAATATTGTTTGCAACACAGTTAACTGTTGTAAACATCTGTATTTAACAAATGCTTCATATACATTAAATTAGGATTATTCAAATATAGAAGACTGCCAATACTGTCATGAACTAAATTTCATTCTCAAAGAAACAAGTAAACTCCCTACACTGTACCCAAATATATGCATGTTTTGAATGAAAGAATGTATTCATAGTATATAATGCACCTAATTCCACCTAATAATCCATGTCTTAAGCAGATATATGAACACTATGAACACAATATTCATATCTGTGTTCGTATCTTTCCTGCCAGCTCTTTGTTACCATGGTAACCCTGTCTCTTGCCCTGTTCTCTCAGGCTGAGAGCACCGAGTTAAAGTACACTACAAAGGAAGGGGACAGCAGGATCAGACGCTTGTCCCATGGCCTTCATGTCAGCTAAATGATGATCAAAAGAAAAACACAGCAATTTACTGGATTTCAAGCTCAACTTTTACCAGCAAGGTAAATGAACAGATGATCAGACAGACAAAGCAGTGGATTACAGCAGACATACTGCGATGCTATTGATATCAGGAAAAAAAAAAAAAACCTTCATTGTGTTAGGCTGCTGTGAAATTGAAATGTAGTGTACGTAAAATACACTAAACTTCAAAGTACTAAAAGCTTGCACAAAGAAAAAGATCAAAAGATAAAAAAGACTTGGGTTTATCATAAATACCTCTCCAAACAAGCTCTGTTTTAAAGAGTACTAGTTGCATACAGGAACAACTGCGGTAGACTGCCGGTTCTTGCAGAGGGCAAAGAGAGGGTAGAGCTCCACCTCATAGATCTTGCAGGTTAGACCTGTCCACTTCGAGTAGAATATCATGTAGTGGATATCCTGGGATCGTTGTCTCTTTCAGAAGATTAATGGCTGCCTCCTGTCTCCATTCTTTTTTTTTATGTAACTGGTAGATGTGAGCATGTGCCTTGTCTGGAGAGCTGACTATTTCCTAGTAAACTCTTAGAAAAAAGGGTTGTATGTTCAAGAGTTTCCTCTTGGGGAATCCTTAAAGGCTGTTTGTACTGTAGAATCCTATAATAAAGTGTTTTCCTATCAGAAAGATCAGAAGTAAAACTTCTTTTGGAAGCTAAGAATATTTAAAGTGAAAGAAAACTTAAAAACCGCTTTAAGTTGCCTGGCCTGTGGGAAAATGCAAATCCTTGGCTTTATTTAGAGAAGAGTACAGTGTGTCAAAATGTCTAGTTTGAGATCATTTTTATGCCGGGTCATGTGCAGCACCATGTTGCCACTTGTCCGTAGTCACCAAGTTAGCAATCTAACTAGCAGCTAACAGCTAAGTAGCATATCATTCAACTTCTAACATTAGCTGTGAGAGTATTGAGAAATTCTGAGTCAATAACCTAAACTAAACTGTTTTAAGCCTTTGTACTGTATTTAATTATTTCTGCTTTATTAATTGTCTTGTAATTAATTTAAAAACGTCAGCGTTATTGTAATTTTGTTGGTGGGTAATATGCCTAATTAACAGGCAGAAAGCAGATGAACCTGCAGCTGAACTAACAAACATAATGTGAGAAAAGATAAAGAAATACTGAATATATGATCAACAAAATTATCTGAAATTTGCTCTGCTTTATTGTAATTTTTGTAAAATCCTGAGCATAACAGGTTCCTTTTAAACAAATAGGAACTGTAGGATAAGTATAAATGACATCACATCTTATGACAGTGTCGTGTCTGATTGGGCACAGACCTGTCAAATTTGAAGTTACATATTCATTATTTTCTTTATTTGGTACAGAATGATTTGTTACAGAATATATACAGTGGGAACCAAAAGTCTAAGACCACATTTAAAATTGAAAATAAAAAGGTTTTAGAATGTTGAAATATTTTAAACAAAGAAAGTAAATGTTCAGTATCTTGAATACATAATATTCGAGATTCTGCACTATTTCTAGGTCCCTATTTAAATGTAAGCAAATTAGTGATATTGACTGCTTTGTACAAAAGGTCAGATTTTCCTCATGCCTAATCTCTGCTATTAAAGCACGTGTTCAGACGACACGCCAATGGATTTGATCTAAAGTGGATCATAAGGTTTTGCACAAATGTGTGGAGTCCATGCCAGCTCGAGTGCACACTGTCATTAAAGCAAAGAAAGGGGACATAGCAAATACTAAGAAACTCTGAAATTCATGGAAATATTTCAAAGATTCCACCTTTCACCCATGTTGTTGTCAATAATATAATTTGTAATTGTAAATTGTTGTATTAAATTAGAAAATAATGCATAATAGAAGCATTTTCACTAGCGCTCTCAGACTTTTGAACCCCACTATAGCTATAGCATGCTATATATAAACCCCCAGTTCCTATGTTTTCTATGTTTGCTGCTGATCCCTTTTTCCAAGGAAGTGACAAAGGGTCATCCAAAGTAAAGGTCATTCAAAAACTACTGGCGCCTCATCGTTACTCAGCTGTAAGGCTGGTGATAGCAGGGGACGTACGTGAATAATCCCAATCATTTCTAATCATGTTCATTTTCAGATGCTGTGCTTCTTGCTGCATGGTTTGAGCAGCAATTAAGATCCGGATAGAAAGGCATTTTGATATGTTGATATACCGTATAATCTCACCTTGAAGCACCCCAGAGCTGATTTAGGTTCGCTCACTGTGTATGATTTATGACCACAGGCTGGAGATAGCTCAGGGTCCTCAGGCTATATTATGAGGTTTCTGAACCTCCTCAAAAAATGATGTATCAGCTTGTCATGATTAACTTTAATGCTTTGCCAGATAGCTTTGCTTTCTCCTTTAATGCAGAATAAGATTTTTGTACCTTTTTAGTAAACACTAGTCATGCAATTGGCTGATTTGGTACTTCTACTTTGGGAATGGGAGCAACATTTGCATTTTTCCATATAGTTGGTATCTTGCTGTCTGAAAAATTCTGATTTAAGAGATGGGTAATGACAGGACCCAGATCCAATGCATGTTCGTACAAAAGTCACAATGGAATATCATTCTTCCTTTTTGTTTGACTGAGCAGAGTTTTCAGCTCCGTTATAGCACAAAGATCATTATGCTGTGTTGACATTGAGAGAGGATAAATACCCAATGAAGAACTCTCACGCAGGTCTGCTCAAATCTACCACTTCCTTTTTTCTCTAATATAATGTTACCTGCTGTTGGCTTGTTCCGGGTTCCTTAAGTGTTTGTCCATGAATATGAAATTGATTTATTTCTATCATTGCAGCCTTGATCTTTTTATTGTCATTCAGAGTTTATCTGTAGTTTTAATAACTTTCCATTGGCTCATGGGTGTAAAGAATATTATTTACTGTAGTACTGAAGTCTGAAAGCTTATTTACCAGTTGCATTAATATAATGCAATTTTTTTAAAGGTACATGCTAAAAAATCTTTAGAAACATTCAAACCAAACAGCATGGTAAAATTGTGTGTATTTGCATACTAATATGTTAGTAAAGAACCTAGTTTGTGGATGCTTTAATAATTTCTTATCAGATTAATAGCAATATTTCACAATGGATATTTTATAGAATCAGACATAATAAGACAACTGGTGCACCTGATGTCTGGATCTGGTATAATTTGAAGGACTGCAAGTGGGGGCCATTAAAAACAACAACAACAACAACTAACAAAAAAAAAAAAAAAAAAAAAAAAAACCAAACTAAAAGGGGTGTCACTTAAAATTGGTGACATCAAACACCTGATAAAGCTGTCAGTCATTTCAGATTCATATGTCGAATTGCACATCTGCCATTTTTATTGGGGCAAAAACAAGGCTGCTCTTTTAGATCCTAAAATGCAGATCTCCTGCGCAAGATGTGTAAAGGTTGGCAGATCTGCAGTACTATAATTTTTTTTTTTTTTTGCAGTGTTCCTACAATACATTCTAGAGAATTGGCTTACTTTTCTGGGTCTATTATGGGAGGAGACAAATTTAACTTATAAGAAAAAAAATAGTGTCTCATTACATCTCTTGGCTTATCAAGACTGTCTGAGGTAGACTTGGTGATCATTTGTCTGTGTGCCAGGGCAATTCTCTCTGGCAAAGCAATGCTTCAGTCTCTGAGGTGTTTGAAAAAGCCACAGTCTCCCCGTTCTTCGGCTATTGTTTAATGTTCAGATGTGAGCTATTACTTTCTTGAAAAGCAAATGTGCATGCCAGATGCAGTATCCACTCTGATTAGTTCAGCTGTGAAGAAGCAACAGATAACACATAAGGTCAACCTTGTATAAAATTACACAGCTTTAGAAAGTGGTGTCTAGTATCACTAATGAGTACCGTAACATTTGTTCATTTGGCTGGCAAAATGCAACAAAATGTTCATACTGAACAAGGTGGCCACTTGTTCCCTTGGGATGTAATGAATGTAGTGAATGTTATGTAAGGTACAGGGTCCCAAGCCTGGTCCTGGAGTACCCCATGTGCTGCATATGTTAGTGTTTTCTCTCTACACCTGATTCAACTAATCAGCTAATTAACAGTTCCTCCTGAGTGGAAAGTGAGTGTGATAGAACTGGGAAAACACTAAAATGTGCAGGACTGGGGTTTCTCCAGGACCAGGATTGGGAACCTGTGATGTAAGGAATAAAACTCTTCGGGGTATGCTGTTATGGGAAAATAATCACCAATATGGTGGTATGACGCAAAGTGAAGCTATTTGCCATTAACATCCTGAGGTTGATTATTTTCCTATAACAAGAAGTCTCGAAGTTTTACTCCTTTTATACCAAAGCAATTTGTCAATGATTACATTTCATTTTATTAATCAATGACAGTGTTTTTTTATTCATTTATTGTTACACTTACATGTTGTGAAATGCCCTGGTTCCTGTTATCATTTACATTATAACAGCTAAACAGGAACAGTTGTTCTCTCACCAGCCTCTATTCTCTTCTCTTTTCTTCTCTCTCTCTCTCTCTCACTCACCCTCTCTCTCTCTCTCTCTCTCTCTCTCAAAGTTAATTAGACAAAAATGCAGCTTCTCATGTTACCAAGAAATGGGAAAGCACACACTCCTCTATCCTGAAGACTTTCCTATGTCTGAAAACGTAAAGGAACGCCTATGTTATGCGTTCACCATTCACGTTTCAGTGAATTGGTTGTTAATATAGAAACAATAATGTATTTAAACAAGTGCAATAATATCCACCTGTGATTTGCCTTGCAGCCGTAACTAGTGTCAGAGCTGCTGTTATAGAAAATGAATCAACACCTTCTGACCAATCAGATTTGAGAATTCAGTGGCGCTGTGGTATAACTTAAGTCAGCATCTTCTCTTATAACATAATAGGAGAGCTGTTAGAGGAGTGTACCAGAAGTGTAAGAGGCCATCAGCGTGTCGTTGCACGATTTAATAAATCATTTAAAATATTGCTGGGAACAATTCTCAAGGGAACACTGCCACATTGTATTTATCTTCTTTATAAAGTGAATACACCTCTTTTTTTGATAACATCTCAGGGTTTTATCAGGGTCTTCAAGAGTCATAGAGTCCTTTTTTTTTTTAACATAGGATTTTGTTTTTCCAATTCTAGAGGATTTTTTTAACCACATTACCAGACTTTGAATAAATTGAATTGAATAATAGATGGAATTGAATGATAGATGCAGTATCATCAGTAGGTAGATGATAGTATGCATTCCTATATTCCATAGTCTGCTCATTTATTATGCTTCAGGTCTGTATTCTAGACTCTCTCACCATGAAATGGGGAACATCAATTTAAAATCAATAAGGTAAGGAATAAAACATGATGGGATATGCAGTTATGGAAATAATCAACAACAGGGTGATGTTTTATTCCTCTTATACCACAGAAATTTGCCAACAAATACTTTTTGATTCATTATTAAGTCATACTTTTGTGACTTTTCATGTTGTGGAACTTCCATGAGACAAGCCAAAAAATGACAAAACTCCAAAAAAGACAAGAAAAAAAGGAAAAAAAGAAAAAATGCAACTGATACAGATAGAGATAATGGCACTGTGTTGCACCCTTACTTCAGATTAACATTCATTCATTCATTCATTCATCTTCAGTAATTTTTGCTGTGGATCCGGATCCCGGGAACACCGGGCATGAGGTGGGAATACACCCTAAATGGGATACCAGTAGATTGCAGTGTACCATGCATACACACAGTGCAATCTACTGGTATCCCATCGAGGGTGTATTCCCACCTCATGCCCGGGGTTCCTGGGATATAGGCTCCGGATCCATGACAAAAGGTACTGAAGATGAATGAATAAATGAGCACACCTTGGGGCAATTTATCTTAGCCAATCCACCTACTGGCATGTTTTTGGAAGGAGGGTGGAAACTGGAGAACCACAGGAAATCCCACGCAGAAACAGGGAGAACATTCAAAGAAACTCCACACACAGAGCACGATCAAACCTGGAGCCGTGAGGCAGGAACGCTACCCTACTGAGAAACTGCCAAGCGCAAAGTCCTCTGTCTTTTAGACTCTCCTGTGTGCGGAAAACTCTTTTTTTTTTTCAGGAAAATAAAATCACTGTAACACACACCCTCTTGTGGCTTATTGCTTTATTTTATGTGTTAAATCTTACAGTCATTTGCTTTTACATTTATTCTGGCAATGTTAGTATTTTATGTCTTGGAAATTGAGCATGGAATGGATGTAGTGAGATCTGTTCAATTTCTCACTAGGTGTTGTGGTCTTAGGCAAGCTATATTCTCAATGCACTCAGCCACAAAAAGCTCCATAATCTGCTACCATTTCACTGTCGGATTGACTGCATTCACCAGAAAGAAGAGCTCATAAATGTTGCATTGTTAAGTCTCTGCAATTACCTTTTTTTAAATAGAAGAAAATCAAATTGCATAAATTCCACTTTACTGGAAGATAATATAGTGGCATAGTGTCTCCTACATAAGAAGCCCCTGGACCTGTAACGTCTAAAATGCCAGATCCCCACATTTTCCTAGAAGGTCATTGGACCAATTAAATCTAGTTTCCAAGTTGATATTTTAAAGGGCTCCAGAATAATAAAGCTTAATAAAGGATGAGTAGCAGGAGTCTTATCATTTTCATCACATACTGCATGCAGATTATCAGTATGGAGTTTAAAGCCACGTCACATCCTTTACTTGCCAATAAGGCTTGCTGTTTATTCTGTCCTAATGTGTAAGGGAAAAAAAGATAATATTTACATACCTAGGTATAATCTAGAATTCTGATCTGCATAATTCAGCACAGAGATGTTAAATAAGCAGCGAAGTCATTATGACGGCTTAGCAAAAGGCTCCTGCTGACACAGAGACAGTGAGCGGGTGTCAAATAGAAGGAGCGACTAGAAGAACCAGCGTTACACCACCTACCATGTTCTCTCTTCAGAGACTCCAGACTTTCTCTCCTCTTGGGTTTACCGCAGCGTAGCTATGCGCCATCTGTCGCTGTTGCCATGGCAACAAGGCCCATTGATCTACATAAAACCACAGACGGAGATATTCTGGTCTGATCCATTAGCATGAGTCAAACGGCATCTCCGTCTTGGCTAACTGGCGGACAGTTGTTTCAGACATCTTTCTGACCATAATTACCATAATTCTGACCTTTAAAAGGAAACTGATAATGTAGTTCTTATTCCTGATCATAATAGCTCACACATCTTTAATTCATGGTTATTAAAGCCATCCCGAGCTGGGTAGAAATGAGTACATACAAGTTTTAAGATGTTCTCATTTCTACCCACTTCTGGATGGCTTTATTAGCCATGAATAAAAGATGCGTCTGCCATTATTAGTAGGAATAAGAACTAGATTATCAGTTTTCTTTTAGAGGTCTGAATTATGATAATCATGTTCAGAAAGATGTCTAAAACGACTGCCAGTTATCCAAGACAGCAATGCAGTTTGTCCATGGCAGTATGCTTATGGAACAAGCATTCCTGGAAGAAACGTGTCCTCGGAAATATGAAGTCATCGCTGGAAATACACACACATCACAACACACACGGCTCATAAAATCTGCAAGATGTCACAGCAAGGAATTTGATTTCTAAAGATATTCATAAAGCTCTGACAGCTAAGTGAATGTGGAGAACTCAAAGTAGAAAAAGCTAATAAGGCCTGAGATTTCTCTATAGAATTGTCTTTAGATCAGTGCAACGAACATGACGAGAACTCTGTGAAGAGATCTATACATCAGCCTTACAGTGCTCTTGTGGAATTGAAAAATCACAGCAATGCTAGAATCTGCACTTAGCCTGATTACAACACACCTTCTACACTCTTCATAAATTTTATAGTTTTATCTGAAGGAATGTGAAAGATAAAAACAGCTGTTTCCTTTTGAGTAAATAATTACACAGGCGATTTTTAACAATCTGCAGCAAAGGAAAACCTCAGTAAGCTTAGAGAATGAGCAAGGTGAACCTAAAAAGATGTGTTCAATAAGAGCCAGGCGTAACTGCAATTTCTCCAATGATTAAAGTGACCAATCTCAGAGCTTCAGTCATATGTCTTAGTTAGAGGTCTCCCTGTGGTAGGAGATGTCAGGGATCTCTGATAGGATGCTCTCAGGAGATGCAGAGTTATTGATGTGATTATTTGGTGCATTATATTAATGCAGGCTAAGTAAGGAATAAAACATGTTGGAGCGTGCTGTTATAGGAATCAACAATGGAGTGCTTTGATGCAGCTTGAAGTGAAACAGAGTTATTTTTAACACCCCAAAGTTGATTATTTTCCAATGTCACCACGTCCCAGAGTATTTTTCGTCTTTACCACAACAGTTTGCAAACAGTAACAAATTTTTTTTTATTTATCAACGAATGTCACATCATACTTTAGATCTGTGTATAGTTACATTTAATGCTGTGGAACGTCTGCGATTATTAGTATTATTAGTAGTACAGTATAGAGGTGATCTGATGCATTTTTTTAGTTACACAAAGCGCACAAGGTAGCAGGCTGTACACACAGCACATGGATAGCTTTTAAAGTTGTGCCAATAGTATGATATAGCAAAGTATAACCATATTTCAGATGTCTTATTAAATATTTAAGAAGTCATTGCCGTTTCTATATTGTCAAACACATCTTACAGCTAAATTACATAATCAACAGACTAGCGATCTAACCAAATACAAATGCATTATTTGGAATGAAAGGATAATGTGTTCTAAACAGATACAAATACAGATATGAATAAGAGGCACACTGTTTAGTTTTTGTTGGGTTTTTTTTAAGATAGCATGCCCATACAGGACATCCAGAAGTTTTTACTTTCATGCGAGTAAGCTAGTCAAGTATGAAGGTTGTGGGTGTGAGCAAGCGGTCAGATGTAAGGCTTGCAGGACATAAAAGAGTGAATATGAGTTGCTGTGTGACCTTGCAGTCAGTGCAGTGTTCATTCGCTCATCCTTAGTAACTGGAAGGTGAGGGTAAAAGTGGTTTAAAAGAGGCTATTTGAGAAATGTGAGCAGGTAAAAAACAAAAGACTATGCTGACAGTGCTGCCATTTCTACCTCTAGGTTTTCCCCCAGTGTTTGCCAGTGTTTATGGGGATAGAATGCTAGCGTTCATATTTAACTTAAAACATTCCTTCATCTTTGAACTATTGCTGTGGTTCTAGAGCCTATCCTGGGAACACTGGGGGTGAGATGGATATACAGCATGGATGGGATGCCGGTCCAGACAGACAGACTTTCACACACTCATTCACACCTAGGGGCAAATTATCTTCTAATCCACCTAGTGGAATGTTTTTGGGAGGTGGGAGGAGACCTGGAGGAACATGGAAACACAGGGAGAACATGTAAAACATGTAAGACAGTAACCCAAGCTCGACTGAACCGGGAGCACGGGAGCATTACAATTTCCATTTCTGCTCCACCAAGACTCCTTCATGTGCTGGGATTTTAATTCACAGTCTTCTGATCAGTAGCCCTTAAACACTGGGCCACCACTCTCCATATAATCACCATGGGAACAAGTCTTGCTAATTGTGCATACAGAACTATCAGCATGCTATCAATAAATATTGTCCAGAGTGAAGAGAGGGTGATGAAAATGAGAGAGAGAGAGAGAGAGAGAGAAACAAAACCAAGAGGCTCTTTTGAATTACAATAAAAAATGTGACACTCACCAGTCACCATACCGATTCACACTTCCATCAATCAGGAAAATTAAGCTCTAGTATGATAAATGACTCTACTCACAAACCGCCTGTCAAAGCACACGAGTATCAAAATGCCCCACATGAAACAGACAGTGATGCTAAACCAAACATTACAGGCATTTTTTTTTAGGATAGCAATTCCACCAAAGCAAGGAATGTTAGAGCGTAAATCTTCTTCCTGTTTGTGAGAGGACTGTGTAAATGCTGTCCTCACCCACCTCTCTCCTCCCTGAGGCCTGAGGAGAAGGTGTTAATGAGAACACCTGGTCAAAATGCTCAGAGCAAGACATGTTCCCAAGACCGTCCATTACAGCCCTATTCGCTTATGGAGATAACGCAGATCTGTTCCAGTTCCATCCATAACATTTAACAAGAAAGGCAGCCAACTGTTTTCTTTCTTTTTTTTTTTTTTTGAGACAGCAATGCACATCATCTCAGTAAAATTGAACACACTACCATGGCAAACATTAGTCATGCTCTAAATTGTCTCTGCTCCTGTTGTTTAACACCTGAGGCAAAATGTAAAAAGCACCAAAAGCCATGAAACTGCCTAGCAGCATCTAAATTTACTCACATTTTTTACCTTTCACTGGCAGAAATCAACAAAAATGATATTTAAGAAGAGTACTGTCAAATAAAAAGCAACCACTTGCTAGAATAAATGCTGCAATCTCCAGATATCTGGTGCAAACCTCATCCTTCAGTAGAATCTGTTACAATAAATATCTGCACATTATAACTGGTGGACAGCTGTTTCCTCTTTTTAGTCAGAGAAAGGTCAGAGGTTAAACAACTGGTTTTACACTCAACCCTTTCATGTATCTTTATCACTTGAGTAAATTATGGATTTAGGAAATGTGGCTGAAAAATGCCACATTTATGGACACAGAACAGAAACCTCCTGTAGGCTGAAGTAGGTTGAAACTAGAAAAGTCAATTAAGCAAAATAATAATAATAATTTTATGAAATATGCGGTTACTGAAACAGGACTCATCATGCTGACTGCAGAAAACCATACCAGCAGGCACATAGCAATCATCTTGCTATTCCAGTCACTCACCAAAGTAGAGATGGGATGCCCTTTAGTATTTTCTGAAGCCTGCACTCAGATTTTGAGCCCAGGCAGATCCAGACAAAGCCTCCGTAGATTAATATTGATAGGTAAGGATAGCCGTCCAGCTCCTTTATGTGTATTCACACTTGTTGACATGCCACATCTTCAGCCTCCTATCCAAATCCACTAGGCCCTGATTAGATGTCCAATTAGGTCATCCATGCCTCCAATCTCAGTCCTGACATGACGACCAGCAGACGCTGCCTCTGGAAGCCACATGAGCCTGTAAAATTAAAGATTTAAACAGCAGGTTACTCTCCCTTTTGCTGTATCTCACAGAGATCCAAAGAAAAAAGGTCAGTCTCATAAAATAAACATAGTCTACTTATCTCAACTACACCTTTATGTAATTGTCACTGCAAAACCAAAATGGCCTGGTAATGGTATGAAAACATCTGTTTTTAAACAAAGGAGCCCTTGATTATTCTATTTGTTGGATGCAAGTCAAGCAAAGATGTTAGTGAATCCTTTTGTGGAGATTCATTTGAGTGTGAAAAATATGAAAACCGTCACTACAGCACTTATGCTGATTTCTTTCATGAAAAGGCGAGTGCTGAAAATCTCACTGAAATATCTGACCAGGTATTAAACACATAACAAGCAAGTACTGCTTAAGATATAATCAGTGATGGGGTGGTGTGATACAGAACAACCAATACATTGAATTGAAAGTTTTCTAATAACAGCATGTCCTGAAGTGTTTTATTCCTCTTACACCACAGCAATTTGTCAATACTAACAATTTTTAAAAATTTACTAGACAACTGCATATCACACTTTTTATCAATTATGTCCATGAAACAAGTTAGTTCCTGTTATCACTTATGTTATAGCTGGTTCCTTCACCAGCTGCTCTTTTTCTTTCTCTTTAAGTTGCAGGTTATCCTTTTACCTTCCATCCTGAAGACTTTCCTGTTTTGGAAAACATAAAGATAGCATTATCCCTGATCTTTTACAAAGTGCTGACTCTGGAGACTCCTTCCAAAAATACTAAATAACCGTCTCCTCCCAGAAATGCGGTGCATCCGCCATACATGTCTCTGTGTGAACTGTCACTATAGAAACAGTAACATATTAGACCAAGCGCATTAATATAAACCTTTGAGTTGCCTTGCTGGCTGTTATGTAGCTTCTAGCCAACTCAGACTCAAGAATTCAAACAGTCTTGTGGTATAATGCATCATAAAATCCAACAGTATATCATGTTACACATAGAAAACTTAATTAACAGAAGGAAGTTAATTAACTTTTTTTGAGTTAGAAATTTCTTTTGAAATTTTGATTTAGAATATTCATTCTGCATTTCTTAATAAGGATAAATTGTTGGTGCTTCTGTTGTCCAGTGATATTTTTCTAGAACTATCACACCCATAATGTATTCTTCAACATATAAGTATACAGTTGTGGCTCTCAGAACACATTTTTGGTGACTTGCAATTTGGGCAACAGAAAAAAAAACACTAGAAAGAAAATATAATAATGTACCATTCAGGTGTGTCCACAATACAAATCCCAAGGACAAGAAACAAAACAGAATCTGTAGGCTTGCCTTTATAGTCCATACTGATTTTTCCCACCTCTGTGTAAAACATATAGCAATAAATGTGTAACGTTTGAACAATATGGACATATGTACTGATACATCATTGCCACATTGATAAAGAGTGTGATTTATATTGCTGCATATACAGCATGTTACTCACATTATATTACTATAGATACAGTAACTTACTATAGTATGTATACAATATCCAACAGTGTATTGGCATTGTACTTTTATTAAGGGATAAAGGAGATGGAGACAGCCTATAACCAGTGCTAAGGAGCAATGAAACCCTGGTTTCCTTTGCAGTTTATGCATTTGTCAATGTTGTTCATTTTCCACACACCCTCAGGACATCATTACTTCAAATCAGCCACTAATAACATGCCTGGGGTCTTAGTGTGATACTAATCCAGAACAGGAAGACATACCACAGGACACACAAATAAGAGCATAAACTGACAGCTGTTCCTATAACATGGATCTCAGTCAATGGATCTGAACATGCTTTCAGAAAGACAGTGAGTGAGTCATAGCAATGAGATGGGATTGTAGAAAATCCCTTTAAACTTCATTGTGAGGATAAAGAAGGTTATGTGAATGATGCTAGAGACACCCTGCCACAGAGATGTAGCTATTTGTAGATATGTCCTGAAAAACCCAAATCCAAGGCCTAAAGCATGTGCTATTTTTGCTCGATCAATTCAGAGGATTCACATGCCTTCCAAAGTAATAACATTCAGCTGCTGTAAAATCATAACTGCAAAATTGGAGAAAAAAAAATAGGCATTATGGCACTTTATGACTTTATACATCAAATATATTGCAGCTGCAAGCAGCGATTAAGGGATCCAAGCACCATGAGCTGGACTGTGTTTATGTGAAGGTTAGATGTTAAGGATGATGATGATGATGATGATGATGGTGGTGTTGGTGGTATTATTTCTAATGAAATTTCTCAGTCAGAGGACAACCACTTCCAAGATATTGCTTCAACATCTGTTGCAAACAAAGATAAAGGTTCTTGTGTAACACTGTGATAAACATATATACCAAATTTGGTGTAGGTATGCAAGGGCATTTTCGAGCCGTGGACTGATTTCCTGTTTCCAAAACCAAGTAACCCAAAGATATGAAAGTACACTGGTATTATCAAGTATTGGTACCCAAGATGCACAAAATTTTATGTTAATCCACAAAAGTATTGCCAAGATATGGACTCTCATCCTGTAGTGCCCCCCAGTGAGCAAATACATTTAAAAATCCATTGGTACTGTAAAGACATGGCACCACAGTTCTATTTGTTTTTCAGTTTATAGCATGTATCACTATAAGGAGACAGTAAGGTAAGACATTAGTTGCATGTCTTTATATTAAACAGTCTCCTTGAAATGTTTCAGTGAGAGTACTGATACAGTTTCCAGGATGGCCTCCAAATGCCAGCTGGTTTTCCACACCTGAGGCTCTGACTGCATTTTATAGATTCCCAAGACACACTGGGTGTTCTGGATAAAAATAATAATAAAAAAACCACCTGACTTTGAGACGGGCAGAGAGATGAAGAGTGGCTAAATTACAGCTTCTGTGCAAAAACATAGAGAATATTGAATATCGAAAGAATATCGAACAGACTCTTCCGTAAGCAGAGATAGAATGAGCCCATTTTACACTTACTGTATGTTTGTAATCATATACAAAGATCTGCATATTAGATTAAAACAGCAGTGGTGTCCTATACCAATTTATCAGAGAGGCAACAGCGAAACAAAAGCAGTGTGGTCAAATTCTGATGAAGTCAACTGTTAAATAAGTATACAAACGATACAGACATCTGTTCGTTCCAATGAACCATTCTTGAAAATGCAATTCAGCTATGAAGGTACAATTCAGTCCAAGCCTGGCACAAATAAAACAGAAATAAATTAATAAAGGTTGCAGAGGGGAAAGTGGAGCAACTGTCCCCCAGGTCCTGCATTTCTGGGACATACCATCAACATGGCTTCCATTGAGGTACTGGAAATGCTGACACATATTCATATGTTTATAGTGGACACTTACTCTCATCTGGTGATGATGGCCCGGGGCGAGCGATGAGGATAACCAAGGTTGCCACATGAACAGTGGGGTCACTGAATCACTAAAACAAGTGTACCTTCAGGCACTAAATGAAGCCCATATGGCCTCTCACAAAGTAGATTTCTTTCATGCTCCTGCCTGGAGCATCTCTGTGTTTTTGAAAAAAAAGGATATGGTGTGCCTTTTGTCATCTGAAAATGACTGTGCTATGTGTTTCAGACAGGACTGAACTTTTTGTGGATGCACCTATGCATCTCTTTAAAAGATGTTCCTACTGATGTTCCTGTGCTATGCATACTCATATAGTAAGATATCTGCATGAGACATCACAAGCAACTAAACAGCCCTTTGGGTTCATGGAGTCAAACTGCAAGTAAGATTAAATTTGACATGAATAATCCTAATTTTATGTGCATACATCATTGCATGCAGTCACCAAGGCGACTGAGGCACTTGCATGACATGTGTTATGAATGTTATATTATGAATATTCCTCAAACATGAGATAAGTGAAAGTAATATTACATAGAAGACTGTGGGTTAAACCCAGAAGCTAAAGTCCAGGCATCCCAGACTGACTTGCACTGACCTATTTTGATTTTTGGGTGTCCTGCATTTTCCAATGTTTCTAATGTTTCTACAGAATTGGTGCACTCAACAAATAGCCCTGGACAGATACACTCATTTGTCTTCAGTAACAGGTTCAGGGTTACTGCCTGTGTGGAGTTTTGTATTTTTTCTTCATGTCTACATGGATTTCCTCCAACACTGGGAGAGAGATGGGAATACACCTTGGATGAGACACCATATTTCACATACCCGTGTCCATGTGAGTTTCCTCTTGATTCTCCAGTTTTCTCCCACTTCCTTGACCTTAAATTACCCCTTAAATGTGAATGAGTGTGTGAATGTTTGTGCACGGTGCCCTGTAATGAACTGGCATCCCATCCAGGGTTCCCGGGATAACATAATAAAAATCACTTTGATTTGAAACAGAAATCAATTTCAGGGACATAAACATAATTCTGCACACAACTGTGAGACTCTGATGGATAAAATCTACTTACACCTTTATCAGTCAGTCCAGTAATAACCACAACATAATCTTTGGCTACTTTGATTATCTACCTGCACACTTCTCTAACTATACTGACTTCTCAGAAACCACAATAAAGTACTAAGGTTATAAAATGCTCTAGATTGTATTGAATACAGATATCTTAAGTACTAAGCCGATACAGTGGCAGATAAATAGTAGGCCTAATACTGGTGCCAAAAAAGGCTCTTTAGAGCAAAGTCAAAGTAGAAACATTTTGGTTTCCTACAGAACAATTTATGGTTCCCCAGTGAACCTACTCGTTCAGGTCTTTGCTGTGACCCCAGATCCTTCCACATAATGCTTACAGTGATACTAGGAAAGTTTTTGCCAGCAACAAAAATAAAAAAAAAACATCAATCCAAATGTTCTTTTGGAAAGCAAATAATGATTCTTCTATGCCACTGGTCTAAAGAACAGTTTCTGGCACTTTTTATAAGACTGTATATAAGTCTTAATAACTCTCTTAGCATGTTCTGTGCACTGGGTGATTAGTGTTGTTGCTTCCAAACAAAAATCCCATTTAGCCTGAAATGGAAGCTGATATATTTTGCCATTACTGAAACTATTCATCTTTGTCTGAAAGGCAAGAATGACTTTGTAATGGTGAAATAATGTGCTGTGCCCCCATTTTCTCCCGAGCTGGAGCGGAAACAGACAAGAATCATCATCTTGTCATTGCAACCGTCCACATGCTTCTTTCAGTTTTAAAGAGCAAATGTCATGTACTTAATCACAACTCATAGCATAAGAGCTCAGAATCATAGCCTACAGACCACACAATGACAAAATGACACTGCTCCATCCCTGCTAAGTGATACGGCCTATCCAATATCTGCAGGGTCTTGTGGGAATTTGGATGCTTAAAGTTCTCCTCCAAGTATGCTGAAGCATTTATCAGTACAGTACCAGTACCAGACTGCTATTTTGTGAGAGTAATATATATGTGGTGGCCTGAATACTGGTTAGCAGTCAAAAATGACAGGAATGTTGTGTAAGGAGGCAGTTTTTTGTCAAGCATTTTGCTAGCTAAGTGTCATTTCCTTACATAGTGAATGTCACGGTTGTTGGAAAATGGACATAAGTCCAATTCCGTTTGAAATCCATGATGCTCCTGCACCATAGTCAAATTTATTTGAAGGTGAACCTGAAGGTCGTGGGTTCGAGTCCGGCAGGGATTGTAGGTGGGGGAGTGAATGAGCAGTGCTCTCTTCCACCCTCAATACCACAACTGAGGTGAGACCCTTAAGCAAGGCACCGAACCCCCAACTGCTCCCCGGGCGCCGTGGCAAAAAAGGCTGCCCACTGCTCCGGGTGTGTGTGCACTTGGATGGATTAAATGCAGAGCACAAATTCCGAGTATGGGTCACCATACTTGGCCACACATCACTTCACTTCACTTCATACAGAAGAAAAAGTCTGTACTCTTAATACACACACATATATATATATATATATATATATATATGTGTGTGCATTTATATGCATTTATATGGCTACCACACAGAGAAAGAGTGTCCTCACAGATTGCTAATGTTGTATATTGAAGAAAAGATGTAGTGCACTTAAGAATTTTGGGGGAAGCAGAAATACCTGCAGATTATACTGCATTATAACACACTGCTAAATTATGCCAAATCTTCACTATGCTCATACATGTGCCATGTTTTACCCTTTGTAGGTGTCTTTGGTCTACTGAATACACTCACACACTGAAAGTCTCATACACTCTCAAGACAGTTGTATAGCTGTGCCATCTTACCATTACCTGTAATTGTCATGATAGCTGTCTTAATGTTTGACATCACATGCTAATTTTTTGTGTTCTCTGGCAATCATATGTTTTATGACAGAGGAGGATATGTACTTGTATACTCTCAAAACAATATATTTTCTGTGCACATGGTACAAAATGAGGTACAGTGGTCAATATAATTGAATTCTCTTTCAATTATAAAATGACATCAAAATGAGGTTTCATTTTTTGCGTCTACATCAAACTATTTGCTGTCTTAAACAAATGTCTTAAGGTGGATTATTCTGGATTTTTAGGAAACATCAATAAGAAAGTATTTTGTCATAAGAAAAAATACACAGAATGCTATGAAGAAGCGATGCTGATTTCTTTCTAGCCCAGACTGTAGATTCACTGTAGATGTCACAGAGGTAACAAAGAGAACTTACCTCTCTGGAAACCAAAAAAGAAAGAGAAAACAAGAAGAGGAAAAGAAGAAGCAGAACTGTGGTAAGCGGTGAAGGTAATCTAGTAATTAATGATCACAGCTGTAAAGCCATTAAATAATGTAATAGCAGCCCAACATCATTTTGGCAAGCACACAGCTACCTAGGTGTTGGTGCTCTGTTTGGAGCATATAATGCTAATTATTTAGCTAGCTTACTTGGTAGAATTCGTCATTTTGCACATTTTCAAATGTGTTCTGAGTAGCCTATGTAATGTAACAATGGTTTATCTAATTGAGAAGCCTAATCCAGTATTACATCTAGCATGCAAAATATGACACTAACACTTTCAGAAAGCTATCCTATAGTTGGCTCATCATATTAAAGCATAATTATAAACCTATATCTTTGCAGTTTGGATTAGGAAAATTATTATTTTTAATAAAAAAAAGTAGATATCTTGGCATTGCTCCTTGTATAATCCCTGACTAGTGAAAATTAAAATACACATACTTCCTATAATAATTACGTTGTATGTATATTTATGTTTATTATAATGTTTATTATAAAATTAATTAAACCATAATACTACCATCTTGATTTCGAATCTATCTATTTCAAATTATGTCTTACATTTATGTTATCTCAGGGGATTTTCTAATGCATTGCAAAATTATTATCATAAAGCTATGAAAAGAACATTCTAAAATGCTTTTTTATTGTTTATAAAGGTTTATGGGTCCCTAGGTATAATCCAGGAGTCCCTAGCACCACAGTCTCTAGAACTGCCTCTGCCTATCTGTGACAGTTGTGTCAGGTAATTACACAGAATGAAACAACCCCTAGATTTGTCACTGTCACTGACACATCTGTAACACGTCATCAGCAGTGATTGAGAAAGCACATGTGAAATACAGTCGTGGGTGTAATGAGCACGAAAGAGGTGGATTATTTACTCTATCATCCTTTTTGCTCAAAATGCCTTTGAAGAAAAAATTGCCCAAACAAATTACAAAATACACAAAAGGACAGATGACAGAACTGTAAGTTAGTGGTTTTTGGTTTGAACAAAAGGGTTACAACTTCTCTGTTTAACGTGTTTGGTATTATGAGGAAACACTGCATGGAGCCACGAATCACAAAGAAATAATGAATGCAGCTGCCTATCTACTTTGGTGTGTGTGTGTGTGTGTGTGTGAGTGTGAGTGTGTGTGTAATAGTTTGCCCTACATTATTATTATTTCATCAATGAGACCTTGTGATATATTGCATTGCTCAACTCCAATAGTGTCATTGTCAAGCTATTGATAGATATTAGAGTTTAGCCCTCCCATTTAATATCACCACCAGCCATCACTGCATAATAGCTGTCGTAAGACATGCTAACTAGATTCATTACAATATTCAGCTTTTCTAAGAAGCTGTCATGCCATAAAAATTAAGAAAGCTCACGAAAATTACCTGTAATATCATTGGACGTGGCAACTCATGACAGCACCTGACACACTCAGTGTTAATGTTAATGTAAGATGCATTACTATTATAGTCTGAGTGTTATTATAAGCAGTGAGCCAAATTATATCCCCAAGACAAGTGAAGTCACCTGGTAAAATTACAACCCCCAGACATTGTATGTGACACCACAGCTGTCTGCGCCCTTTCTCACTGACCCTGAAAAAAGATGACATATCACTTCATGTACACATTTCCTTTTGCACTGCTTCCCCAGACAGGAAAAAGAAGAGGACAGAGGGAAAGAGATAGATGTCTGGAAGAGCTGATTAAGTGCATGGGGTCAGGCGGAAATGCCCGAGCGTGTGCTGCAGTGCTCACTATGAGGTGCACAGAGACTACGTTTTATTCGTGACTTCCACAGCAAGCGACGCTGCCTGAGTGGGCCGAAATGCGGCCATGCTGCACGGAGTTGCCATGGAAACTGCAGGGAACGGGGGAGAAAGTGCAAGACAGCGGATGTGCATTAAGTTCTGTCATTTTATCACCTACTGTAGAACGCCAAGAGCATGCAAATTATGACGAGGCACACAAAAGCACTCACTTTTAATGTGAAAGAACCACTTTACAGGATACTATGAGGAATCGTTTTTACTGCACTGAATGAATTTTATCTCTGAAGTGCCGAGGCTCTGACTTTTCATTTCTCTATTTAGAGGCGATAAGATGCTGAAGGGGGCCAGAGCTGATATGTCACACACAATCTCAAAAGCAGCAAATAAGCAAGTACATCACCTTGGCTGATATTTTTATACAGACATCATAATGCAGATAACGTCTGCAAAAACAGCAAAACCAGACATGATAGTGGTTTTAAAATGCAGCCATGGCTCCATCTACTGAGCAGAGATGGACAGAGATGGACAGTGTAGTGCTGATTCTTCAGCACTGCAGATCTCCATCACTTTCCTGCTCATCTTTTCACTGTATTAATATTTACACTCGAGCTACTTGTCAAAGGCATGTTTTTCAGTGGTTACTGACTAAAATTATTAAGTAGAGAGGTTCACATACTGTATTAGAGGTCAATTCATCAAATAACTACTGTTTCTGGAAACAGTAGCAGAATTACTGGTAGTTGAAAAAGGCTTATGTGAACCTAGTTGAATATCCAGTTTACACACCAATACCTTAGTTTTTGGTAATGTCTTTTTTTTAAATACCCCAAACCTGTCTGCCATTTTGTAGTGTAATTGTCTTCGTACTCTGCTTGGTACCCAGTACTGTCTATATGTGACCCGTATTACTGAAGTGTTACCACATAGTCTATATATTATAAGGTGGACACACCAAGGACATGTCATGTTATGTGTTCTTCAAACTTGTTGGTGTACTCCAGACTGAAGGTGGAGGGGAGAAAACCCTTATTAATCCATACATCACATCAAATTCATCAGTTTCAATATGATAAAAATTTGTTTCTGTTTTTTTTTTCAGGGTTCTAATACTGGCAAAAATAAATAGTTCGAGAGACGAAACCTTTCTATACATACATACATAAAAAAAAAAAAAAAAAATGCTGGCCATCTGGGGGCGTAATATCGCCTCTCACAAATGGATCAGTCCAGCCTGAACATAGATTCATCACTGAAACAGAGGTAATGGTTGATGTGGGAGCTCTGACGCAATTGTACTTTTAACCCTTTACACACCCAGGACATGTTGGTGGGCTCAGGTTACATTAATCACGCCTGTATCTACATACCGTTCCTATTAGTGTCATTGTAGCGAGTGCATATTTTGCTTTAAAGCAAATAACTGAAAAATATCGTAGGAGTTTAATGAGTTAGCCAGAATAAGAGGAAAATGATAAATTGTTTAGTCAGAAGAAGTGCGAGGCAGCTGATATTTTAAAAATCTTGTAGGCTAACACTGAATATTGACACACTGAGCATATTTGCTTTGCATGTAGACAGTATAATTACTGAGAACATCTAGTTAAAGTTATCTAGTCACTTTGTATAGTTAAACCTGGCTTCATACTTTTAGGAGAAAAGGTAACATTTAGCAACCCTAAAAGGTCTGTCTGTCTGGGGCGCCCTTAAAGGTTATATGTAGAATCCAACAACAGAAGGTTTTCCTTTAAGAAAATGCTCCATATAGAACTTCTTCATTAACCACCAAAGAACCCCTGAGGTATCCTTAATTCTAAGGATCTGTTGTAGAATCCCATACCAGCAGCTTGCCCTTTAAGAAAACAATTCCAAGTAGAACTCCTTCAGAAAGCTAGAACCATTGATCATCCAAAAATAAACCTTGTACTAGAGAGAGAGTTTCCTTTTAAGGTAATGTTCCTTATAGAACCTCTCCACAAAGCTAAAACACTAAAGACTGAAAGAACCCCTGAGGTACACTCAATCCTAAGAATGTATTGCAAAAAGTATTCCAACTAGCACCCTAAAGAGTTCTTGGGTTTGTCCCGCTGGGGAACCCTTAAAGATTATATGTAGAATTGACCATCCAAAAAAATCCTTGACGAATGCACTTGTTTTAGGAATGCAGCTTCAGAACCAGAAAATGTCCCACATAAACCTCCTCATAAGGCTAAACAAGAGCCCCTGGAATACGCTTGATTCTAAGAATGTATTAGAAATAAGATTCTAACTAGCAGCCTAATGGGTTCTTTGGTTTTCGTCCCACTGGGGAACCCTTAAAGGTTGTATGTAGAATGCTCAAACAGAGGCTTGCCCTTTTAGAAACTGTTCCAAGCAGAGGAGCAGTACAGAGGAATGTTGGGTCATTGTAGAAAGACCAGATTAAACAGAAATATTAAGCAAGACCCAGTTGACCAGGCCACAATTTACACTTCTGTGAAAACAAATCCCCAGCCTTGATCATTTCGGTGGCCTCATTATCATCTATAAAACAGCACACATTAAGCAGCGCCAGAATTCATTAACAGATGGTATTTGCTGGTCAAACATTACTCGTTAGGGAAGGACTTAATGAGAGGGAAAATCAACATCAAATTTCTCTCGCTCAGTTCACAGGGACCGGGACGATGTTACTGCTAGTTAAGTAGAGCTGCTGCATGCTGTTTATTTTAGTGTATTTGCCATGTATCAGAGAGATGATTAGATATATATTGCAGATGCTTATGATTAAGTATTGCAAATTATATACTGCAAATGCTTATGATTCTGACCCAATGGGCTGAATGGTGCTTCCCATGTTCAGAGCCCAGACACTTATTAGGTCACTACAAGTCTGGTTTGTTACTGAGAATGCTTTCAAGAGTGTCACACGCAACACATATTCACCTTTTCTTATCGAAGAGAAATAATTTATCACACCACTGTGGAAATTAGATATAAAGCTTGTTTTTTAAATTCTAAATTACTGTGACCCATGTCTGATAGCTGATGCACTCTCAGAGGGCACTGTTGATGATGCATTCGTTCCAAAGAATATGTAATTCTTATCATAAACACAGTAAAAAAAAATAATTCTCTAAACCTTCTGCCAAAACAAGGAAAACATTGATATGTTACGTGACTATGGATTGATGTGGTGAAGATAAGAAAGTATTTCAGACTTTAGAATTTTATGCTTTTACATATACTTTACCCATGAAAATCTGCAAGTAAAAAAACAAAGGAATAAAATATGACAGGGTGTGCCATTATAGGAAAATAATCAACGATAGTGTGGTGTGACACAAAGCTGATTTTCTAATAACAGCATGTCTGCAAGCGTTTTATTCATCTTGTACCGCAAAAATCTGCCAATGATTACAATTCCGTATCAGTTAAAGAATGAGACATCATTTTATTTGTTTATAGTTACATTTAATGTTGTGGAATGTCCATGAAACAGCTTAGTTCCTGTTATCACTTAGGTTATGGACGTCATTCCCGCACCTGTCTTTCTTTTATGTGTCTCTTGAAGTTAATAAGGTGAAAAACAAAACCCACGGCTTGTCATGTTACAGAAGAACCACTTCACCTTTCCCATAGTGAAAAATTTACAAAGTCACAGCTTTAACTCTGACTGTCACAAAAGGCTGACACTTCCCAAAATGCTAAATAAACATCACTTCACCATATCAACAAGTGCATGCATTTTGAAAATGTGTTTATGTGATTTGTCTGCCATACAATTCCCTGTATAAGTTACTACAGAGCACATTAATATAAACCTTATATTATACTGTCACAGCTACTGGTACAGAAAATTAATCCACACCTTCGGACCAATCAGAAGCAAGAATTTTACAGTGCTGTGGTAGGAAGCACAAAAGCCTTCATGTATAGAG
Source organism: Pangasianodon hypophthalmus (assembly GCF_027358585.1). NCBI lineage: Eukaryota > Metazoa > Chordata > Actinopteri > Siluriformes > Pangasiidae > Pangasianodon > Pangasianodon hypophthalmus. Next base: position 20,715,908 of record NC_069711.1, read on the forward strand.
AGATTTCTGCTCCACATACCATACAGCCTCTGTTATTCAAAACAGCTATAAATATTCATGCAATCTATGAATATCTGAGTACCATGTAAATTGTGCAAGATCTGCTTCTGCCAAATTGATGAGTGAATATGGAATAGGTAATAATGAGTCTTTTTGCACATCCTGTTGCTTCTGAAACTGTGTGAAAAAATTTCAATTTAAATGCCACAACAGAGAAGGGCGATAGAAGGAGAGAGATGTGAGGGAATCACTATGCATTCCAGTCACATTACTCTGCTCTCTCGCCTCTCATTTACTTGCCTCTCCTCCCACGACCAGGCTGGCTCCAGAGTGTTTTAATAAGGAGCCATGAATTGAAAGATGGTGGGTTGCTTTCCCACTGTGGTCTGCTCAAGTTTGATGCAAAACCACAGCAGCAGTGGAAAGTTGGCACATCACAAGCACTTAGTGTCACTTAGTGTCTCCATTAAACCAATATGGTGAACCAATTAGCACCTTGGTCCTAAGATCGAACATATGGCGCTATATATATATATATATATATATATATATATATATATATATATATATATATATATATATGTATACACATACACACACACACACACATATATATATATATATATATATATATATATACGTAAAGCTGTGCATTATGCAATTATACCAAAGTGCTGCTGAATACTCGATTCTGATTAGTCAGAAGGTATTGAGGTATTGAATAATTTTGACTAAACAACATGGCATGGACAGTAGTTATGGCTGCTAGGTTAATCATTAATACATTAGTGTATAGTAATATCTTACACAGGGACCTGTGGACATGCCACATAAACAGATTTAAATATATATATTTAAATATAGATAGATAGACATAGAGAGAGAGAGAGAGAGAGAGAGAGGGAGAGAGAGAGAGTTATATGGTGAAGTTTTCTGTGAGGAGATGTTTATTTAGCATTTATGGAAAAAAGTCTCTAGTGTCAGTGCTTTTTAATAGTCAAAGATAAAGCTGTAACTTTAGGTTTGTCTTCAGTCTTCAGCACGGATGATGGAGGGCTTTGCGATTTCTCTGTAACATGATAAGCTGCATTTTTTTGTTTTATTAAATTCAAGATAGAAAAAGAGAGAGGTTAGTGAGAGAATGACTGTTTATAGCTGTTATGATGTATGTGATGTTCCACAACATTAATTGGCTATGGAACAAAACACTTTGGGATGTGCTGTTATTGATAAATAATCAACTTCAGGGTGGTAACAGTAACTCTGTGTCAGGCCACATCACATTTCTCCATAGTTGATTATTTTCCTATATCAGCATGTCCCAACATGTTTTATTCCTTAGCCAATTGGATCTAATGGCAGCAACTGAAAGCTGAGTATAACACTGTTCGAGATTATTACTTAGCTATGAACAGCCATGAGTCTGAGGTGAGTATGTGTGAGTGAACAAGGAGATAAGCATGCTGAAGAACTTGAACAGTGCAGCTCAGGTCTACCACTGAATCTCTCTGTATACTGCATCCCTGCAGCAGAGCATAACCGTAAGCCCTCACTCTCCCTCTGCAGAGAACGCACTCCCGCTTCAGACGCCCACTCACTGCTTCAATGAAAGCTCATCTGTAGGCTGAAAAGCCAAAATGTTGCAAAGAGAGAAAGAGTGCAATAGAATGAGAGAGAGAGAGAGATAGTGAAAGAAAGAGGGAATGCAAAAGAAGGTTATGTTGCATATTCATAGCCAAAAACAGCACTGCTGAGAGAAACAGAGGGTACAGACTCAGAGTCTCCTTCCTGGCCTGGGCCAATGGAGTAAACGAGCAGATGGGGTCAAAGAAAATCAAACAGAAAGAAAGGAAAAAGGAAAATTGCAGTACCTCATGCACATCATCTCAAATCTGACAAATCGCAAGGTGAAATGTGGGTGGTTGGTGTGGCTTTCCAGAACTGAAACACTGCAGTATGCTTAAAGGCCTCATTTTTGCACAGCTGATGGGAAATAGACTGTCCTACATAAGGAGCAGAAATTGTTTGAAGAACCCAAATAGGGCTCTGCGCAGCTCACCTGTTAGAAAGAGTGCCATGCAGCAGTTTTCCCTACCACTGAGTCTCAGGGCCAAATTTCTCAGTCTCTTTGGCAGCCACACAGTGTGTTAGGACACGCCAAACCTGCAGTAGTAGGTGATAATCATAATAACGTGCTAAAGCTTCAGCTCTGCACTGTGTGTGAGTGCAAGTGTGTGTGTGTATGTGTGTGGGCTGGCCTCTTTGCAAAGAGAGGATGCTGCACCATGGAAACCTGTGCAGATATTCACAGCTAATTATGCAGCGACCCGCTGACAGATATGAGTGCGAAGATGCACCATGGAATTAATCTGCCAGCTCCAGTGGCCATGTTCAACTGAATCAAAAAGAGGGAGTGAGAAAGAGATCGGAGATTTACACAGAGAGACTTAATCAAACTGCCTCAAATTAACAGAGTCTCAATTTCAGTGACTAAAACTAAAAGAAAAATGAGAGACAGATCTTAAGAATGAATCTTTGCCATTATACAAATGAGGTGATGACAAACAGAACCAATTAAACGTCTACACAGCGACTCGTAGAAGAGTTTCTTTATTATTTTTTAAAATATGTTTGACATTTTAGTGCCTTTCACACATAGTAAGACAAAATTATAAAAAGATATGTAATTATGAGTAAAAATGTTGCAGGGTCACTCTTTAGGGTTCTAGATTTAAGCTTTTATTTTTTTGTGTGGGCTTCAGAAATTCTGTCTTAAAAAATTTCCCACATGTTGAGTGTTTTGCTACCTTCAAAATTTTAAATGAATGTTAAAAATGAATTCGTGTTAAAATGTTAAATGAATCTTTTATTTTAAATATAGTAAATCAATAAATTCACACATATGTTAAAACTTCACATATTAAGCCTGAGTAAAGCCATATAGTGACATAAAACAGTAAGATTAATTAAATATAGTATACAAATTTCAAATCCATCAAGACATCTCCCTCAGGTAATGTTCCTTGAAGTACCATGAGCCACTGCAGATTTATTTATTTTAACTAATTTGCTTGTTCTTTTAACCACTTAAATTTAAATGTTGCCATAACAGCAGTAATAGTTTACGTGCATGGCCTTAATTTGTAGGCATTAAATCATTGTTGTGAAGTCCTATATGAACACGCAGCCGAGCATTAGCACTGTGCTAAAAGGAAATGGAAGCATCCATAGATTTTTTTCAAAGGTGAAAATAGCAGCGAATTGCTTCACTGACAAAACTCTGCAGTAACTGTACTAATGAGCCATGGCTAGCTCTCAGCCCTTCAGTGAGTTTTAATAAAGAATAAAATAGAAACTGGGTTTGCTTTCATGACTTAGAAGTGTAACCTGAGGTAAAATTACTTTTCTAATGAAATAGTCACATACGTGATCATATCTATATGGTATGTGTATTTTAGTACTGTGTATGCACTGGAGGAACTATACTACCAAATTTGCAAGCCAGTGCAACATCACAATGTAAGTAGTTTTACTCAAACTATCTGTGTTAGTCAAGTTTATTTTCCAAAACTCTACGAGCTACTTTAACATTATGTGAGTTACTGTTACTACCAGGAAAGTAGTAACTGTAGATAAAGTAGATACTGTTAGTTCCTGTTATTACTTTCAGCTATAAACAGTATAATTCAACAGCCACTCCTTTTTCTGTCTCTTGAAGTTAATAAGACAAAAAACACTGCTTGTCATGTTTCTAAGAAGCCCAAAGTCCTCCATCGTGAAGACTCTACCACGGGGGAAAAACATAAAGTTACAACTTTAACTTGTTACAAAGTGCTGCCACTGGAGACTCCTTCCATAAATTTTACATAAACATCTCCTCATAGAAAAATTCACTAGATCAGAATTAGACACATTTTTAAAAATCTGCTGGATTGTCCCACATACATGTCCCCTGTGAATTAGCTGTTATTACAGAAATGATAATGTATTCAAACAAGCGCATTAGTATAAACCTGTGATTTGCCTTGCAGCCGGCACTACTGTGTTTCATGTTATAGAAAATGAATCAACATCTTCTGACCAATCAGAATCAAGCATTCAGAAGCCTTTGTTATAAAAGCCTGTGTATGTAAAAGAGGAATTAGATTGCCAAGTGTAACAATGAAGACAATGACACAGCACGGATATAACAAACAGCTGGGGTTTGATTTTCTGTGTGCATGCTTTAACCCTGTCATTTTGTGTATGTTAAACACATACATGTTTGGAAATTAGGTAGGACCTTAGGAAAAATCCAAAAAGTATTTTTTTTATAAAATACTGGCTCTAGCTGTCTGTCACAGTTATTTTGAATTGTTGGTTACTGTTTTTAAATGTAGGCGCTGGTATTCATGTTGGGTAATAAAACCAGACAAAAGCTCCTTTTTATAAAATATGTAGATGAACAGAATTCATTTTTAGCACACATCACATTTTAGCCCACTATATTCTTGTGCTCAAATGTTGTGAGGTCTTTCAAACATGACGAAAACCCTCCAAGTCCATGAACGCAGCATAAAAAGGGTACGTACAGTAGGCCACCTCACGAAAGTGACGTCACTCTGCCATACATAGTGCAGACATACATATGATAACTGCGTCATACTTATCCTTGCTGTTCACATTTCTTCAGTATAATTATGAAATCAGTAAACAGCTCTTCCTGATCTTTCCTGCTGAGGATTTTCCATGGGACGAGTGTATATAGGACAGGGTGACCTAGTTGACAGAAGACCTACTTTAATCTGATTGGCTTTGTTAAGGCAATCCACTCCCCTGCTCAGTAGCTCAATTCAAACCAGGTCTGTTTGGGTTTCATTAACCCTGCGCTCACATAACCATACATGCCGGGCATTCAGATAAACCATGTACAGTATAGGATATGTCATTTGTCAGTACGAGTGCCAGACCACATCTGATACCAAGTGAAACTATAATAAATCAATGAATCTTTAACAAATCAATGAAATGTCCATCATGCCTTTTCTCTCCTCTTATAGGAACTACAGGAGTCCTGATAATATGGGCATTTCATTTTGACCAGAAAGCGTCATATAAACTTTGAAAGAAAAACAATCAAAGGATTTTGAGACCTTGTGAGCATTTCATGAGTAACTCCCAGTCATCAAAGGCACAGTGGCACTCATTTAATGACAAACCTGACAAGCACGACATTAAAGCACTGATTCATAGAAAGCTCAATGCAACATTTTTAGCTCAAAATATCCAGAGATTTAAATGAACTTTAAAGAAAACCAAAAGCTGCCCATGAAACATATAAACGTTCTTAGAGTGTCTGACAAACCTGAATATTCTCAAAAAAAAACAAAAAAACAATTGGCTTCTTAATTCTTTCTGAATTATATATGCAGGTAAATTGGTGTTTCATTCAAAATCTGAGACTCTTCTGATATACAGTTCATGATTAAATTTTTTCAGGACCATAGGCTTAATTTCAGGGCGGCAGCAGGTAAGCTTGAGGAACACTCGAAGCAGGCAGAAATACACTCTGAATGGGATGCCATGTGTTGCACGTTCTACCTGTGGCCACATGGGCTACCTCAGGGTTCTCCAGTTTCCTTCTACATCCTAAAACATGCCTGTAGGTGGATTAGCTATTCTGAATTGACTTTACGTGTGAATGTGTGTGCATGGTGGCCTGCAATGCACTGGTGTCCTGCTCGAGGTGTATTCCCATCTCACACCCAGTGTTCCCGGGTTCCAGGTCTACCATGACCCTATATTTCTATACATCCAGATCTACCAAGGCTACCATCTATCTAGTGATGCACAAATCGCCCACTTAAAAATGATGCTGAAAAAAAAAATTTAAAAAAAAATGGCATCATGTACATTTCTAAGATGGTGGCGTTCCCTGTTCCCAGCACTTAGAAGTTAAAAGTTTTATCTCTCCTTTTCCTCCTGGTTTCACTGCTGTAAATCTGGGGCCAAAAATTAGACCAAAGCAAATCCCTAATTGTTAAACTGTCAGAAGTTATTTATAAGCCATAAAAGGCAGTAACTATTTTTGAAAAAATGTCAGTACTTTTATAACCAAGCTCTTATCTGCTCTACAATTTCTATTTCAGATTTCTGTTTTTCCCAAACCGTGAAAATGATCAGCAAAGTCACTTCACTCCCTGCTTTCCATTAGGCTTCTTAAAAATCAATATCCACAAGGAGAAAAGTTCTCCGTAGCAGCAGTATTTCTTATCAAACCTTTCTTGGCACGAGTGCTCTGACCTGGCAGCATCAGTTACAAAGGAAGAAGAAACTTGGAGTCTCGGTGGCAACGCACTGGTTTGCATGGTGCTTTGGTATTTAGGTTATGTGTATGTTATACATTACTTTATCAACGGCAAAATTTAAAGAGACATTTTTTAATTCATAAGCTACAATAGTTATTCAAAATAAATTTGCTTTAGTTCATGCAGATTATGGATTGGACCGTACACATAATTAAAAAACAATGAAAAGTAAAATCAATATTCTGTTCATAATTTTACTTCCTATTCTGGTACCCTAAGAAGCTCAACACTGGACGACATAAGTTTTACATTTTACATTTGGCAGACACCCTTATCCAGAGGGACTTACATTTATCTCATTTTTTTTAATACAACTGAGCAGTTGAGGGTTAAGGGCCTTGCTCAAGGGCCCAGCAGTGGCAGCTTGGTGGTGCTGGGGATTGAACTTATGACCGTCCAATCAGTAGGCCAATGTCTTAACCATTGAGCTACCACTTCCACATTACAAGGTCTCCTAATGCATCTAATTCAAATGCATCTAATTCAAAAACACATAAATAAGCTATAGAGTAGCTCAAATACTCTTTGAGTATTTACCCCATGCTGCCGTAAATTGTATACACCAGTTCTCTTTAATTAACATACTGGCAGTGGATCTACTGAATGCAGCAAACTGAGACTTAAACAAGCCAAGATCTTTCAGCAGCTGCACCAAGACATGGTACTGACTGCACTGAAATATAATATATAATAATTCAGTAGAACCTGAAACACCTGTCAGTCATTACAAAAATAAAATCCAATTAGTTTTAGTCACTGCAAGCACAGAATTACTGAAATGAATACACAGAAATACACAAATATCTACAAATATATAAACCTTTACTATAGGGGTGTAATGCAGTGCCACTATCTGCACCTGTATCTGTTCAGTGCTCCAACTATCTGTAGCTGTATTTTGATTTAAATCCAGAGTGGGCATGAGATGTATTAGATTAGGATTGTTTAATCCTGTTGACATAGTTATTATTTTTGTTTACACCTGCCTGCGAAATTTTCTAATAAATTTAGTTGGTTCTATTTCCCAAAATATAAGCAAAGAGAAACCTAATTTAAACCCCCTCAACCCTGACCAGGCAGTTACTAAGGATGAATGAATGGACGCTGTAAATGCATCGTGCAGTGCCACACATGCGTGTTAATGAACGTGGACTTTGTCAAGCCCACATGAAAGTAATTTTTTTTGTTGTGTCCTGTGGGATCCGTATCTGTATTTGTATCAGATTCGTATCTGTATTCGTATCTGTTTAGAATGCATCATCTGTTCATTCCAAATAGCGAATTCCTATTCGGTTACCTCCCTACTCTACAAATCAATTTTATCTTCAGTAGGGCTTTTCAGTGTCTATCAGTTTGCCTGAATTCAATCAGTTTGGCTCAGAATTCTTACGTAAGTCTTAATATTGTTCAAGGCTGAATCCTTTATGCTGCAAAAAAGAGGACCCAAAACCACACAGAATCCACCGACTAAAGTCTTTGTTTCACTAAATTCTTATTTTGGATTATTTCAATCGCAAAATCTGCAGCCATGAATGAACAGGACGGTCTGCTTAGATTATTTCTAATATTTCTGGAGAGTGAATGCCGAAAAATTCAATTCAATTGAATTTTATTTATATAACAACCGTTACTGTCATAACATGGCTTTAAAAAATCTAGATTTAGATTTGAATTTCTAATAAGCATTGTTTTTGTTTGTATTTAACTGTTTATTCAATCTTTTGTCAGTTGAAGCTGACTTATTTCCCTGTAATATTGTTGAGCATTACAAGAGTCCCAGCTGTTTTTCAAGGTTGAATGAATACATTTGGCTACTTCCAGTGTTCACACAGTAACAATTCCTGCTTGAGTCTTCACACGATAAGCTCCTTCATATTTTTAAGCTTTTGGAACACTGATTCCTAAAAATCTTTTTATAGCTGGTAGGAGTTTAGGTGTGCTTGTTCATGACTTGGAATATAAATATATACCTTTTTTTGGAATTTCTGGAACCATATAAGTCTTTGAATATCGTCCTGTGGAGATGTCGATGTAAGAGCTCATGTTATCATGTCCTCATGCAATGGTTCTCAAAGTGAGGTCTGGAAATCACAACCTATCATTGAGTTCTAGCCTGTTTGAATTAAATGAGTTTAATAAAAACCTTAATAACTGTAAAGTATGTATGTATACATGTACATATATATACATATATATATATATATATATATATATATATATATATATATATATATATAAAAACACACACGTCATTGTAGACCTAATGTGTTTTGTCATTGGAAAGTTCAACAATAGTCAGCTCTATGACTCTAATAAATAGCTAGAGCATTATTGTACACAGTGTGGCAGGAGGATGCAGTGGGCCTCACAGTCCCAGTTCCCCCAGTTTGAACCTGATCTTGAGGTACTGTCTAGGCCACAAAGCAGACAAACTTTGGGATTTCTACATTCTGAAAAATGGTCCTGCCTATCCTCAAAAAAATATATGGCTTACTTATCCTTTTTGACTTGAAGGTAAATTTGTGCTGCATTCAGTCAATCTATGACCAAGTTTTTCAGGACCATAGGCCAAATTTCAGGGCACAGTGGTGCAGCGGGTAGCCTCCCAGCTCACGGAACCCCAGTTCGATCCTAAGCTTGGTGACCACTGGGAGCAGGCAGGAATACACCCTGGATGGGACGCCATGTTATGCATGTTCTACCTGTGTCTATGTGGGTTTCTACCGGCTTCTCTGCTTTCCTCCCACATCCCAAAAACATGCATGTAGGTGGACTGACTATTTTAAATTTCCCGTAGGTGTGAATGAGTGCGATGGACTGCCGTCCCATTCAGGGTGTATTCTTGCCTCGCACCCTGTGTTCTCGGGATAGCCTCCGGATCTACGTAGACCCTGACCAGGATAAGGCATAATGAACCTAATTTCTGAACGGTTAATTAAATAAATCTGTGCTGAGGGTTGCCTGGTGATTTGTTTAACAGCTAAAGGGCTGCAAAAGTTTCAGAACCCCTGCTGTGAAATCCTAATGAGATGGTGCATGTGGTGGAAACCAGTGATTTAAAGCGCAGGTGGACAAAAAAAAAAAAAAAAAAAAAAGTGGACAAGGCTTTTCACCTGCAGCATGCACAGTGTTATCCAGGTCCAGGGTACTGAACCTGAGCAGGCAGTGTCTCCATAACCAACACGATGCAGATGCACACACACGGAGATGCTGAGATGATGGCAAATGTTTGGGAAGGAAAAAAGCGAGGACAACATTAAAACATGACGTATTGAGCTAAATCATAAAAAAATGATCTACATACCGCATGGAGCTTTGTGCTCATTTTGCAAGCCAAAACCAACAAGGTCACTAAGGCGGAGATTTTGAAGGTGGAACTGGCGGCACCTCGTTGAAAATCCGGCAAAAAAATAGTCTTCAGTGGAAAAATTCTGTCTGTATTGTGTCCTGGATCTCCGTGGTAATGCACAGTGCGTTCAGTGCTCCATCTCCATGGTGTGTGTGTGTGTGCGTTGTAGCAGTAGGCTTTAATGGCTGCACTGGCGCGCGACGCGACACGAGACGCCGCTCCTCCTCACACTCCCACACCGGCAATCACACAAGTTGGAGGTGAGCTCGGAGTTTTGTGTAGCTTACCCAACATCTCTGACGCTTTTACAGATGACAGGAATGCGTATTATTACTTCATCGTCTAGAACATTTCTGGGAAAATCTATAAAGCACATGCATTCCGGATGCAAACATTTCAAATGTGCAGTTAGTCCATGCAAAATCACCAGTGTGCATTATGCATGGCAATGCAAGCAATGCAGTAAGAAAGCATCACCATGTGCATACTGCACACAGCCATCAGAAATGCACATTGTGTGTGCAATATGTCCATGCAGCCTGACACTACCATGGCAACTAAGCTATCTAAACTGTCCATTTTATCTAAAACACACCAGTGGAATGATTTGATGTGATCTAGGTCTGGTGTTGCATTTCAGTCCCAAAATAAAATGCATCTATGCAGACAAGAGACAACAGTATAATATTGTTTATACTACAGTGGTATTGATTAATGAAGATGGATTAGAAGGTATTGATTAATTTTCTATAACAACAGCTCTGACAATAGCTGCGATTTAACAACACACACACACACACACACACACACACACACACACACATATATATATATATATATATATATGTGTGTGTGTGTGTGTGTGTGTGTGTGTGTGTGTATGTATATACAGTCAGGTCCGGAAGTATTTGGACAATGACAGAGTTTTTGTGATTTTTCTTTTATACACCACCACAATGGATTTAAAACAATCAAGGTGTAATCGAAGTGTAGACTTTCAGCTTTATTTTAAGAGGTTCCACAAAAATACGGCATTTACCATTTAGGAATTACAGCCATTTTAAGCAAAGTACTTCTATTTTCAGGGGCTCAAAGGTATTTGGACAATTGACTGACAAGAAGTTAATTGACCAGGTGTGGTCCATTCCCTTGTTACTTCAAGACAAATGAAGCAGATAAAAGGTCTGGGGTTGATATCAAGTATTGAGTTGGCATTTGGCAGCTGTTCGACTGGAGCTACCAATATGAAGTCCAAGGAGATCTCAATGCAAGTGAAGGAGGCCATCATTAGGCTGAAAAAACAACATAAATCTATAAGAGAGATAGCAAAAACCTTAGGTGTGGCCAAATCAACAGTTGGGTCCATTCCTAAAAAGAAAGAAAGCACTGGTGAGCTCAACAACATCGAAAGGCCTGGAAGACCACGGAAGACAACTAAAGTGGATGATCGCAGAATCCTTTCCTTGGTGAAGAAAAACCCCTTCACTACATCAACAGAAGTCAAGAATACTCTGGAGAAAATCTACAATCAAGAGATGCCTTCATGAATGTAAATACAGTGGGTTTACAACAAGGTGCAAACCACTGGTAACATTCAAGAACAGGAAAGCCAGATTAGACTTTGCCAGAAAACATCTAAAAAAGCCTCCCATGTTCTGGAATAAGATTCTTTGGACCGATGAAACCAAGATTAACTTGTACCAGAATGATGGGAAGAGAAAAGTATTGCGAAAGAAAGGAACAGCTCATGATCCAAAGTATACCACATCATGTGTCAAACATGGTGGAGGAAGTGTTATGGCATGGGCATGTATGGCTGCCAATGGAACAGGCTCACTGGTGTTTATTGATGATGTGACTGCTGACAGAAGTAGCAAGATGAATTCTGAGGTGTATAGGGCTATACTCTCTGCTCACATTCAGCCAAACGCTACAAAACTGATAGGACGCCGCTTCACAGTGCAGGTGGATAATGACCCTAAACATACTGCGAAAGCAACTCAAGACTTTTTGATGGCAAAGAAATGGAATATTCTTCAATGGCCAAGTCAGTCGCCTGATCTCAGCCCAATAGAGCATGCTTTTCACTTACTGAAGACAAGACTGAAGGCAGAAAGACCCACAAACAAGCAGCAACTGAAGGTGGCTGCAGTGAAGGCCTGGCAAAGCATCTCCAGGGAGGAAACTCAGAATTTGAGTTTTGAGAACATGAGCTCCAGACTTCAGGCAGTCAATGTATTAAAATTATGGTTATATTTACAATTATGTCACTTTGTCCGAATACCTTTGAGCCCCTGAAATTGGAAGTACTTTGCTTAAAATGGCTGTAATTCCTAAATGGTAAATGCCGTATTTTTGTGGAACCTCTTAAAATAAAGCTGAAAGTCTACACTTCAATCACATTTTGATTGTTTTGTTTCAAATCCATTGTGGTGGTGTAGAAAGGCAAAATCACAAAAACTCATTGTCATTGTCCAAACACTTCCGGACCTGACTGTGTATATGTGTATATGTGTATATGTGTACACATATATACAGGTATGTTTTAGGAAACATTTATCTCACATTTATGGAAGGAGTCTCCAGTGTGAGCGCTTTGTAATACTCGGTTTTGTGCCACGGTAAAGTCTTCAGGACAGAGAACTTTGCACTTTCGAGTTTCTCTATACCATGACAAGCTGTGTATTTTTTTTAACTTCATGAGAGAGAATAGAAGAGATGCTGATAAGGGAACGACTGTTTACAGCTGCTACAACACAAGTGATAACAGGAACTAACTTGTCTAGAACATTTAAATGTAACTATAAACCACTAAAAAATAAAGCACAATGTGTCATTCATTAACACATTAAAGAATTGCTATTGTTGGCAAATCACTGTGGTAGAAGAGAAATAAAACACTTCAGGCCATGTTGTTATGGGAAAACAAGCCACTCTGGTGTGGTAACAGTATCACCCCACTGTGCATTATTTTACTACAACAGAATGGCTTGAAGTGTTTTACATTATATTTTAGTGTTTAAATTGAGGCTTTTTGCAGTGTTTGTTGGTTAAAATTTTTCTCTTTTTTTTTCAAATTATGCAAAAGTGTGAGTTACAGTAGTCATAACATTAAGACAAATCTATTTAGCATTCATCAGAATGTTCTTACATTAGGTTTAGACTGTATGAGATTTATCCTTGCTCAGGTTTATCAGATTAGTAATACAGGAATTACTAAGATTACTTAGAATCCACATCAAACTGAATAATATAATCATCTCTGGCTATATCTGGTGCTTCCCAGAGGAGTCTGGCTTCCACTTTAAGTCTTGACTCATCTCACAGTTTCCATAGCATTAATTTTTTTTTTCAGTTAGTCAAAATGAAATACACCATTTTCCCTTTACCACGCATATACTTAATCAGCCCAGTCTTTAGCATGGAGCAAACTACTTATCTAAATCATTGACCTCTTGCTTCAAGCTAAATTGAACAGTAATCTAAAAATAGATGTGTTTATGTGGTCTCAGTCACTGTATGACATTCTGTTGTCTACAAAAAGGACATTATAAAGCTAAAAATAGTAGTAATGGCTAGAGTCATTTTCGTCCTGAGCACATTGTTGGGTATCATTCTGCACAAACATCAGAATCAGGCAGGAGGTGTGTCATTGTACATTAGGAGTGATTCAGATGATTATATAGTTTCAGTGCAGAGGTGGGCAAATGATAAGTCCATTATCTCGCCCACTGGGTGTAGAAGGAAAAGCTCCAGTGTATTGCCCAGTTGGTTGTCTGGAAACTAGGACTAGGACTAGGATAAAGCATATGGTGACCTGGTTAATTAGTTAAGTGCATTAATAAACAGTCTAAGGAAAATGAACAAGTACATGATGATTTAACACATCGTGTTATTGTTGGCCAACATTTCGGTTATAAGCTGTGGTTGTTCTCGCATCAAAATAAAAGATATTTTTTGAGTCTGTCTAGCATCTTTACTTTTCTCTAGCATTTTACCTGCGAGGTGACTGCACGTAGTAGGCAAGAGAGTTATATGATGGCTTTGGGTTGGACTTATTTTGGATAGTTTTGTTCAGTGGTTCCACACTGTTCCTCATTATGAAAAGATTGTCTGTCTTTCATGCACACTAATTAATCCATCCTAGTGAAAATCGTTCTAAAGACAGCCAGATCACTCCACGGTCAGTGTGTGTAGTGCAGCAGGTGATGGGATTCAGAATAAGTACTGTGTGCTATATTTACAGCATCTAGGTGCAGCACATCACCCTGAAACACACTAAAGGGGCAATAGTCGATTTTTTTTCCTTATTTGTACAAATAACCTAGACGATATGTGGAACTTGATAAAAAAAAAACAATAAAAAAAAACAATGGGTTAAGCTGTTGCCTTAGCAAACATTTATTTATAAAGTCGTTGAGAAAACTTGGTCGGTAAACTAACTTCTGGTCAGGAACGCTTGTTTGTTTATGGATGTCAGTCATTTTATAGACACTATGTAGACCACCTGAGATACTGGGGGTGGAGCTTCATGAACATGGGCGGGAATCATTCAAATGTTATTCAATCATTCAAACCCTACCTAACCATGGGAGATATAATTTTGGCGGGGAAAAAAAGACAAATCTTACCTACTGCACTTTTAATTTGAAACATGGCTACACACCAAAATGAAAACTTGCTTTGCGAAAGTCAGTAAGAAGTATTTATTTTCCTTTTTCTGGTTATTGTCCTCGGACACAAAACCTGCTCATCGCAGGTACTCAGCCTACTGATATGTCCACTCCTATAATATAACTAGTATAGTTAATTTATGTAAGCGTGGACTGTTTGCCATTTTATGAAGCTGTTTATATATAGATATATCTATATATAGGTATATATATATATATATATATATATATATATATATATATATATATATAGATATAGATATAGATATAGATTTATATAAAGATATATAGATATAGTGCTATTTAGCCAGAGGATGTATTTTTATGTAAGAGTGTGAGTGTCCAAGCTCAACTATAGCCACTGATGTTTCTGTCTCACTTGTTGCTTTAGGTAAAATACTATTGCTAGAATGTTACTTACGTAGTGTAGGAGTTAACAATTCATTTAAAACTCATTGGAGGAATAAAGTTCATTAGGATAAGGGGAACGTAGTACACAAACTCAGATCTAGCTTTGAAATAAAATATTCAACTGTGCTAAATTTCACATCATTATTAAAAGAACAAGAATGCTTGTTCCTTCCGTATTATCTCATCCATCTCCTTGTGTGCGTATTTTTTTTTTTACTGGAAGGCCGTGTTTGTATCATGTGTAGTCTCAGTACCAGCGCATAACTGTTCAGAGGTTATCAGACTTACGAGGTTGCTGCTTTATTTTTACAGTTGCTTAGCAACAGTCACATTTTTGAGAACTGCTGAAGGGAAGGAATGAATATAAAAAGTCTAAAGAGCTGTTCATATTTCATTTTTTTTATCAAGTCGTTGACTATAAGAAAATTGTTTGTGTTGGTTATTTATCATAGTTGTGCATTTTGAACTATGGCCAAATGCAAGATTTGAGAACTGATTGTAGCTGAAGATGAAGCCATTGAGAGGTTTTAAAATAGTCACTGCATTGTTGTTTTCATTTCAAAAGACATACAGTACCTTGCATAAGTATTCACCCCCATGAACTTTTCCATATTTTGTACGGTTACAACCTGGAAATGAAATGGACATAATTGGGATTTACGCAATATATCTAACATTTAAGTTCAATGAGGGTGAATACTTATGCAAGGCACTGTATTTTTCTTTCTTAAAATGTATTTGAAATAACAAACACATTTTAATACAAATGCATGAGTCATAAGTAAATAAATATTATAAAATGGAATTTTTATATAGTGTCATTTTGTGTTGTAAAGATGAGTTATCTGCATCTGTCCACCTAATGTCAGTCACAAGGTAAAGCGTGGATTAGTTAGAGAAGCAACCAAGAGGCCAAGGGTAACTCTCAAGTCAACACGATAACCACCACCATGCTTCACTGTGGGGATTGTGTTCTCATGTTGATGAGCAGTGTTAGGTTTCCTGCCAAATGTAGGTCAGAGAACCTTTTGTCACATTCGCTGAATATTTTGTCAAACTCCAAACAGGATTGCATATGGTTTATCATTCTTCCATAGAGCCCACCTTTGTATAATATCCAGGCTATGGTTGTTCTGTGAACAGCCTCTACCATCTGATCTGTGAATCTGTTGTTATACATATTATACATACACTATGTGGCCAAATGTTTGCGGACACCTGACCATCACACCCATATGTGGTTCTTCCCCAAACTGTTGCCACAAAGTTTGAAACACACTTGTATAGGATGTTTTTGTATGCTATAGCATTACAATTTCCCTTGGAACTAAGAGGCCCAAACATGTTCGAGCATGACAATGCCCCTGTGCACAAAGTGAGGTCCGTGAAGACATAGTTTGTCAAGGTTGGAGTGGAAGAACTCGAGTGTCCTGCACAGAGCCCTGACCTCATCCCCAATGGCAACTTATTCAGCACAAATCCCCACAGCCACGCCCCAAAAACTAGTGGAAAGCCTTCCCAGAAGAGTGGAAGTTATTGTAAGAGCAAAGGGGGACTACATCTGGAATGGAATGTTCAAAAACCACATGTGGGTGTAATGGTCAGGTGTCCACATACTTTTTGCCATATAGTGTATATACACCTAGAAATATTGCACATAGGGATAGGATAAAGAAAGAATTGCTGGGTAAGGAAACTTTCTCAATGAACCTGGAAAATCTTCCCCTAGGGTCTCCTCTGAAAGTTGTAGCTTGCTGACTCTTGCATATTCAGCATACTTTTCCTCTACCGCTATCTGTAAGCAGGCTTTACAATGAAATTAAGGCACCTTTTCAGAGTGTGCTCCCGTCAGCATATGCCTGAAATACCTGGCAGTGTGTATGGAAGTTGAGTTAAAGAAATGCTAATCGTACCTCGAGTCTAGTATCGCACCAACATGAAGTAGAAATATCACCTGTAGTTGGATATTATAATTTCCGACTGTCCATACACCAAACACAAGCCTTGAATGAACTCCTGAGTTAAAGCTCTGTTAACCTGTGCATAATCTATGCTCAATTACGAGCCCATGTCCTTCACAGCAATGTGTGGTTTGTGTATCTTTAATATTCAATGTAATCAGCACAGCTGAAAGGATACACATCCAAGGTTATTTGCGTAGGAACAAACTGCAGTCAGATAAATCAGAAGTATATTACATACTTGGTCCTTGGTGTGTGTAATGACCGTGATGGAGGTCCACTTGTTATAGGTGCCATCTAGAGTAACAATTTTCTAGAGGAACAATTTGACCTAGTTGTATAAAGCTTCCTTGAAGCAGACTTTTTGTTGATGATTTAAATTAGTCTGTGAGGCACAGCATGAGATTGTATAAAAGATCTCATGAAATTCTAATCCATTCAAATTGGTGCTAGTGCAACTGAACAAATGAAAGCAGTCACTGCTGATGAAAGATTAAGAGAGGTCACTATAGTTCATACAGTGTGGCCAAAGCAATTATGTCAATTTTCTTACTCAACAGTGCAGAAGGTCAATTCTATTTTCCTGCTTGATTTAAGTATATACTCAAACTTATTGACTCTGCTTTTCGCAATTATATATCTGAAGTATTTTGTACTTTCATATACACTCACTGAGCACTTTGTTAGGAACACCTGTACACCTACTCATTCATGCAATTATCTAATCAGCCAATAGTGTGGCAGCAATGCAGTGTATAAAATCATGCAGATACGAGCCAGCAGCCTCGGGTAATGTTCACATCAACCATCAGAATGGAAAAAAATGTGATCTCAGTGATTTTGACTGTGGCATGATTGTTGGTTTGGTTTGGTTTGAGTATTTCTATAACTTCTATGGAATTTTCAACGCCATCAATCTCTAGAGTTTACTCAGAGTGGTGCAATAAAGAAAAAACCTCCAGTGAGCTGCAGTTCTGTAGATGAAAATGCTTTGTTGATGAGAGAGGTCAACGGAGAATGGCCAGACTGCTATACAGTAACTCAGATAACCACTCTGTACAATTGTGGTGCGCAGAAAAGCATCTCAGAATACACAACATGTCGAACCTTGAGGCAATTGGGCTACAACAGCTGAAGACCATGTCGGGTTCCACTTCTGTCAGCCAACAGAAAGCAGAGGCTGCAGTAGGCACAGATTCACCAAAACCTAGCCTGGTCTGATGAAGCTTGATTTCTGCTGAGGTACACAGATGGTAGGGTCAGAATTTGGCACCAGCAGCATGAACCCATGGATCCAACATGCCTTGTGTCAACAGTCCAGGCTGGTGGAGGTGGTGTAATGGTGTGGGGAATATTTTCTTGGCACACTTTGGGCCAGTCAATACCAAACAATCATCGCTTGAATGCCACAGCCTATCTGAGTATTATGCATCCCTTCATGGCCACAATTTCCCCATCTTCTAATGGCTACTTCCAGCATGATTATGCACCATGTCACAAAGCAAAAGTCGTCACTGAGTTCAGTGTTCTTCCGTGGCCTTCCCAGTCACTGGATCTGAATCCAGTAGAACACCTTTGGGATGTGGTAGAACGGGAGATTTGCAGTATGACACTGCACCTGAAAAATCCGCAGGAACTGTCAACATGAACCTGAATCTCAAAGGAATGTTTCCAACATCTTGTGGAATCCATGCCACGAAGAATTGTTTCGAGAGCAAAGGGAGGACCTACCCAGTATTAGTACAGTGTTCCTAATAAAGTGCTCTATGAGCGTCAACTACTAAAACAACTACTAATGTGTAAATCACCGATTGCCTGCTCTGAAAAAAAAAAAAGTTACTGAAAAGTAGGTATACTATAACTAACCGCCATAACTGTGTAACTGTAATAATCAAACATTGAATGGAAAAACGTTGAATGGAAATAATAAGCATGAATTGTACAATAATGCATGGACTTTGCTGCCAGATGGGGTGGTTTGAGTATTTCGGAAACTGCTGAGCTCCTGGGATTTTCACGCACCACAGCCTCTAGAGTTTAGAAATGCCTTGCTGATGAGAGAAGTAAGGGGAGAATGTCCAGACTGATTCGAACTGAAAGAAAAACTACTCATATAACTCATGTAGCCACTTTTTACAACCGTGGTGAGCAGAAAAGCATCTCAGAATGCACAGCAGAAATGCCAAAAAAATTATTTTTATTTATTTATTTTTTGGGCAGGTGTTTCCACACCATTCTTTGTAAATTCTAGAGACTGTTGTGCATGAAAACCAGTCCATCTGACACACAAATGGCCGGTTGGATAACTTGGACGAATGTACTGGTGTTCTTAATAAAGTAGCCAGTGAGTGTATATGTAAATCTACAATAATTATTTAACTGATAGATCGCTAGATCATTTTTATCAACATTTTTATAAAATGTATTAAAAGCTAGCAGCGTAAATAGAAGACATGAGAGCTGTGAAATTAGTCACTCTGACCATCAACCATCAAATAATGTGTAGTACTCGTAAACAACCAGCAGGGGGAGACACTGCACCTGATTTGATGAGAAACTGCATCACATAGCCACAGGTAGATTTCCCAACCCCGCCTCTGCTGGGCAGTCGGAGGGCTTGAACCTAAAATGGCCCCCTATTGGACAGAGTGTGCTACGAAGGCTACAGAAGCCGTTATTTCATACCCTACATAGTAACCCTATATAGGGAGCATGTAGGAATTTGGTATTCAGCCCAGGTTGTCTCCTGTAATCCAGAAGGAGGCTTGGCAACAAGTTACTCCGACATTCATTAGGCTGCTAACCGACGAGCCTTTTTTCATTTGCAGCGATTATTTTTTTATCCATTTTGTATAGTGTTCACTGGATACACGTTTAGGAAAATGAATAAACTTATCTTTATGGATAATAATAGGTATTTTTACCTTTTCTTTGATTAGAAATAACGAAATAGCCCGGCGTTAGCTTGGAAACCTCCTCTACCGGCTGTTTCCATAGTTTAGTGTAGTTTTGTTTGTAGATTTTATTTAACAGTCAAATATTGACAATTCGTGGTATAGCGTTTTGTAAATTCAATATAAATCAAAACTGCTGCTTTAATCGGGTTTATCTACATTTAAAGGGTTAAAGTTTTGCGTTACTTTATTTTAATCTCCGTTGTTTCCGAGCTAACAGGCTAGCTGCATCCTAGCTAGCGACTGAAAACAAGTGGCATAAAAAAGTTTATTGGAGATGTTTTTTGATGCTTTTCTTTAAATTGTGTCAGGGCCAAAAGGAGAAGAGTTATTGAAACATAGGTTGGAAACTCAGGTTGTTTTTTAAAGCACTACCTCGTCAGGAGAATTTAAAAAAAAAAGAAAGAAAGAAAGAAAAGAAAAGCCGTGGCGCTCCTCGAGTAGCCTTCAGCATCAGCGAGCTCCATTTCCAGTCCCACAGTCACCATGCTGGCGGGGAACCAGCTCACTTCTGCACTGTTCCGAGGTTTCACAGGACAGGTGCTCGTGTAGCTGGAAGCGTAAAGGCTTTTAAGGGAAGTTCGTCCCTCAGTTTTTTTATTTTTTTAAACCAGGGATAAATTTAGCCAGTTAAGTCCGCAGTTTGAAGGCCAGGCGGAAGCTGAGTGTGTGTGAAATGGACGCAGTGGATCATCCTCTGGGCTTGGACTCGGGGTTCAGTGTCCGGGATCACAGGCTGCTCTCTGACTCGGACAGGACTGCAGCTCACAATGGACACTGTGGTGAAGCCTGGAGATTAGTGTGTGTGTCTCTGTGTGGAGGAGCTCCGTGGGGGTTCACTCTGAGAGGAGGACGAGAACACCGAGAACCGCTCATCATCACTAAGGTAAAGCACCAACCCCACTGCCTTTACACTGTCTGTCTGTCTGTCTGACTGTCTTATGGCATATCACTCATCACACTGCCTTTACACTGTCTGTCTGTCTGTCTGACTGACTGTCTTTCTGTCTGTCTTATGGCATATTACTCATCACACTGCCTTTACACTGTCTGTCTGTCTGTCTGACTGACTGTCTTTCTGTCTGTCTTATGGCATATTACTCATCACACTGCCTTTACACTGTCTGTCTGACTGTT
Source organism: Pangasianodon hypophthalmus (assembly GCF_027358585.1). Classification (NCBI taxonomy): domain Eukaryota; kingdom Metazoa; phylum Chordata; class Actinopteri; order Siluriformes; family Pangasiidae; genus Pangasianodon; species Pangasianodon hypophthalmus. Next base: position 20,736,740 of record NC_069711.1, read on the forward strand.
TTATGGCATATCACTCATCTCACTTCCATTGAAGTATTAGCTATGTGTCTTTCTTTCTTTCTTTCTTTCTTTCTTTCTTTCGACACTCATCTCACTGCCTTTGCACCTGTTGACTCCATGGTGTACCAGCCACTTTATGCCCCTGTCTCTCAGCCTGTCTGTTATAAACAGAAATTGTACTTACTTTACACTTCATGTTACAGCTGTGATTTTATGCTTTGATAGCCACGTGTCTCTCAACCGGTCTGTCTGTCTAAAGCAATATAACCAGAAATTGTACTTGCTTCACACATTTTGTTAATCCTGTGGCTTCGTTACTTTATTAGCTACCTGTCTGTTAACCTTTCCACCATAAACAGAAATTTTGTTTGCTTTGCACTTCCTGTGGGACTAAGCTGGGACTAATACATTGTTAGCCATCAGTCTTCTCCATCTCTTTGTTTGTGAAGGACAATTTACAGTATTATATTTTTAATATCTACAATAATTAATGTTTTGACTGTTTACTTTGTTAGCCACACGTCTGTCAACCTGACTGTCTGTCTGTAATATAACCAAACACTATACTTACGTTACCCCTCATGTTAAACCTGTGACGTCCTACTTTGTTAGCTACTTGTCTTAATCTCAGATGAGCAATGATGCTAGCTGAATTCCATGTGCAGTCCCTGATATCAAGACAGACATTTTTTACAGTTCTGAGTTCATGATGTCCCTCCAGCTACTTTCTTCTCAACTGTCTTTCAACCTGTCTATCTGTCTATATTGAGGTAAACTTTAGAGAGAATCTTTTTAAAATACATGGACTATGAGCTTAAACTGTCTGTGTTTGCACTACTATTTTTTTTACAGTAAAATGTAATATATTAATATACACTGTAGAGTATTCTGACTATATGGGTGTAACGATACGCAAAATTAAAATTCGATGCAGTATGTTGGGTCTCAATACGATTCATTTTTGATACATTGCCTGAATATGTGCCTTAGGTTCCTATTTTCAAACATTTAACACATTCAACATTTTAAATGTACTATCACTGAAATTTGACACACAGTGTTTGTATGACTCTTAAGTAAGGAATAACACACTCCAGACTGTGCTTTTATATGAAAATAATGCACGCTGGATGAGTGAGGGTCAGGTTCAATAAACAGTCATTGTTTCACCACCCTCTCTGTTTTTGTGTTTGTGGACACCTGACCATCACATTCATATGTGCTTTTTAAAAATCCCATTCCAGATTTAGTCCCACATTGCTGTTATATTAACCTCCACTCTTCTTTGAAGGCTTTCCTCTAGATTTTGCAACATAGCTGTGGGGATTTTTCCATTCAGAGCATTAGTTAGGTCAGGCGCTGATGTTGGGTGAGGAGGTGTTCCAGTTCATCCCAAAGGTGTTCAGGGCTCTGTGGAGGCCACTCAAATTCTTCCACTCCAACCTTGGCAAACCGTGTCTTCATGGAGCTTGCAGGGTGCATAGGGGCATTGTCTTGCTGGAACAGGTTTGGGCCTCTTAGTTCCAGTGAAAGAAAAATTGTAAAGCTGCAGCATACAAAAACATTCTATACAATTGTGTGCTTCCAACTTTGTGGCAACAGTTTGGGGAAGAACCACATATGTAACAATTTTCCTCACAGGATCAATAAAGTATATCTATCTATTTATCTATATATCTACACCGATCAGCCATAACATTATGACCACCTGCCTAATATTGTGTTGGTCCCCCTTTTGCTGCCAAAACAGCCCTGACCCATCAAGGCATGGACTCCACTAGATCCCTGAAGGTGTGCTGTGGTATCTGGCACAAAGACGTTAACAGCAGATCCTTTAAGTCCTGTAAATTGTGAGGTGGGGCCTCCATGGATCAGACTTGATGGCCAGCACACCCCACAGATGTTTGATTGGATTGAGATCTGGGGAATTTGGAGGCCAGGTCAACACCTTGAACTCTGTCATGTTCTTCGAACCATTCCTGAACAATTTTTACAGTGTGGCAGGGAGCATTATCCTGCTGAAAGAGGTCACTTCCATTAGGGAATACCGTTTCCATGAAGGGGTGTAACTGGTCTGCAACAATGTTTAGGAAGGTGGTACGTGTCAAAATAGCATCCACATGAATGCCAGGACCCAAAGTTTCCCAGCAGAACATTGCCCAAAGCATCACACTGCCTCCGCCAGCTTGCCTTCTTTTCATAGTGCATGCTGGTGCCATCTTTTCCCAAGGTAAACAATGCACACGCACCGGCCTTCCACATGATGTAAAAGAAAATGTGATTTATCGGAACAGGCCACCTTCTTCCTTTGCTCCATGGTCCAGTTCTGATGCTCACCTGCCCATTGTAGGCACTTTTGGCAGTGGACAGAGGTCAGCATGGGCACTCTGACAGGTCTGTGGCCCCATACACAGCAAGCTGCGATGCACTGTGTGTTCTGACACCTTTCTATCATAGCCAGCTTTAACTTTTCAGCAATTTGTGCTACAACAGCTCTTCTGTTGGATCAGACCAGACGGACTAGCCTTCACTCCCCATGCGCATCAGTGAGCCTTGGGCACCCATGAGCCTGTCGCTAGTTCACTGCTTGTCCTTCCTTGGACCACTTTTGGTTGGTACTAACCACTGCATACGGGAACACCCCACAAGATCTGCCGTTTTAAAGATGCTTTGACCCAGTCGTCTAGCTATCACAATTTGGCTGTTGTCAAAGTCTTTCTAATCCTTACGCTTGCCCATTTTTCGTGTTTCCAACACATCAACTTTGAGAACCGACTGGTCACTTGCTACCTAATATATCTCAACCCTTGACAGGTGCTATTGTAACGAGATAATCAATATTATTCACGTCACCTGTCAGTGGTCATAATGTTATGGCTGATCGGTGTATGTATGTATCTATCTATCTATCTATATGGAACTGTCTACTTGTTGATATCATAGTAAAGTAGAAATCTTGCAGGTTAAAGCTAAAGAAGTGTGTCCAACCACAGTAGTGACTCTTTTTCCACCTTTACAATTACAACCATCCTGATTGATTACCTTTATCCTATGATGAAACATTTCTATCCTGATGGGAGTGGTCTTTTCCAGGATGACCCCACCAACCTCCACATGGCATCAGACCTCACTTAATAGTTTGATGAAGATGAAAATGATTAAAAACATATGCAGTGGTGGTCATCCGTCTCTCTCTAAAGCAGAAATTGTATTGTCTTTGCTTATCTATAAGCTAACATTCTAATAACTGAAGTCACTGGCCAATATACATTTATACAATCAAAAACAAGGCCTCACTGGTATGACTCAAACTTAATACTGTTTTAAAGCTGTTACTGCACATCATCGATAGATTGAAAATATTGAAACATTTGACGATTTATCAAACATAAATGATATTACACTTATCGACTAAATGCCACTGCACCCTGAGAATTGCATTTTGAGAAATGTACTGAGCATTTCTGTTTTTTCCAAAACAAGATTACTTTCTGATAACTGGTCTCACAACCACAATGAGCTCCAGACATCTTGCATTTAAACCTCATTGGATGTGTGTTTCACGCTGTTTGGTACATGAGAAGAAAGGGCACAAAACTGCACACAAATTGTTTTAGTCAGCTTTAAATATCTGTTGTGGACCAGATTAGGTTTAAAATGGTTTAAAATGCTGAGTTGAGTGTTGAGGTTAAAACATTCTGTTCTTAGGGACAAAACATGCTGACAAACCGGCACCGATCAAGGCTGACTGATGATCTCCATTTGCTTCATATCTTCTCAGTGTACTCGAACATACTGTAGACAACTAATGGTTGATATGTACATGCGTTCTTTGCCTGTGGGAAAGAAAAACCTCAGCATAGCAGGAGGTGCCTGTGGCATATATTCATAATTTAAAGAAAACTGGGAGACCCGGTATTGTGGTTTAAAAAAAAAAAAAAAAAAAAAAAAGCTTTTGTCCTGAATTGCTTGCTGCTGTTGCTGAAATTGTGGCTCTCTATTGAGCATGTGTATAGAAATGAATGATCGCCTGTTGTTTGCTAGTGTGAGCGCTGGGTTATTCAGCAACCTCAGTCAGCATTGATGGGCATGATTATTGTCAATGGTGCAAAGCATGCAGCAAAAACTACGGTTACCGCTGAGCAACTGACAACTGACAGACTACAAAACATGTCAGCTTGGTTGCTCACACTGGCTACTCGATGCATATGCTGCGATGTTGGAGGCTGTTTAGGATTTTACCAGAAATGCCACTGAAGAAGAGATTACATGAATCCAAGCATGAGGTTATGAAAGTATGCACCAGGCTTTCAGCATCATTCAAATTAAGTAATGGTCATAAACTGAGCAATGTATAGATAGATAGATAGATAGATAGATAGATAGACAGATAGATATCACCTAAATCAAAGATACTGAAACAATATGACAGTTCTTATTCATTTTTAACAGTTAATGTTAAAATGTTTTAATGTAGCCCTACAGTTTTGCTGGTTAACTTAATATCAGCAAATATCATCACAACTATCATGTATTGCAATATGATGTTTTCTCCATTTCATTCCTTCTATCTGACTGCAAGCATATAAAAGCCTTGGCGCACACATTTTTCACTGAAATAAAGATATTGTTTTGATGACTTTGTAGAGAAAATAAGTGTGGAGATCATTCTGAAGGCACCTTTTCAAGCCGATTTATAAGTGCTGTAGTGTTGGAACAGATAGCTGCATTAACTTAAATTGTCCATGTATCACAAGATAGTAGTTAAAAATACTCTTACTGGCCAAGAGCCAAGGGTTACTGTTCTACTGACTGACTGCTGACTTGCTGACT